>NC_133339.1:15273688-15607022 GCF_030506205.2 Paramisgurnus dabryanus | reverse complement strand
TTACACCAGCCGCGCTAGAGGCGGCAAGCATGGGTGATTTACATGTTAAGTCAATGCAAAGACGCGATTACACGCAGATTATCCTGTGGCATGGTACACGCGGCACAAATGGTGTGATTTTTCAACTGTTTCACGTGGCAACGCTCAATTCTGCTGAACGCGCCATGCGAATTGAACGTTGCCACGGGAAACAGTTGAAAAATCTACACAATTTCTCGAATGACTAAAATTTCACGCGCGGCTTTCACGCGTGAGTGAACTCAAATGTTCAAGCATCCAACTACGAGCGAATAGCGCGTTTTTGCCGCCTCTACCGCGGCTGGTGTAAACGCAACGTTAGAGATCAGATTCAGAGCGATGAACAATACATCAAAAAAGAGTTTTTACTGTTTTTGTATCAGTTGATGCTTCAGTATTTTATAAGTTGTGTAAGAGCGCCATCTGGTGGATAATGGCAGAAATATGGATTGCTGTAAAAACTTGGCAGTGAAGCGTTTTTTCTTCAAATTGACGAAATAACTCCTCAACTGGATAACTTGTCAATGGCGAGGAAAGAGTTAACATGGCAGCAGCTTTTAACATTCAGATGATGTACCTCTACAGAGCATAAAGGCACCCATGAAGTTCTTGTGGTTTGGGCGTGGACGGATCCGCCTCCAGGGAGGGTTAGCCCCGCCTCTTCTCCTGCATAGCAGAATATCTTTCTTACAGCTGTGAGCCAAATCACACCTGAACTCAAAATCCAGTACACCTGAACCTGAGAGACAGACAAATGAATGAGATATAGACAGACAGACAAATAGACAGACAGATCTGTGTGTCTTACCTGTAGAAGTGAAGCAGCTGCTGCAGGCTTGAGTGAAATCATGTGTTTGTTCTAAAGGGTTCTTGTCCAGACAGGAGAGAGTTGATGACACATGATGACCATTTCTCTATAACACACACAAGCGCACAAAATAATCTTTGGACTCTTTATAAATCTTTATAGCATCAATGCAGATAATGAGAAGCACTATAGAAATAAAACAGACACATAGATGCGTTACTCACTGCATGAGGATCCTGCAGGTTTGTCAGTTTGACTGATGGTAGAAACCTACGACACACTTTCCCATCTGACAAATATAAACACACAAGGCAATGAACAAATCATTTACACATAGAAAATAAAAACAGATACTGTTTGCCAAATACTGATTGATCGGAGTAGAAACATACATTTGTATTTTATTTAATAATTCTATTTAATTTATTCAATGATTTTACTTAATTCACATTATATTTACTTACTAAAGTGTGATTTACGCATAGCCTGATGCACACCTCTCCAAAAATGTAACAAAATTTCCATTCTACGTTGACCGAAAGCGCTCTGATTGGTCTGCTAGATCCCCTCCCATCAGAAAAAAAAAAAACATCTGCATCGCATTTCCTCATATCTGCATGTTTAATGCACGTCAACGCAAACAATAAAAAAAATCTAAAAATTTAAATAATAAGGAGAGTATACAATACATTAGGGCTGTGCAAAAATATCGATACAGCTAACAATCGTGATACATTTTCCCCCGATAGTGTATTGATATTTCAATCTCTACTATCAATATTTTTAAAAACCCATTAAATCCCTCGGTGTGCTTCAAACGACCTCCTCTGCAGCTGCTGTAGTTGTCGTCAGAAAATTTAAAAACACCTGTAGCTTTCAATGCTGACGTGTGGAAGCACTTTGGCTTAAAAAAAAAGAAGAAAAAATTCAGGTCTTTTTTTTTACATTTTTGTAAAGAAAAAGAAAAAGCATTGCAATGTACCGTAACATGAAATGTATCGTATTGTGATATGCACCGTATCGTGAGGCCCTTCAATACCCAGCCCTAAATACATTACTCTTAAAATGAGGAATTTAACGCATTGTAATATATTACATACATAGTCATGATAGCTTTACGACTTGTAAATCCTTTCAATGTTTCAAAATAAATCTTAATTTGAGCTTTAAATTGGGTAATACTGGGCTTAATCTGAGCCCACTTGCATTTATGAATGAAATTTTTTTTTTACATTTAAAAAACATCTGACCTTTAATGAAGCAATTTTCTCCATAAAATAAAAAACAGCATTTTGATTTTTCTTTCACCGAATAATTCAAATAAAAATTCAATATCAATTTAAAAAAAAAAAAAAAAAAAAAAACACAGAAATATAAATGAAAACTGACGCATAGCCTACAATGTAGGTCATACGCAGAACTAAAAACAAACATTTATTTATATTATAATTCACATTTATTCTTATTTTTATATTTATTCAATTTAGTTTTTCTATTCTTCATTACTTTTTTAATGTTGTTTAATCTTGTTAATGCTGTATCACCTCAAGGTTCGTAATGACGTCATGAGACAATGTTTTGAAACCACTATCTTGCCTGGTATAATAACATCTATTGTATCCGTTTCTAGTCGGATGAAGTCAGACAGACGAAGCTGCACTAAGCATTGAAGCACAACTAAGAATATTTTATAATTCATTTTTCATTTAATTTAACATCACTTCGCCTCCTGCCTGCTGTATGAGTTGATATTTAAACACAGATTAAGTGAAACTTCTCGACAGGCACAAACCTGGCAGACTGAATTCAGACAGTGTATCGAGTGCGTCTCCTCCCACCACTAGAGGACCCTGTCGAGAGTCTGTGGGTTTAGCCGGCGGTGGAGAGATGAAGTCTAAAGCGTCCAGAGCACCGCAGGAGTCCAGCTCAGGTTTAGTGAAAGAGTCAAGAGCGTTCAGCTCACTCCTGCCAGAGGAGAAGAAAGCAGGAGGAAGACGAGGAGATGAAGAGGAGAAAGACAGCAGACCGCTCTGAGGACACAAACACAACAACAAGTTTTACTTTTGTGTTCCTGTTCTTCATTCAGGTTTGAAATAACAAACGATAAAGTATTTAATTAACACAATAATGTGAAGTCTTTCCCACCCGTGATGTTTCTTCCTCTCTGGACACACAGTCGAGCAGACTGTCCAGCTCATCTCCAATCACATCATTATCCTCCAGCGGTTCAGACACAGGCACTGACACTCGCAAGTGACTATCTGGCACTGCTCTGGACAGCCCCGGGTCCTCATGCGAGTCACTGACCGGGACTGGAGCGGGTAAGACAGGAGACAAGCATTCAGATGAAGCCGCTATCAGATAAACACATAGAGGTCAGAAACTGACAGTGAATACTGTGTACTATTTTTTCCACATAATTCACATACTGCACTCCTAGTATAGTGTACTATTCTGACTTAGATATACCTGTGGTGTTGTTCAGTCTATCAGCAGATATCTGAAAATAAACACAAGTGTGAGACAGATGTATCAATCCATTCATGATAACAAACTCATTCACTGATCTGAGGTCAATCTGTACTGTCTCTTCTACATGTGACCGTGTGTCCCTGTCGCCCCCTGACCCCTTCAACATCGAAAAACACAATTGTGATGGTCAATATTATACTAATATATATATATATATATATATATATATATATATATATATATATATATATATATATATATATATATATATATATATATTAGGGATGCACCGAATCCAGATTTTTTGGGTTCGGCCGAATACCGAATCCACTGTTTAAGATTTGGCCGAATCCGAAACCGAATACCGAATCCTACTCGCATCCTTATTCCATTACAGGGCTCACAAAATTTGCTGGTATCCCTGGTAGCCCTTCGGGCAGGCACTCTTCAGTTTTTGGTAGCCTGAAATTTTGCCAATACAAAGCCAATAGGACCTCTAACCACAATGTTTAATCTGCTATTCTTGTTGTTGTTTTGATGCTGTTGGTTTTTTAACAAACAAAAAAACTGGATTTCCATGTAAACCAACTGTTCCTGCTCATCCCCACACCAGATATACTCACCATTTAAAAGTGGTTCAGTGTGTCACAAAACTCACAGTTTGGATCATCCAGTTAGAGATTGGATCATTTTTTCGATCAGAAAAACAGGGGCTACTGTCGCTTTAAGATTCTGCACAGAGTCACTCTCTTCACTGCCCGTACAATCTATATCACTTTAAAGCTTGCTGCGAGAGATTTAATTTTCTTACGTGAGGATAGCAATGACTGACAGGACGAAGTTGGAGGATTTGCACAAAAATCCATGACAAATCAGTACGGATTGCTTCCTGTACTGCGGCTTCGCCCGAACGCGAAAGTGAAAGTAAAACTCGAGCGTGCGCTCAAACGCAATTTAAATACCCAATGCCTGAATTTCATGCACCACAATTACCCATCCAAATCTGTGAGAGGATAAATAAGCAATTAAATATATTTTTTCCTCCCTATAAGTCAAGATAGCCCGACGGGCAGGGCGGGGATGCATTTTGATAGCCCGACTGCAAAGCACAATGAAAGCGATGCGGTGCGATGCGTTAGTTTTTCCAGGTGCGTCCACGAAATGTGAAACCCCTCTAAGGGTCACCGGAAAAAAACAACACTTATCTCCACGTCAGCACCTGATGTGTGCGCGCAAGCTTAGGGTTCGGTTCGGTGAAAAAAAAATCTAAGATTCGGCCGAACCCGAACCCCCTCAAAAAGCCCAGTATTCGGCCGAATCCGAATCCGAATCCTGGATTCGGTGCATCCCTAATATATATATATATATATATATATACTATTGTTGAAAATTTTAAAATTATAGATCACTTTACTATAACCTTTCATTTTTGCTGCAAACACAGCGCCCAATTCACATCATTTGCATCGCCCAGTGTGAATTTATATTTATTTGTGTCTTTGCATTGACTTTGTATGTAATCTACTTGCGCAAACTGCTGAATTGGCGCTTGGTGTGTATGCCCCATAAGAGTCAATAATGAAGAAGGAATCAATCCGTCAATAAGAATAGATGTGAACTCCTTCAATACTGTTTAAAAAAAATACAAACACATGCTAAAACCTCCAGTAGCTTTAATGATAAGACAACATGTATGTGAATCCTGTGTCACTACACTGAAGATGATCAAATATAGTTTAGATTTACTTACATTTCTGTAAATGTAAATTTCTGTTATGTCATAGTTTAGTTTAAAGTGGACTTTTATTGTATAATGTGGAATATAAATAAATAATGAGTAAGTGTGTCTAAACCTTTGAATGGTGGTGTATGTAGCTTTCATTTAGATATACAATTAAACTTTAAGCATATCTGACATCATGAAGAGAATTGTGGGTACTCACATGAGGACTGTAAGCTTTTCTGTTCTTCAATCCCAGACTGACTCTGATCTCCTGAACTAAATTACTCACTGATTTATCCTGAAAACACCAATAACACTGTAAAGAGTTTGTCTATAGTCTAATAATTAAATATTGTATTATATATCTTTGGCTTCTGTGATTTAATATAATTCATTCTCATGTTTGTGTGTCTCTTGTGATTTATTTCAGTCTTCTGTATGTTGTTTTGTTCAGGTGCTGATGTTTACCTGTGCTGATGTAAGCAGACATGCAGTGCTGCAGTCATACGCTTCATTCAGTTTACCAGACGCCTTCAGACATACGGCCTTACGATAAAGAGCTTTAGGACTGTCTTTACAAAGCTCCAGAGCAAAATTACAATCCTTCACCCCGCTCTCAAACTCACCCTACAGACAGACAGATAGACAAACACACAGACAGACATCAGGTTTACTGAAAGTGTGAAAAATAAAATATGAACTAAAAATGTAAATTTGAAATACAGGAGTGCATGTATAAACCCCTCTCTCATTTTTGTTACTAAGGTATAATTGATATGTAGATGTCATTATAAAGAATATTCACCATGTTCTGATGGACAGCCGCACGGTTAATATAGAGACTCTCCAGTAGGGCGACAGGAACATTCAGCCCCTCCGCCCGGGCGTAAAGTGCCACATTGACCCCTTCAGTGAAATGAAACTGAGCCTGCGTCCAGTCACCCTCTCGAAACGCAGCATTGCCCTCGTCTAAAAGATCACACACCAGCTGAACCAAAAAACCCTGCTCATGAGAAAACAAAACAACACAATATGTGTATACTGTATGTGAAACGACAGAGAGAAACATGTGACTCTGAAACAGTCAGATGTTCTACACAATATGACTCATTACATGCTTGAAATCAGCTAGATTTTGATGAAAAGCTCTAAAGATTACTCAAATGATTATGTCCCCATTTATGCTGCGTTTACACCAGCCGCGGTAGAGGCGTGAAGCGCGAGTGATTTCAATGTTAAGTCAAGTCTGGAGGGTCTCGCGGCGCGGATGAGACGTTAGGCGGGGCGCGGTAAACGCAATTCCACCTCATTCGCGCGAATTAAGCGTATGGAACGATACACGCGAATGTTGCTTTTTCTTGGAAGAGTGTCAGTGAGGACATTGGGCAACCTGGTAAGTTGTAAATACACATTTCACTTTTGAGTCACGTAACGTTTATCGACCTGCGACATTTATTTTCCCCCTATAGCAAGTTGACTAAATACAAACCGGTAACTCTCTCAATAAATGCACATCAACATCAGCCATCCTGCAAACAGACAACAGCATAACACTTGTCCCTCCCACAAGAAGCGGATTTTGCCTCTGACGCGGGTCAAATGCTTACTTTTTCTGCGCGTCTACTTCGCTCTAGACGCACAAATGCATTCCAACTGTTCAAGCGGGCCAACTAGGCATGGTAGACGTGATATTGACGCCTGAAGCGCGGTTGGTGTAAACGCAGTATCAGACAGCTAAACAAGTGAGTGTGTGTGAGTTTATGTGTGTATGTACTCAACCTCATAGGCTTCAGGGTCAGGATAAGGCAGAGCACTTCTGTGGACATACATACAAAACAACAATAAATACCACATATGAGAGTCTGAGACACAACAACTACAACAACAATTTAACTTCACTAGTAAGAATATCAGAGTTGAGTATAGAAACGTAGACTAGAGTAAGAACATGACAGATAAGTAGAGCAGATTTTAGCAGGGTAGATTACAGAAGAGCACAGCAGATTACAGTAGGGTACTTCAGAGTACAGTGGAGTATAGCAGAGTACAGTGGAATATATAACAGCATACTTCAGAGTACAGTGGAGTACAGAAGAGTACAGCAGATTATAGCAGAGTGCTTCAGAATACAGTGGAGTATAGCAGAGTACAGTGGAGTATAGCAATATACAAAAGACCACAGAGTACAGTAGAGTACTTCAAAGTACAGTGGGGTACTTCAGAGTACAGTAGACTACAGAAAGCACTTCAGAATACAGTGGAGTATAGCAGAGTAAAGTGGAGTTTAGCAGCATACAGTTGAGTATAGCAGCGTACAGTGGAGTATAGCAACATACTTCAGAGTACAGTAGAGTACTTCAAAGTACAGTGGGGTACTTCGGAGTACAGTAGACTACAGAAAAGTACTTTTGAGTACAGTGGAGAATAGCAGAGTACGGTGGAGTATAGTAGAGTACGGTGGAGTATAGCAGAGTACAGTGGAGTATTGCAGAGTACTTCAGAGTACAGTGTGGTACTTCAGAGTACAGAAGACTACAGAAAGCACTTCAGAATACAGTGGAGTATAGCAGAGTAAAGTGGAGTTTAGCAGCATACAGTTGAGTATAGCAGCGTACAGTGGAGTATAGCAACATACTTCAGAGTACAGTAGAGTACTTCAAAGTACAGTAGAGTACTTCGGAGTACAGTAGACTACAGAAAAGTACTTTTGAGTACAGTGGAGTATAGCAGAGTACAGTGGAGTATAGTAGAGTACGGTGGAGTATAGCAGAGTACAGTGGAGTATTGCAGAGTACTTCAGAGTATAGTGGGGTACTTCAGAGTACAGTAGACTACAGAAAACTACTTCAGAGTACAGTGGAGTATAGCAGAGTACAGTGGAGTATAGTGCAGTACTTCAGAGTACATTAGAGTACAGCAGAGTACAGTGGAGTAAAGTGCATTACTTCAGAGTACAGTGTGGTACTTCAGAGTACAGTAGACTACAGAAGAGTACTTCAGAGTACAGTAGACTACAGAAGAGTACTTCAGAGTACAGTAGAGTACTTTAATGTTTGTCTTACTTGATGAAGCTCAGTGCTCTCTGAATCTCCTTTCTGCGTTTCTGTCGCTCACAGCTCATGACTGAACATCACACTGCTGACAACATACAACACAGTCCATTAAAACACACACACACAACACAGTCCAATATAAACACACAACTCAGTCCACTATAAACACACAACTCAGTCCACTATAAACAAACACAACACAGTCCATTATAAACACACAACTCAGTCCACTATAAACACACACAACACAGTCCATTATAAACACACAACACAGTCCACTATAAACAGACAACACAGTCCACTATAAACACACAGAGAAGTGTGATGTCATTGAATTATATTGAACACGTGTGTTTAGATCTCACTTTAATGTAAATACAGAAGCCTCAACCTACCATACGTGTTCATGTGGGTGTTTTGATATGACTGAGTCCGGCTGTTTTTAAAAACCTATTGAGCACCCTTACTAGACAGCTGCAGTTTCCCCACTACAGTGAAAGTGCTGCTGTCTGTGTAGTGAGCTCACTAAGATTTGAGACACAGAGTTCACTTCCTACCCGTTAGACAGTTTCTGCAAAAACGAAACTAAAGCAGCTGATAAAACTGACATGATAATGGCGTAAACTCACAGAGACAGCGTTTAAACTACAATTAAACTTTTAAAAAGAGAAAGGAGTTAAAGTGTGGATTAAATCACAGCTGTGAACAAACACAAGGAGGATTCACGATAACTAACGTTACACTGACTAAACTCACCGCAAGGTTACAGCAAAAAGCGCTTTCCTCTCAGTCTCTCCTTGTGTTTAGTTAAGGGCTTGTGTCCAGTTATTAAATGAATAACTGACATGTGACCAGTTCATCGATCTCATATGGTATTTCTTGCAACATGTGCGCGTCCCCGCTGAGCTGCCGCCGCTCCCGCGCTGAACCCGACAGACACCTTCAACAAACTGACGAGAAGAAATGATGATGATACAAACAGTTTGTCCAGCAGAGGCGCTCTGTGATCTAAACCCACAAATCATAAATATCATGGTATATAATAGAGATATTTGTACACTATATTACATAGTAATTATTGAGTTACAATATTTTTATGATTGAAGTACATGATTTTTAAAAAACGATTAATCCAGCAGCGCTGAGAAAAGTAACAGCTACCATGTGACTGTTTCCTGTCTGTGACGTTTCATTTGAATGACTGAAAAACTTTAACTAGTTTAAATATTTGGAAGAAGTGTAAGGATTATAAACAAATATAAATAATAATTAATCAAACAGAAGAATCGAAAAAGTAAAAACATAAATAATAATAAAATTAAATAAATAATACACTTTAACAATATTGTCTGCTTTGACAAATGTAATTGATTTTTTTATGTGGCAACCCTGAAATAAATTAACTACTCTAAAAAAACACTCACGTTGTTTAGTTGTTTAATTAAAAACCCATCAAGTACCACGTAAAATAAATTTCACTACAAAACGAATTAACTCCACCAATTAAATCCTTCTGTATACTCTAAATAGTTTTTTTAAGTGATTACAAATTATAAAGATTAATCAAACAAACATGCACATGCATTTTTGCATGTTTTCACTGCTGAGAGACCTTGCTGTTCAAGGATTTAAATCATACTAACTCCTCTGCTTGTCAATCATCGTCGTGTAGGGGTGTGGCCGAAGGCGAGGGAGAAGTCAGTCAGCAGCCAAATCTCTTACAAGCACTTTAAGATTTAGACAAATTAGATAGTGACACTTTTACCCTAGACTGTACCTAAAACACAAACACAAAATTACATAAAAAGCTAAAGCTGCGAAACATTGAACTACAAATCCCATGAGCCATTGCCCGGCCGCCCTAATGGCGTCATCAGTGTGAGCGGGAGAAAGCGTTGCAGAATCGCACCTAAAGCTAAAACACATCAAAAACTCGGGTAAGTGCAAATTTAAGATTTATACAAGAGCGTTGATCTGTACAGGAGCGCGCATGAAGTGATTCTGTTTATGAGTAGTTGATATTAAATGTTTATTTGTTTGTGTGTGAAAATTTAAACATCTGTAAATGGGTCAAAGACGAGACGTCACCATTTTGGTGTCCGCATCAAATATAATTTACAAAAGTGATTTTACATACAAATAAAACCATATTAAATGCAAGTAAAATGTCTACTTTCATGTTTCAAATAACTTTTGTGAAAATACAATGACAAAATATGAGTTAAATAATGCTCCAAAGTGTAAAATCGTCATTCAGCGTAATGGTCCGGACTATGATTTTACTAATAAATTTTTAAATAAATGTATAAAATACCATGTTAAAAAAAAATGTGCTTCCTTGGCATGTTCACATAAGTGTTGGCTGTTTTATATTAATAGGACTATGTGTTATTTTTTTGTTAAATATTGAAACAACTAGGGGACTTTTGTCCCAAATATGCAGTTTGTCAGAGGTCATTCAGTGTAACGGGATCAGGAAGCCATTTTAAAATTAAATAAACAAACAATAGTAATCAAGCAGTCAGTGACATCATCAAAAGGCCACCTGAAGACCATGTGGTGATTCAGCAAGGTAAGTTTATTGCTCTTAAATATTTGATAATTTCACCTTTTCATAGTGTGGTATCTTGAGTTACAAAAACCACTGTCATTCAGTGAAATGTAAAAAAACACTTTTTTGTTAGATTTTTTGAAAAATAAGTAGATGTTGTGAATAATGATGATAAACATTTCTGGTCAAGTTCACTGTTTGATATAGGTGGCTAGTTGTTAGCTAGCAATATTAGCTTAAGTAAAATTTCCGTCATTCAGGGTAATGTTTGTCATTCGGTGTAATGCAAATTGTCTGTTACACCACAGTGTCATACATAACACTGAATGACAGTGTCACTGTTTAGATAACATTTTTAGCATTGTTTTTATATTTCAGATAAATGAAGGATGTTCAGCACAAACAAAATATATCAAACTTTATCAATATTAATGTTTTAATGCATTTTGATGTTTTAATGTTGTTTTGGTACTGATTTCTTTTAGATGCCCACAAACAAAGAGAGAGTTTCTAGGCACCGGCAGAAAGTAAATGCAGACCCAGTAGCTAGGGCAGCACATTTAGCAAGGAGACGAGAAAGGTATTGAGGAGTGCAATGTAAAAATAATAGGGCTGGGTAGAAAAGATAGATTTCTCGATTTTAATCAATTCTAATTTTGAAGAAACAATAGTGATTTGTAAATCCCAAGAATCGATCTTACAGTCTATTCTGTTTTCAGCTGATGTTAATCAATATCATATTGATTTGAAATTGAATCAAATCGTGAAATTTGTATCCAAGCCTAGCCCTACAAAATAATAGTTTACTGCTGTTTTTAGATAGAGACTGCACCCTACCTATACCACAAGTTAAGAGAGGCCACTGAGGGGATTCTCCACCCATAATACCAATCCTGATAACATGTCATTTATGTTGCCAAACAGAAAGTATTTTTAATGAATAACACGTTTTATATAGATCTATGTCAAAATTGTATGTCAATAATTACATGGAATCTGTATTTCAGCTACCAGAGAAGAAAGCAAGCTGCCTTGGCTGCAAATCCTGATCACCCGTCAATCAGGAATGTATCAGATGCTGCAGCTGAGAAGAGGCGAAAACAATGGCGGGAAAATCAAAGAAAACACAGGGCAGAAGCTAAACTTATAAGGGCAGTTCTGGATCTTACACCAGATTCCTTTGAAGAGCCTCTAGAGGAAAATATTGAAAGACCCTCTCCTGCAGAACCCACTCACCAGCCTCGGTCTCAGCCAGAACCACCATTGCCGTTTTCCACCCCAAAAGAGAATAAAGAAAAGCTGTCTAACAGGTGCAAAAGACTGAAAAAGCTAAATTTAAAATTGAGAAAACAGCTCTTCCAATTGAAAAAACAACTAGCCCAAGCTCAAAAAAAAAATGAAAAGTTAAGGAAGGATATACAAAGGTCAAAGAAACAGAGTAGGGTGAAAATGGCCAGTAAGAGGATAGGGAATTTGAAGGAAAAGTCAGCACGACGAGAAAAGGTCCATTCTTTTCTCAGCAGAGATGAGAACAGCCGACAGCTGTCTGGTAAGAAAGATACTGTAACAAAAAACAAAACTAAACTTCAGAGACGCATCCTCACCAAGACACTGAAAGAACTCCACGGAGAGTATAACTCAGAGGTGACCAAAGAGGAATCCATATCCTACAGACAGTTCTTACGTTTAAGGCCATTTCACATCACTGAGCCAAAAGCAAATGATCGGAACACATGTGCTTGTATAGATCATGAGAATGTTAAACTTCTGGTCGAAAAACTCAAGCAAAAAGGGTTGCTTAAAACGTCAAGCACTTCTGAGCTAATAGCAGCCATCGTCTGTGACCCCCGCCAAAGAAACTGCATGTACCGTGTATGTGCCAAGTGCTGCTATAATGAAATTGAGGCTGATGTGCCTGAAGAATCTGTAAAGATTATGTGGCAACAGTGGGAAAGACAGAAGACTGTAGAAGGGGATAAGCCATTCACCAACATTGTGAAGAAGACAAACAATGGGACCTGGCATGATCTACTGAAAGTCTTTAATAGTAAGCTTGACTCTCTAGCAAGACACCAGTATAATTGGCTCCACCAGGCAGAACAGTGTAGACATCTAAAAGAGACCCTGTCTGATGAAGAGGCTGTACTCCACATGGACTTTTCAGAAAACTATGCCTGCAAATTGGCCACTGAAGTGCAGGCATTTCATTTTGGTGGCAACCGAAGACAGGCTACCATTCACACAAGTGTAGCATACACAACTAAGAGTCACCAGTCCTATGTTACAATTTCAAATTCTTTGCGTCATGATGAGCGTGCTATCTGGGCTCACCTTAAACCAGTACTGCAGCATTTGAGGGATCAAAATCCTTCAATCACCACACTACACTGCATGAGTGATGGCCCAGTAACCCAGTACAGAAATCGCAAGAATTTTTACCTGCTCAGCACAGTTCCTTTTCTCTTTGGGTTCAAAAAAGTGACATGGAACTTCTCAGAGAAAAGTCATGGCAAAGGGGCACCAGATGGAGTGGGTGGTGCTGCCAAGAGATGTGCTGATGACTTTGTACGAAAGGGAGGAGATATCCAGGACCCAAAAGATCTCTTCAATGTCCTTCAAGACAAAGCATCAAACATCAAATACTTTTGGATTGATGAGGCTGAGGTAAGCAGATATGACGAAGCTGTTCCAAATAAGTTGCCACATGTGAAAGGCACTTTAAAAATCCACCAAATTGTGGCAAACAAGCCTGGGATGATCCACCATCGAGAGTTATCCTGTTTCTGCTCCAGAATAAATGCTACTTGTGAATGTGGACCATCAGTGCAGATCGACTTCCAAACCCTCCAAGAGGTCAGTGGAACAAATACAGAAGCCTCTGTGATATTGGAACCTGATGATGACTCATCCGGCAAATTTGTAGTGGTCCTCTATGATGGCAAGCCCTTTGTTGGGAAGGTTTTGGGGGCTAAAGGTGATGAATTAGAGGTTAGCTGCATGCATCAAAGTGGAGCTGGAAAGAATGCATTTGTGTGGCCTCAGACACCAGACAAACTATTTTACTTCACATCTGATGTGAAGGCAATAGTGTCTGAACCTGAGCCATTAACCCGGAAAAAGTCCAAACTCACTACAGCAGACTGGGAGAAATTTATTGAGTAGGCATCTCTCTCTCTTTCTGTGTTATTGATAAAATGAGAGAAATTGATTGTATTACAACCACTTTTTTCACAATTGTTAAGGTGTGTGTTATTTTGTCCTTCAAGTTCCAATTTTTCAATTAAATGAGGGATATTGATTATATTACCACCAGTTCAGTTAATTTTTACGAATATGACACGCATTGTGGAATAAAATGATTTTTCATTTCAGCATCTGTGTTTGTGATTTGTTTAGGAATTAAATGATACAGAATAATATTCAAAACATTGCAATAATGGAAACAATGACACTATTTTAGTCAAAAATGTCATTCAGTGTAACAAACCATGGTCATTCAGTGTAACAGATATATTTATGTCGAAATGAAACAATATACTTATTCTGAGCTGTACTTATTAAAATATGTAAAATAATGTGTGATCCCACAAAATTTTATTTGATTTGAATTGATTTTCACTTCCTTACAAAAACTTCTTGCTGACAAATGGGTAAAACCTAATGGTTTAAAGGATATTGGCGAAGTATAATGCTTTAAAATGACAAATAGTTAGTATTTGGTGTCTGCACTGTGATCTTTAAATAGAGTCCTGTAATGTGTCATCAAATAATACTTTTTCTAAAAATGTCTGATAATATTTTTTTGCATAAAAATATTGTTACACTGAATGACATTTTAGTTGGTGTCTTCAGTAAAATCCCAGTAAAAATGTATGGTAGTTATTATTTTTTGCTCGGAAAAATATAAAGTTAAACAGGACACATTCTAATGTATGTGAAAAAGACAAAACTTAAATCTCTTTTACACTTTTATTTTTTTTATGCTTAAAACCCCCTTTTCGTCTTTGACCCAAATACATGTGTGATGTCAGTCAGATGAGTGAATAGATTTGAACAACAACAGCTAACTAGTAAAACAGTTTTAAAACATCATTTTTTATTTTACAAATGTAAATCCCAATCTCAGTGATTGAATGTTGGTAAGTTACAATATTAAAATATTTATATTCATAACCGAATGCCTGAGGCTAACATCAAGAAATGACATCACTCTCATGTGTAACAGTTATCTGACAAACTCGGATTTGCATGAGGAAATGTGTGACAGTAAAGCAAACTGTTTAACTTACAGCTCAAATAATCTTGTTAAATAAACATTTTATATTACATTTAGTTATTTACTACTAAATCTGTTTAGTACCCGTGTCTTCTGCTTCTCTAACTGCAGACAGATTAGATCATCATTACAGCTGACAGATCAGATGATGGGATTCTTGTAGTATTTTGCAGATATATCACACACAGGCTGAACTAATCTGTGTTTACATGTCTGTTTACATGTCTGTTTACATGTCTGTTTACATGTCTGTTTACATGTAGTTAATGTCAGGATGGCATCTGATGATGTGAGACAGCTCGCAGACTCGCTGGCTAAAACTCAAGTCACCGAAGGAGAACTGAGTTATAAAGGACGAGGACTCAAACTAGACAATGCACAGTCTGGTGAGCACACACACATGCACACGGGTACACACGTATACTCTCAAATGCATACATGTATATACACCCAGACACACTATAACAGACACACACACGTAAACACATGTTAGGTTATGTTATTTACAGGTTACTTTAAATAGACATGATGGTTTTAATACAGAGCAATTTAAATGTCCTAAACTCCACCCCTTCCCCAAATCTCTTAAATCATCACAGTCAGATATAAAACACTCTTTAGCATGTTTCTTCAAGATCATTTGTTGATGGGGATTTATGAAGTAGACTGGACACGTAAAGTGAAAGTGACGTAATGACTAATGTATGGTAACCCATAATTGTAATGTGACCTCTGCATTTAACCCATCCAGTGAGTAGAACAGCACAATCTTTTAGTCTTAAAATGAAGATCATGATTCTGAATGCCAACAAAAAAAACTACTTAGAATTTACTAGAGACAGAATATGAAGTGCTGCAATCTCTTTAAAATATACTTTTTTAATTATAATTTTTTTTAAATGGGAAAGATTCAATGACTCACACTTTAAAGAAAAATGCAGCATGATGTTAAAACAACTTTGTTTTGTAAGTCAATTCAACCTACTGTTTTAAGTTTTGACTTTAAAAAGTTCACATAACTTATAAAAACAAGTTGAAATTGTAATAAATTTTAATGTAAGTATATAAAAAAAAAAAGTCAAACTCAGAGGCACTGCTGTTTCTGAAACTAACGTTCTCACCAAACTGAAATTAAAGACAGTGTTTTGAGTTTTCCTCATCTGTGTCATGATGTTTCCACATGTGATATCAAGAAGCAAGGTAATGTGCACGTGACGTGACGACGAGAGGTGACGCGCTGCGTAATCGATTTACTGACTGTTTTACTGAGATTTCTAATCTCGAATTGCCTGTTCAAAGCGCAGATGAAGCTTGTGAAGAGTGAACCAATTAATAATTGCCACTGTTTTAACCCCCCCACACATGATGACTGCTGCAACTCCATGCATATTTCAATATTCCGTATTTCTGTCAAAGGTTTAATAGACAGACAAATTGTTATAAGCTAGGAATGAGATTGTGTGGGTGCTTTAATCAAGGTCATGATGTTTTTACGATTAATCATTCAGCCATATCATGAACACACACACACACCTCTGGTCCCCCTCAATCGCATCCTGCCGGCCATGAGACTCACCAAACTCGGCAACTCTCGGGTCACTGACTCTCTAACCACGACATTTATACACTTGAATGGTGATCTGATGTTTCTGGTATGTTGTATGAAAGAGTAACTGATGTCAAATGTGTTTGTTTGTGTTTAGTGGATGAGATGGTGAAGGAGATTGTGAAGTTTGATGGTCTGCGGGCGCTCAGACTGGAGGGAAACACCGTTGGTGTGGAGGCTTCACAGACCATCGCTAAAGCCCTGGAGAACAAGAAGGACCTACAGGTACTTCATAAATAAATGTGATTAAATAAGCTAAAGAATCTGATCTAGATTTATAGACAGGGTTCCCACGGCTCCTTGAAATCCTTGAAAGTTTGTGAATCTGGGGAACAAAATTCAATGCCCTGGGAAGTTTTTGAAAATATACATACATAAATACAGGTTATTGAAAGTGCTTGAATCCATTTTATGCAAGAAGTTTTCTGGAAAAAAATCCATATTATTCCCTGTGTAGTGTAGGATAATATCATAAAAATTCTTTTTAAGCACTCGTGCTAAACTGTTCGCTTTAAATGCTTTTATCTTCTGTATGCGAATGTTGATTCATACCAAAATGCTTTTTTGCATAGTTGTGTTTGACACATGAAAACGTCTGGGGTTACGTATGTAACTGTTGTTTCCTGAGAAGGGAACGAGACGCTGCGTCTCCCTTGCCATACTTCCTGCGTCCCTGTAACGCCGTCTTTGCCAATATTTCTATATTTGGATATGATAATGCCTTACCATTGGTTGAATTTGATATACACATTCAGACGCACTTACCCCTGGAGGCATCCCCAAAGTGTCACCGCAGTGACGCAGCGCGAGTTCCCTTAAAAGGGAACTATAAAAATGTATCTTAAAGATAACACAGTGTAACCTTGCTCTCACTTGAAATGTGTCCCCACATTTAGTCCTTGAATTTGAGAGTATTGGACCTGGAAAGTCCTTGAAAGGTCCTTGAATTTGAAGTTAACTAAGTTGTGGGAACCCTGTATAGATGACTCAAGCAACTAAACAGCTTCGCACTTAAAACTACTCTGAATACCATAATAATACTTTAGCAACCACCCAGAATACCCTAGCAACCTGTACAGGCAAACACTACTCATAGAGTTGATCATTTTCTCTTCCCATCAGTGCTGTTACTGGAGTGATATGTTCACCGGCCGTCTGCGAGCTGAGATTCCACCTGCGCTGGTAAGGACTGATCTAAGATCTGCTCGATGTGTCATTCAGTGGTTTGAGTAATCTCAGAAGCAAATGGTTGTGTTTATGGGCTGCAATGCGATTAATCGCGACTAATCATTTGTAAAATAAAAGTTTTTGTTTACATAATATATGTGTATAATTATCTTTATATAAATACACACACATGCATGTATAACTTAAAAAATATATATTTATATATTAAGTATTTATAATTAGATATATTATATATATTATACACAGTAAACATATATATCATAAAATATTTATTTCGCAAACGATTAGTCACGATTAATCGTTATGCAGCCCTAGAGAACAGACTGATGTGAATGATTCTGATGCTGTAGGTCTCTCTGGGTGAAGCGATCGTCACGGCCGGTGCTCGGCTGAAGGTTCTGGACCTGAGCGATAACGCTTTTGGACCTGATGGAGTTAAAGGTATCGAGAAGCTGCTGAAGAGCACCGCCTGCCACTCGCTGGAGGAACTGCGTCTGAACAACTGCGGAATGGGCATTGGTGGAGGAAAGGTGGGCGGAGTTTATGGTGATGATGTCATTCGTTTGTTCGTGTTGGGTCAGATTTTGATCTTGTAAGCAGAAATATAGACACTAGATCAGTTAAACATTACATGAACTATAGTTTTATTAGTTAACAGCTCTCAGGTAGTCCCATGGTTCTGGGTGACAGTATATAAAGTACTCTTCATCCATTCAACCAGGCTTGTTATCTGTTATCTAGATTCTGGCGGAGGCTCTGACGGTGTGTCACCAGGAATCGACTGCAGCTGGCGCTCCTCTGCGGTTGAAGGTTTTCATCGCCGGCAGAAACCGACTGGAGAATGATGGAGCCACAGCACTTGCAAAGGCGTTTCAGGTTCTTCTCAACCCATACACAAAACCTTAAACTAACATCATGATGTTTAACTAATGCATGATATTATAAAGCCTTAATTCTGATCATTTTATTTCCATTTACTTTGTTTTAAGTAAGTGTAACATGCTTTTACAATACTCATTTATTTCATTGAGTTGTCTCTGTCTTTTCTCAGCTGATTGGGAGTCTGGAGGAGGTGCACATGCCCCAGAATGGAATAAATTACCCAGGAGTCTCTGCTTTAGCCACGGCTATGCAGCGCAATCCTCAGTTGCGTGTCCTCAATCTCAACGACAACACCTTCACCAAGAAAGGAGCTATAGCCATGGCCGAGGTGCACATCAGACACATATACAGTGAACAAACCACACTGACTTACTGGCAAAATAAAGTTGCATGTTTGTGATTCTCTTTTTCTCTTGTGTTTGTTAGGCACTGAAACACTTAAGGAATGTGCAGGTGATAAACTTTGGTGACTGTCTTGTACGTTCAGAAGGAGCTTTTGCCATCGCAGAGACTGTGAAAGAAGGACTGCCACTGCTAAAGGTACTGATAGATAGGGTTGGGTACCGAACACCGGTAGCTATATGACAGGTATGTACAGGACTAAAGCAGAACGCAGATTTCGCTGCTTTTTTGGTGCCTCTTAAATGGCTGAACGGTCGACTGAAATATTTTGCCCTCTCTGGTGCTGAAGCATCATCATTCACCAGTAGGGCTGTGTATCGATTCAGATGTTCCAGATCGATTCAAATTTGATTCACAAGCTATCGATTCGATTTCGATTCTCTGTCCGATTTTCGATTCCGATTCTCAGGCCAATTTTTATACTCGATTCAACTTAAAGAGTATAGATTTAATACAAATACTATATTTATAAAAAAGAACAGTGAACATAATTTTACAAGAGTAATTAATAAAAGAAATTAAGGCCCAATCCCATTTCTCTGTCTTACCCCTTACCCCTACCCCTTAGTTTTTCACGAAAGCGAAAGGGCTATCCCAATTGGGCCTTGCTCTCAGGTGAATGTGCAAAACTAAGGGGTAGGGGTAAGGGGTTAGACAGAGAAATGGGATTGGGCCTAAGAGCTACAAACCTGTATATTAAACTCTTTTATTTTAGGTACACTTGGGTACATTAAAGCAGAACCCATCCCTAATTTTTTAAATGCATACAATTATGTTAAATACAATAAAATTTTGGTGCAAGATGAAAAATGTATGCTGAAAAAAGCCAGAACAGTTTAGTGGCGATAACTAGTAATTAGATTAACGTTAATCTGACATTCAATGTTTGCGGAAATAAATATGAAAAAAAAATCGATTCGTGGCTTTTAAGAATCGATTTTGAATCGACCACAGAAAAAACTCGATTAATCGAAAAATAGATTTTTTTTGCTCAGCCCTATTCACAAGTATCGCACATGATCGCTAGTTAAATTATACTGCATTCATTTGGTGTTAATAATTTCCTGACTTTACTTATGATCAGTACTCATAGATGATCAATACTCATAGATGATCAGTGCTGATAGATGATCAGTGCTCATAGATGATCAGTACTCATAGATGATCAGTACTCATAGATGATCAGTACTCATAGATGATCAGTACTCATAGATGATCAGCATTAGTAAATGATCAATACTGTCAGTGAATGTAAGTTGTGGTCTCTTGCAGGAGTTGAATCTGTCATTTGGTGAAGTGACTGAAGACGCTGCTCTGGAGGTGGCTCGATCAGTTCAACACAAAGATCACTTAGAAAGACTCGACTTGAACGGTACAAATACACACAGACACAATAACACAAACAACAGACCTGCTGCATTTCAGAAGTTACTTTTATATCTACACATTTTCTTCTGGGACCCTGGGACAACCAAAAGGGAAGAAGTCTATCCTCATATAGTTTACAAAATTTTGTGGGAGTTTATCAAACTAATCTGTAATTGTGCAAGCACCTGTAACCTTGCTAGGTAGAAATTTCTATTATAAAAGAAAATCAGACAAACTGGATAAATGTAAGGTTGTGTTCATACACTGTAACAGATGTATGCAAATGGCATACAGGAAATTATTCAGTTTATAGTAAATGGGGACAAGATAAACGTGTTAAAAAAGATACATAGTATGTTCATCATTTACTAATAAGATGGATAAAATTTTTTGATTAATCACAACTAATAATTAATCATTTGTCAGCCATTTTTATACATTCAAATGTTGCTATAAACTACAGCTCTTCTTGTACTTCATAGACATTAAAATGTCTTGCATACCTACATAAATTAAACCTGCAGAAAGCCTGAGTCAATGTTGTATCAGCCACTGATCGTGTTTACATGTATTTGTGCTGACCTGTGGTTGTGTTTGTGTGTTTAGGTAACTGTTTAGGTGAAGAAGGTTGTGATAAACTTCGAGAGCTCACAGAAAGCATGAAGTTGGGTCAGATACTCGGATCTCTGAGGTATCAGCAGTGAGACAGAAACACAACAGATATCAAATATTTGATTCATATACAGTACTGACATCCACTAAAGAAACTAACACATTGTTTTTACTACATCCCTGTATGAATGTAAATGACAGGAATGATAGAAAACTAATTTATTATACATGTAATAATGTGTAAGATCTAAACCAACAATACATAAATGCATCTGCTGATGATATTTTGTCATAATGACTGGTGACATTAATACCATGAGAGTTAAACAAATTTAAATAACGTTCTCATCATGTTCTAATGGATGATCCTTTACCTGCACAGTGATGATGAGGGAGAGCCTGAGGAAGATGAAGAAGATAGTGAGGATGAAGATTTGGAGGAGGAAGAAGAAGAAGATGAGGAGGAGGGAGAAGAGGATGAAACACACAATGAATCAGATCTGGTTTGATGACCTTTTGAAGAACTAAAACATGATAGAGATTAAGACTGAGATCAGTACTAAGTGTGTGTGTCTGTGTGTGTCTGTGTGTAGTTTCAAACTCCACCGTCAGCACCTCGACCCCCAGACGTCTCCTCTTTTCTCAGTTTTCCGTCTCCAGACAAACTCCTGCGACTCGGAGAAAAGAGAAGCTCACTTATTCAGCAGCAGGTCTCTTTACACAAACACACAATCTCAATAAGAGACACACATTGATGTATTAAATCAGAGTGTGACATGACATGTGTTATGTGTTGTGTATTTTTACAGGTGGATGTTCAGGATGTAAGCAGGATAGCAGAGGTGTTTCTGAAGATCTCGTCTGTATATAAAGAGGATGATGTTCAGGTGAAATCAGCTGTACTGGAGAGTATCGGTGAGATGCTGCACACATCTGTGAGACAGACATGAAATCATCTGAGAGACGTTTGACTGACACTCTTGTGTGTTTGTTTTCAGATGCTGTGATGAAGAAAGCTTTCTCCACACCTTCATTTCAGCCCTTGATTTTTGTCTCCTCATTACTGGTGATGCTCGGACTGCTGAAGGTGATTATTAGTGTTTGGATGAAGTCTAAAGGGGGTTTTGTAGCACAATGATGGTCTTTTTCTAAAAAATTTTTAAACTTATGAATAATTTGTGTTGTTTTTATTTGTATGCATATATTAGTGTGTATATTTAACACACTGGTGAAAGGTAAACATGCAGCCACACAATTATGTAGTAGTTCTGCTTTATTATTTTGAGTGATGACAGTAATAACAATGATGGTGAGGGTTTCGTGTGTGTTGTCCGACTGTGCATTAACAACAGACGCAAATGAATTTGCACCTGGAATTCGTGCCTGAAATTTGCCCATACGCACCTGAATTTTGCCCCTTAAATCTGAATACGCAATTAAGCTTAATTTGCCGGCTTAAGCTACCTTGTAATCCATAGACTGTAAAAAAAAGATGGATAACGCGACATCGCATCCCTCCATTGTAATGAATTGAAGCTAAAAATGTCCCACCATAGTTGGTGCCATGTTGTGTAAAAACGTAAGTTTGGAGCCAGAAGGAAACGTCCGTGGAGCCAAAGGCGGAGCCGCGGTATCAAACTTCCGCCCAAACGCTCGCATGCCCAATTCAACCACGCCTTAATCATAATGACACGGCCCATTTCTATAGCATCAAATTATTAGCTAAAATAAAACGTATCACAAAAAAGAACACTTGAATAAATATTAGGGTGATATCAACTACCTGAAAGAACCAAAACCATCTTTCGGAAACCTTTATTGGAAGTGTAAATATTTTTTATTTAGAGCAGAGTCCTATTCGTTTGCATGAAGAGGGTGGGGTTTATGACTTGTACTGTAGCCAGCCACCAGGGGGCGATCAACAAGCCAGCGGCTTCACTTTTTAAGACTTATGAGGCACACCCGTTATAGTCTGAATATGTATATTTATAGCTCAAATTGAGTCAAGAGTGTTTTTTACAGCGACCTCCTCACTTTCTTCTAAGTAAGCTCCTGATTGGTTAAGTTCAGATTTTTCTACGTCAAACACCGAAATGCTCAATTCTCGCGAATCACTGTAGTGTCGTATCTTACTGTACAGCTGTATAAATCTGAAGTCTGAATTTAATCAGTTAACTCATAAAGTTCAGTCAGCTTGTCTCTCTCTATCTTTCTTTCTTTCTCTCTCTTTTTCTTTCTCTTCTTTTCTCCATGTGTAGAGTGAAGATAAGTTAAAGCCGGTGAGGGTTGTATCAGGACATCTACAGTGTTTGGAGCATGCAGTAAAACAGAGTTATTTTCCTAAAGAACACATCACAGTTCTCAATGCTTTCATGTCCAGGTAACCACACACACACACACACACACACACACACACACATTAATGACCTGCAAACATTTACTTTAATAATGTAACTCAAAGGGCCCTATAATACACCTGGCACAATGCTATGCGCCATGCAAGTGTTTTTTTGCTAGTTTCAGCGCGGCACATTTATCATTTTCTATTGTTTAAATGACAATTACATTTGTGCGCCCATTGAGGCAACTAAAATAGACTACGCAATTGACCAACTAAAACCTGCTCTGAAGTCAAAGGTGCAATATTGTTTTTGTTATTTAATGGGCGTGTTAGTAATATGCGCCTACATACAGGACGACAATGCGGGTTTGCTTATCACACACATGGACAGCACACAAACATTTTTAAATATGAAAAATTAAAGAATTAAAATGTAAAAGATTATTATTGAGTCTCTTGGACATAAATGAGCACAGATTATGAGACATTAGAAGTCGTAAAGAGCTGCTTCATCTGTAGCTTGATAAATAATTGAATGTTTTTCTTTAAACTAATGCAAATATTGCATCTACTTAAAAAAAAAATTTGTAATGCTTCCCCATGGATATATTGTAAATGATGACTTTGTGTGGATATGATGAGATGAGAATGTTTTTTAAGTAATGTTTTTCAAAACACTCATGGCTCCACATAAAAACGTTACGTTGTTTTTCATTGCTTTGTTCGCCAAATGTATGTTAATGGACTACAGTATGAGAGACATTAGCGCGACACTTTCTTAAGTTTACTCATCAAGAGTTCTGATCTTTGAAGGGCATACTGTGATGATCACGTCTGGACACATTGATCCGCATGTGCATCTGTGCGTACAGAAAGCTGCATATTTTAGTGCCTCTTTGTGGTTAAATACATCCACACCGCAGACATGTTGCTTTAGACAAGCACATGAAGGTCGTGGTTTCTGTTTGCGTCATCACAACATTTTGTCCGTATTGTTACGGAGATAAAAGTATTTCGGCCAAAATCTGAAAATGCTCTTTTGGGAAATTTTCGGACGAAAATCTTCGGTGGCCAAATATTCGGTGCAGATAAAAACTTTTTATCTTTACTTCCATGACTGAAAGAAAACTTTTAAAGAGAACCAAAGGTTTTGATACAAAACATATTTCGATACAAAAAACAAGGTAGTTTTTAACATCAATCTTAAACTGGTGGTCTTCTTCCTCTGATTAGTTTTTCAAACTCTGTCATCTAAATAGGGAATCGGCATTGCGCGAACACAACAGGCTTTTAAAGGGGATGAGAGCTGAGACTCTCATTGGTTCATTGCACATTACTCCCTAAACACACCCAATACTCATTACAAAAATTGGAACAACCCCTTTAGACTGTGCACAAGGTGCACAAACAGTTTTCCTGTTGTTAAATGAACAAACGTGGATTTAGACCTTGCACTTGGATCATGAAAATAGGGCCCAAGGTCTGTTGACATACACACACACAGAGCTACTGAAGGCGACACAGCCAATCAGAGCAGAGCTCAACATTATTATTCATGACCCTTTCAAATAAGGGTCCATTTCAATATAGAGATAAATCCTAGGGTTGTAAATGGACATGTAAAACTGACTCTGGATCATTTTTGCACTTAATAAAGCCACAAACCTTTTGTGTAGATATTAGAAAACAGATTATTACAATGCCTTCTTTAGCAACTTTAAAGAGATTTTTCTTCTGAACTGTCATGTTAAATTGTCAGATGAATATATTTGAGTGATTAATGATTTTTTATTGTTCTGTGTTTAACTTCCAGACAGAATAAATCACTGGAGTCATGCGGCAGCGCTCGAGATCGACTGAAATCCACACTACAGAAACTCACAGCAGAGAGCTAAACACACAATCACACACACAAACAATTATACACACAATAATGATTGTGAACACATTTCTGTATTCTTCTGTATTTTAAGCTGAAATGATTTCATAGTAATGTTATCAGATTTTCATGTGTTTATTACCTCATCTGACTCCTGATGCCTTATGCATTGACTCCATTCATTGTGGAAAACACATTTACAAACAGTAAAAGATCTTTGGAAAAAGAAAAAAACTTTCCTTGACCTTTTTCCATCTGCTTATAATAATGTGTTAGATAAGTAAGATTAGATATTGTAGTAAGACATGGACACAGTTATTAAAACATAATGGGGTGGTTTCCGGACAGGGCTTATCCTTTAGTCCTAGAATAAAATGCATGTTTGAGGTGCTTTAATTTAAAAACATCTTGCCATATCTTAACATATATCAGTGCTATTATTTTGTCTTCAGATCCACAACAGTATTGTTCTTTTGTAAGGTTTGTTTGTAAAAACTATTAAATGTCCTAATATAGCCTAACTAAGACCTAGTCCTGGATAAGTACATTTACTAAGTATAGTTAAAGTGTTTAGTGCACTTTTTTCACCTGGTATATAAAACCCACACTTGTTAGAAAAACATTTTTAAAGCTGTGAACAAAACATCACAAAGCAGTTTATTTAAATTATATGCAGTGTTTATTCACAAGTTTTAACAATGTTTCTCTTTTGTTAAAATGATCCTTTGTCACATTTGTCCAATTTTTAATTGCAGATAAGCAAACATTACAATGCAATCTTTGTTAAATCTATTTAAAAGTATAGTTTTCGACAAAAAAAGTTAGAAATATTTTAGTTAAGTCTTTTAGTGTTTTCTAAAGATCTACAGACATTATTACAACCACAATAACAATGAATATTAGTTTTGTTTTTGCTGTGTTAGTCAAAAACTTACAGCATTTTTAAATGCTTGTCCTGTGTTTTGACTGAATGTGTGGTTGATTGTATAGGTTTTGCATTTACTGCATGCATTTCTGCATTACTGGATGCCACAACAGCTAATGAAAATAATTCAGGATTTATTTTATTTAAATTATATATTTTTTTTTAAATAAATGAAGTACATTCTGCACACCTTGACCAAGTGAATTACATTTAAGTTTTTTTATTTAGATAATAGAATTTATTTTCCAAACAAAATAAATATATCAAACACTAGCTCTTTTCACCTACACAAATTGGACACATTTATGCTTTGTTATCACAGAAATAAGTCTAGACAATATGATCAGGACACAGCTATTTACCTCATAAGTAAGGTTAAGGAACATTGCAGCCATATCACCCTGTAGCCCAAGACAGCTTGCCCACTGAAGCTAAGCAGGGCTGAGCCTGGTCAGTACTTGGATGGGAGACCACCTGGGAAAACCAGGTTGCTGCTGGTAGAGGTGTTAGTGAGACCAGCAGGGGGTGCTCACCCTGTGGTCTCCGTGGGTCCTAACACCCCAGTATAGTGATGGGGACACTATACTGTCAAAAAAAAGCACCGTCCTTCGGATGAGACGTTAAACCGAGGTCCTGACTCTCTGTGGTCATTAAAAATCCCAGGATGTCCTTCGAAAAAGAGTAGGGGTGTGCCCCGGCATCCTGGCCAAACTTGCCCATTGGCCTACTAATCATCCCTTATACTAATTGGCTATATCACTCTGTCTCCTCTCCACTAATAAGCTGGTGTGTGGTGGGCGTTCTGGCGCAATATGGCTGCCGTCGCATCATCCAGGTGGATGCTGCACATTGGTGGTGGTTGAGGAGAATCCCCCGTTCATATGTAAAGCGCTTTGAGCACTGGAAAAGCGCTATATAAATGTAACTAATTATTATTTATTATTATTAATTATAATTATTATAATTAATTAACATTAAATATTCATTAAAAAAATGTTATTAGCCCATTTTTCCCATACTGCAAAAAATATATTTAGTTTTCATATATTAATACATATTTCAAAATGGATTTTAGGGGCAACAAATACATTTCTAATTGTGAAAAAAGGAATCCAATGCACTCTTCTCCTTTTCTGTGAACGTGTTTTGCATGCCACCAAACAGCAGCAACCAAACTTTCCTTTTTGAAGGCACAAAACAAAAACTCATGTTTGAAAAATTCCGACAAAGAAACGTCTGGATCAGCAAAAACCGAGTTAACATCAGTGGTACTGCTTTTCCATGATGGAGACAACTGTGTGAGGTAAAGTGTCTAAAAGAGGTAGGTACATTTTGATAGATGTAGATAGTAATGCGTTATGTGGTGTTTGAAGGCAGCGTCGCTTTTGACTGCGATTTGCATGGATGGTAGGATTATGATTTCAATGCTAGCAGGCTACAAGTTAGCACTTTTCAAAATCAGCTACACTTAAAGCAACAATCATACATTCCTAGCAAACAGGTTTTTGTATTGATAGATTCTTTCAAGAATTGGGTGACATCAGTGACTGACATGAGTAATACTGTAAGGCAGGGCATTTCAAATCTTACCATGAGGGGCCGAACACTACTGAGTTTAGTTCCAACCCTAATCAAACTTACCCACCTGTGATTGTCTAGTTGATCATGAAGACCTTGATTAGCTTGCTCGGGTGTGTTTGATCAGGGTTGGAGCTAAACTATGAAGTGCTCGGTAGTGATACAAAGTCCAATTTATTTCTGCGAACCGGCTCTTTCGGACAGTTCGGCTACAAATGACCAGTTTTGACTAGCCTACAACTTGGATAAGATTCCTAAAAGACACTGATGTGTTCTACATATCAAATATAACGAATAAAGAAACTTGTCTTTTAAACTCATTGGTCTTCTTTAAACAACTACAATATGATTTGCATGCACAATAAATCGTACTAAAACTAAAGATTTTTTAATAAAACAAGCATATCGAGAAACGAATAAAACAAGAATCTTCATGCATCAGGTTCGTACAAATCCTCAGTGATTCATACGTAGTGTCAGCAACTCATCCGTCAGAATCGTCGACAATCCTCGAGTCAGCAATCAACCACGAACTTCGTTCAAATGCTATTTTTCAAAAAAACATTTTTCAAGAACTACAACAAACATCTGGATAAAACTTTGTTGTTCAGCATTCTTAAGATGGCTGAATGTTTGTATAGTATTTATCTGCAGGTTTACTTTCACTTTTGGTAGTTACTCTTCACTACTGATAGTTCTGATGTTATAGATTCATTGAGGTTAGAGAAAATGAAGAGAGATTCATGCAAAATAATTATCCTTTGGTATTTATTCAACATGATCTCACGGCAAGTCATGAAATATTTGATACATTTATTTGTGTCCATGGCACGAAAGCTTTTATCATGCCTTGAGCTCAAATGTCTTTTTTCATGTCACTCACATGAATCTCTATAAAAAGTTTTTCGTGTCAATGGCACAACTTTCTTATTCCTGTCATTTTATGTATTGTTTTCTCATTTTTTCCCTATTTTTAAATCATTGTCGCTTGGGGTTAGATTTGGGTTTTGGGTTAGAATGTCTACAAAATGTAAACAGAAAGTGATTCTAACCCCAACTCCAAGTGACAATGGTAAGAAAATAGAAAATAAAATATGAGAAAACAATACATAAAATGAAATGAAAAAGAAATTTGTGCCACGGACATGAAAATCTATTTATAGAAATTTGTGCAAATGACACGAAAAAGACATTCGTGCTCAAGGCACACATTTTTTCGTCTCATGGACATGAATAAATTAATCCACGACTTACTGTGATATCTATCGTTATTTATTGTAGTATTTTAAGTATCAAGGTAATTATGCATCTATTTGGGTTCATTTAGAATAAGACATGATCAGTAGTAACTGTAAAAGTGATCAGTATGGATTGTGAGATATTTGTTTAAAACTAAACTGATCATGCGTGCACATGTAGTGCAAGTTATTTCCCATCCCAGACAGCGGACAACTCCGGGCCGAATTCGCACCAGGGGCCTCATTTATAAAATGCTGCGTAGAAACCATCCTACATTTGTTCTTACGATCATTTGTCAAAAATTTGTACATGTGATTTATAAAACGAACATAGGCACAGAGAACACGCATACCCCTTTCTTTCAGATGTGAAATCTAAAAAAACGCAAATGATTCTCATCTTGTGCTCAGCTGAGCAGTTTCAGATCTCCACCTTTAAACAAATTAAATGTCATAGACATATAAAAGAGCGCTTGTCAATGTTCAAATCCTTTGCGAGCAGCAATAATGATTTATATTTTCGAAAGCCTGCAGCAATTGGACAAGCAAAATTGCGTACTTCTGCTCAGAGCCTGACGTGGCGCTAAGTACTTTCCACATCAAAGACAGTTTTTATAAATATGGACTTTGCCGTGGATTTTTGCATATGCACACTTTACGATTAAAGCTGTGCTTACGCATGCTTTATCAATGAGGCCCTATGTGTGGATCTGGCATGGAGTCATAAATTAAACTAAAAATGCTGCTGGGATTAAAAGTATGATTGACTGATTGGTCTCAAGTACTTACATTGTAGGAATTCCCTCCTGTTGGTGGGATCAGGGCTCAAACTCATCTGGATGTTTGTCACTATAAAAAAATGCCATCTGCGATTTAATTTTCATGTAATAAATAAAAACTATGTCTGTTTTATTTTATGTTAAGCTGTAAAACAATGCTGGACTCATATCTGAGAATGAATTAATATTCAGTAGTTTACCCGAAATCTTGTCCATCTCTTCTCTGCAGAAACACTGCAGTTTCTCTCTGAAGTGAGCGATAGAGTTCACAACAGTATCAAAAGAGACGTCAGGAATGATATTGAAGTTTTCTGTAGATTCAGAGAGAGAGAGAGAGACTGGAAACCCTACAGACAGAGACAAAAACAGATCAAATATAAAGAAGTTTAAGAAAACTTGTGAACTATCTCCATGTGTTTCATGGACCTTGAGAAACTCAATCTGATCTTGTGTTTGTGAAAGCTTCTTCAGCTCATCGTCTGTCCTCTTTAAATCTTCAATCTCTTGCTTCACTCGCTTCAAGACTTCTTCAGCTCGACTCACTACAGTCTTCTCCTGATCTCGGATCAGCTTTGTCACCTCAGAGTGACGTCTCTCGATGGATCGAATCAGTTCAGTAAACATCATCTCACTGTCCTGCACTGCTGTCTGTGCAGAACGCTGTTAAAGGACACAAACATTACAATCATATCTTACTATGAGCTTTAAATTAGACTGAAAGCCCTCCAGCACTGGGGGAAGGTCACAAACATCTCACCTTATAAGAATCCACCGTCTCTCTGAGCTTCTGAAGATCTTTCTTTCTTTCCTGGATCTTCTGATGGAGTTTCTTCTTTGTTTCTCCTAACTGACTGTGAAAATTTCAACACAGTGAGATATTACATTTCTATTTACAGTGGTGTGAAAAAGTGTTGGCCCCCTTCCTGATTTTTATTTTTTTGCATGTTTGTCTCACTTTAATGTTTTAGATCATGAATCAAATTTTAATATTAATCAAAGACAACACAAGTAAACACAACATGCAGTTTTTATTACAAAGAAAATCAAATCCAAACCCACACTGCCCTGTGTGAAAAGTGTTTGCCCCTAAACCTAATAACTGGTTGGGCCAACCTTACCCGCAACAACTGCAATCAAACATTTGCGATAACTTGCAATGAGTCTGTTATAGCACTGTGGAGGAATTTTGGCCCACTTTGCAGAATTGTTGTAATTCAGCCACATTTTTAAGATGATTCTGGGTTTTATAACATTTACCACCTTTTTAAGGTCATGCCACAGCATCTCAAAAGGATTGAGGTCAGAATGTGACTAGGCCACTCCAAAGTCTTCATTTTGTTTTTCATCAGCCATTCAGAGGTGGACTTGCTGGTGTGTTTTGGATCATTGTCCTGCTGCAGAACCCAAGTGCGCTTCAGGATTTTTTTAGACAGCAGAATTCATGGTTCCATTTATCACATCAAGTCTTTTAGTTCCTGAAGCAGGAAAACAGCCCCAGACCATCACACTACTAACACCATATTTTACTGTTGGTATGACGTTCTGTTTCTGAAATGTTGCGTTAATTTTACGCCAGAAGTAATGGGACACACACCTTCCAAAAAGTTCAACTTTTGTCTCGTCAGTCCATAGAGAGTATTTTCCCAAAAGTCTTGGGTGATCATCAAGATGTTTTCTGACAAAACTAAAACGAGTCTTTATGTTCCTTTTTCTCAGCAGCGGTTTTCGTCTTAGAACTTTGCCATGCCGGCCATTTTTGCCCAGTCTCTTTCTTATGGTGGATTCATGAACACTTACCTTAACTGAGGCCTTCAGTTCTTTGGATGTTGTTGTGGGGTCTTTTGTGACCTCTTGGATGAGTCGTCGCTGCTCTAGGGGTAATTTGGGACGGCTGGCCACTACTGGGGAGGTTCACCACTGTTTCATGTTTTCGCCATTTGTGGATAATGACTCTTACTGTGGTTCGCTGATGTCCCAAAGCTTTAGAAATGGGTTTACAACCTTTTCCAGACTGATAGATCTCAATTACTTTCTCGTCATGATGTGTAGCTTTTGAGGATCTTTTGGTCTACTTCACTTTTTTCAGGCAAGTCCTTTTTAAGTGATTTCTTGATTTCGAATAGGTGTGGCAGTAATAAGGCCTGGGTATGGCTAGAGAAACTGAACTCACGTGTGATAAACCACAGTTATGTTTTAATGTGAGGGGGGCAAACACTTTTTTACACAGGGGCCAGGATTTTCCCCCCTTAATAATAAAAACTTTATGCTGTGTTTACTAGTGTTATATTTGATTAATGTTTCAGATCATGAAACAAATTTTAAAATTAAAGTGTGACAAACATGCAAAAAAAAAATGATCAAGAAGGAGGCCAACACTTTTTCACACCACATTTAACTGACTAATATTACAATGTGATTAATGGAGTCAATGAAAAGAAACATTAATTGAAAAATTAACCTATTTTAAGGAGAATTACTAACAGTTTAAAATATGTTTTATAAACAAGGTTAGGGAGGAGCCGATCAGTCAATAAACACGGCTGGCTCTTGATCACTAATCAACATAACGACTCAGCACCAGCTCTATAAATAATCAAGACTTCTTACCTTCATTCACTGGAATTATTGCAACCCACATCCACCCCTTCGCCTCACTACTTACATTCAGCTCAGCACCGGGGATAACCCGGGTCAGGGCACGCCCCAAGCCCGGGGCTCCTTCCCCGGTCAAGGGACGAACGTTCCAAATTCGTGGGGTATTTCCCGAACTCTAAACCTTCGCCCCGGGACAGCACGCCACACATGCATATTAACTGTCCCACTTTATTGTCAGTGAGGTGAACTCGTAAATTTGTATTGATGTTGGTCTCTTTGATTCTCACCTGTTTCTCTGCACTTGCTGTTGATATGGATACAGTATCATGATTTCTGTGTGCATCCACCATACACAGCATACAAATACATCGCTGGTCAGTTCGGCAGTACATTTCAATTATTTTATCATGTCGAGGGCAGATCATCTCCTGCAGTCGTCCGGTGGCTTCTATCAAGTTGTGTCTTTTATCTCTGAAGAAATTCTCATGTTGATCAAGATGAGTTTGACAGTAAGAGTTCAGACACATCAGACAGGATTTGATGGCTTTGAGTTTTCTTCCAGTACAGACGTCACACTTCACATCTCCACTAACTTCAATTCTTGTCTTCTTCAGTTTCTCCACCATCTCAGCGATCACCACATTCTTCCATAAAACAGGTCGTGGACTGAAGGTCTTTCTGCATTCAGGACATCTGTAGATTCCTCTCAGATCCTCTTGATCCCAGCAGTCTGTGATACATCTCATACAGTAAGTGTGTCCACAGGGAACAGTCACTGGATCCTTCAGGACATCCAGACATACTGAACACATCAACTCGTCCTTTGAAGTACTGGCCATTTTACACACACAGATCAAACCTTCACAGCTTCACTGCTATTACTTTCTTTCTGTCTGAGCTGCAGGCTTTATAAAGCAAACAGGTCGCATGTTTGCCAAACAGGTTCTTTCCTCTGTAAAACGTGATTTACTGTAAAAATTTCTTGTCTATTATCCACACTTGTTCTTCTAGTTTTTAAAATGGCATGTGCTGGTTTCCTCGTCCATTCATGTTAACTAATGCAATAACTAATGTTAACAAATACAATCTAATTGCAAAGTGTTATAAACTCTTAATCAATGCATGTTTTGTTATACTATCAAGAGAAAATAATGTTAAAATGGAAATTGTACTTAGTTTATTGCATCATTACTGACTTTATTTACTGCATTTATCTAGACAACAAATAATAGTTATTATATAGTTCTTATGTACTAGTTCCCTTAACACTGAGTAAAAACACTCAGAAAAACATTGAGGTTAAATGTGTATCATTAAACATACATAAACTATATTCACAACTAAACTAAATCACTTACTGTTGAAAAATGTTTTCAGCAACAGAAGAATGTGGTTAGATCAGATCTGAGATCAAGTTCATATTTCTAATGTGGGCTTACAACTAAAATGAATTTCTAGCTAGCTTGAGTTTTACACCAACAATGATTGAAATGTATGTATATATGCGTTTTGTCTTTGGAAGATTGTCTTTCGTCAAATTGTATGTACAAAAATATGAGTGACAATAAATATAACATTTTGGTTACAAACATAAGGTATATTATATCATTTCCATATTTTGATATTTTGTATCTTTTGCCCATTCTTTTCTATTCAGGGTAGGCAATGATAGTCGAATCTGCAACTATATCCCTAAGTATACCAATCGCATTACCTTAAATAAAGTAATACTCTAAGATTAGATTATACTCGCATATAATTGTCAGAAGACTTCCCCATAGTTGATTATCTGAGCTAAGTTCACAAAAGCAGATGACTTCTTGTTTTTTATCAAATTTATTAATACTAAGATAAAAATATCAAATTGGATAAAAAGTAATGAAACAAAAATACAGAGTTTAAAAAAAACCTTAATCTAGAGCACACAAGAGTTCAGGCTGTCAGACAACGGAGATGCTGGGTGCAGTGTCCAGATCTGCATACGTTCTGCAGCATTAATTTATAGGGACGGACTCAAGGACAAATTCTAGGAATCATATTCAGGGCCTCATGACACCCCTTTGATCCTTATGTTTACTGGGGAATTCCCCTAACATCTTATGTAAGATAAAGAGATAAAGTCTCTTTATTGTTCTTCTCCGAGCTCTTCTGCGCTTTCTCCAACAAAGACAGGTCTTTAAATCATGCTTTAAACCGTAATGTATATCTTATGCTTTGATCTATCTAATACATGCATCAATCTCTCTACTAATAAACTAGTTAATACAAAAGCATATATGTGTAATTTTGTTAAACATGCAATATAAGAGTTGTCATGCATATACTCTCAACTCAGTGATTATAATACTTTACATTAAAGCAACACTTGGCGTATAAAATAATAAAAGGAGTTTAACATAACAAAAGGAGTATAAAATAACGAACCACAGGTTTCTATTGCTGCCTGGGATTACATATAAAAATAGGTGTAATATTTGGCTTAAAAAGGTTGGATAATTTGCATCTGTGACACAACAGTTTTGACCTCAGGCAGACGTTGGGTTTTGACCTCAGATTGACGTTGGGTTTTGAAGTCAGGCCGACGTTGTATTTTGACATCAGATTGAAATTGGGTTTTGACGTCAGATTGACATTGGGTTTTGACATCAGACTGGGGTTGGATTTTGACGTCAGAATGACATTGGATTTTGATGTCAGATTGACGTTGGGTTTTGACGTCAGATTGACGTTCGGTTTTGAAGTCAGACTGAGGTTGGATTTTGACGTCAGAATGACATTGGATTTTGACGTCAGATTGACATTGGGTTTTCACGTCAGACTGAGGTTGGATTTTGACATCAGAATGACATTGGATTTTGATGTCAGATTGACGTTGAGTTTTGAAGTCAGGCTGACGTTGGATTTTGACGTCAGGCCGATGTTGGATTTTGACGTCAGACATATGCTGGATTTTGACGTCAGATTGACATTGGGTTTTCACGTCAGACTGAGGTTGGATTTTGACATCAGAATGACGTTGGATTTTGATGTCAGATTGACGTTGGGTGTTGAGGTTAGGCCTACGTTGGGCTTTGACGTCAGATTGACGTTGGGTTTTCACGTAAGATTTACGTTGGGCTTTGACGCCAGATTGACGTTGGATTTTCACGTAAAATTGACGTTGGGCTTTGACGTCAGATTGAGGTTGGGTTTTGACGTCAGATTGAGGTTGGGTTTTCACGTAAGATTGACGTTGGGCTTTGACGTCAGATTGACGTTGGGCTTTGACGTCAGATTGACGTTGGGCTTTGACGTCAGATTGACGTTAGGCTTTCACGTCAGATTGAGGTTGGGTTTTGACGTCAGATTGAGGTTGGGTTTTCAAGTAAGATTGACGTTGAGCTTTGACGTCAGATTGAGGTTGGGTTTTGACGTCAGATTGAGGTTGGGTTTTCACGTCAGATTGACGTGGGGTTTTGACGTCAGATTGATGTTGGGTTTTGACGTCAGATTGACGTGGGGTTTTCACGTAAGATTGACGTTGGGCTTTGACGTCAGATTGACGTTGGGTTTTACGTCAGATTGACGTTGGGTTTTACGTCAGATTGACGTTGGGTTTTGACGTCAGATTGACGTTGGGTTTTCATGTCAGATTGAAGTGGGGTTTTGACATCAGATTGACGTGGGGTATTGACGTCAGATTGACGTTGGGCTTTGACGTCAGATTGACGTGGGGTTTTCACGTCAGATTGACGTTGGGTTTTGACGTCAGATTGACGTTGGGTTTTCGCATCAGATTGACGTTGGGCTTTGACGTCAGATTGACGTTGGGTTTTCACGTCAGATTGACGTTGGGTTTTCACGTCAGATTGACGTTGGGTTTTGACGTCAGGTTGTTGTTGTGTTTTGTTGTAAGATTGACGTTGGGTTTTCACGTCAGATTGACGTTGGGTTTTCGCCTCAGATTGACGTTGGGTTTTCACATCAGATTGAGGATGATTCATTTACAGGTGATCTGTGATTTATAAAGGGATTATTGCTTTGTTTTATAAAGCCATATTCGGACGGGATTAGTATTACAGGGGGACCTCTGAGAAAATCGTGCTTCTCAGAGGTCATCTGTGTTTTTAATCCCGTCCGAATCGGCCATGTCTGTGTTTTTCTCTGACGACCTCCGTAAGAATTCCAGAGCAATTTACCTACTGTTTTTCGCCGAACTCAGAGGTCCTCTGAGAAATTTTATCCCGTCCGAATGCAAATGTCTGTGTTTGGCCGCAATATCTTTTGAAAACGTGGTTCTTGTCGTGTTTTGGCCAACGTGATCTGCCGTAAGGTCTTAATAATGCGCGTATATTGTATTTCCTGAGACCTGTTCATTCAGATATGAATGTTTTTTCGCATTCAGCAAAATAAAATAATTAAATCAAGACGAGCTGAATATCATACACTGTTAAGACTGGCCACTGTAATGTCATTAACGTTATAAGAAACTCCGTTCAAAGTTGTTCAGCTCCGGAATGGTAATGTTAATTAATAAAGATAATAAATTTGTATTAATCATTATTTCTTCATTTCTTTGTGTTTATTATAAGCAGACAGTTATATAAAACACGTAGGCTAACATTACTTTAGTAGGATTTGTATATTTTTTTTTTGATTTCTTAAAATTAAATTAATAAATCACATGTTCCGTCATAATTTTACATTTAAAACAAAATATTAAACATTACAATCACGCGTATCCAGAGCACGTGCTACTGCAACGCCCAAATGCATGAAACACACACTCCCATCTCTGGAATAGCCTGCATCATTTTAATCCCGCCCGAATCGGTACATAAAATCACAGACGTCCTGGGGGACACGTTGAAACTCAAACGTTGTTTGGAAAACTAATCCCGTCCGAATAGTGCTTAAGTCTTATATTTTTGCCATATGCCATTTTTGGTTTTTGTGCATACATAGACTTTTAGTAAGGATCCTACGTTTTATAAATGAGACCCCAGCTCTTTATTCTGCACTGCTGTACAGCCAAATCCAAGTGAGTGTTTGATTATTACACCTGATATTATGTAAGATCTTACTGTTAAGGGTAAATTAACATTAATCTGACAAACGACAAAGATTAGTGTAAATGAGCTTTTAGGGGTTTATAGATGACAGTCTGAATGCTGAGTGTTCATCAAGTTCAAACATAGGATAGAGAGGTTTAGTGAATGTTGTCTGAACTCTGTGAATGAGGGTCATTGTGTCTGAGACGCTGTAGAAAGATAATATTCCTGCACTGTGATCCACATACATTCCTACTCTGCGGCTGGTCGGGGAAAGAGAAACAATCGTCTCCATGTTATTGTGAATGAATGAACAATAATATGGACAGCAGTAAAAACTCCAGGATTGATCGTTTCGTCCAGCTGCACATTCAAGATGATTTCCTTTCCTACTGATGCTCTTATACGCCACTGCTATACCCACACCTGACCTACCCTGTCCAATCCACTCCACCTCCCAATAACAGCGGCCACTCACAGCTTCTGTACACAACACCTGGGTCCACCTGTCAAATCTATCTAAATGATCCAGATACTGCAGCGGTGGATCAGTGAATTTGGCCTCTTGATTCCAGTTTAACAGTCCGAGGTAATAATTCACAGTGTTTGGATCCATAGTGAACTGATGGAAACCTGATGGAAAGAAGTTGGTATTACATACGTGGGTGTAGAAATTTGTTATAAACATGTCACCAGCACTTTATAACACAAAACCACTATTATAAGCAATGTTTTTTTTTTTTACTTAGATTTGAGTTTTAAGGGAAAACTGTTGACCCAATAGAGGGTATGCATTGACTTTATTGTTACACTTTACATTGAATTCTGTTGTTCTGAGTGAGCCTATTGTACCACTTGCACTGAGACATTTAAAATAATATCAAACAAGACCAGATTTAGATTATTTGTGCATGTAAAATTTAGCATTGCATATACAGTTTAGGGGTGAGTTTTGGGGTCCTCTGAACTTAGAGGAAGCTGTGTTCTTTGGGGAGGGGCTACCTTTAATCAGGATCTGACATCATTCTTACAGAGTAAACTAACAGTAAGCCAGTCACAAGTAAGTATTACGAAGCAAATCTTTCATGCATGCACATCTGTTTGTTTGCACCATAGACATTATATACGTAGACACCTCGTAGACTGAGCTGCCTATTGGAGCTGACGTATTGCGCGGCCGCCATCTTGGATGGGTCTCCAGTGCGCTCCCTTGCATTTATTTCTAATGAGGAATAATCATAACTCCCCTAATTTTTACCGGATTTTCACACGGTTTGAGTTGTTATAAGCAGCAGAGATTTAGTTATGATCAGGGCTGGACTGGTAATCTGGCATACCGGGCAAATGCCCGTTGGGCCGACGTCCTTGGGGGCCGGTGAATATAATATGATATATATTTTTTTTTAATTGGTCAACGACCGGCCTCATAAAGCATGGACAGCGGCCCATTGGTTCATTTTCCATACTGACACTGGGCTGGCCCAATCATCTCTTAACAAGCTCCACCCCTCTCCTTCTGTTTCTTGTGTCAGATGGAAACAGAGAGCGATGATCTGACACACACAAGAAACAGAGAGCGAGTATCATACAGACGTATCATACATCTCGCACTTTTTTTGTCTGACCAGCCCATAACACTCGTTCATCGCGCAACGCAGCCCGTTGCTTTCTTTCTTTGTTTTCATGTAATTCATTAATGGCGCTAAAAGGAGCGGTGGCAATGTACTGCATTTTCCAAAAAGTTAGCGTAAGATGTTTTTTTTTCCGGACAGACCGGCCCAGGAGACATCTAATCAGCAGCCCATTGGTTCTTTTTGATTTGACATTTGGCTAGCCCAATAACAACTTTTAGGGCATTTTATGAAGCATGCAGCGTCAGTGTGCGTCTGTCAAAATAAGAGACGACTGAGAAGCGAGTTGACATGCGGTAAGCAGAACTGCTTTTAAAACACTGTTGTTAGATATCCTCTTAATAAAACACAGTCAAAAACACAAGTGATAGATCAATGGCTGTTTGCAACATGACAATGATTACACTGCAATAAAATACAGTGTGGGCAGAATTATTACATCAAACTTTTGATCACAGTTTTTATCAAACATATTTTACTAATTCCAAACCAAATACATTTTAATAACTACCATTAATTTTGTAAATAAATCATTTATAAGTAAAACATTATTGTTAATGATGTCTGGCTGGAGAAAAAAACACCTTATATTCAAGTGTGCAGAATTATTAGGCACATTTTCTTTTACATTTAAAATTGGCCAAAAATGTTTAACACACACTGGACATTCATTATTTATGTCCATAAGAAAGATGCCATGCATGGAAATTGCAAAATTGAGATATGACCATTATACAAGAAATCCTGATTTGGGCAGCAAGGGCATAAAATAGGATGAAAGGAAAATATATATACAAAATTAATGTTGGTTATTAAAATTACTTTGGTTTGGAATTGGTAAAAGGTGTTCAGAAAAAAAGTGATCAAAATTTTTTGCACACACTGTAATGGGGCTTGTGGCTTGTCATTGTAACATTTATCTTGTCTCAGTGTTATCATAAGGTGCACAACATTGTGCACTCACTGGCTAATACTATTATTTTTAAAACCTGCAAAGCCTTTTACAGCGCTTACATTTTTGTAATGTCATGTGTCAGCTCTTATACTTTTCTACTTAATCATTATATGGAGTTATAGTCAAGGTTGCACAAAGATTTGTGATCCTATGTAGTGGGCCGGTCTGGGCCAAAATGCCAGGGCCAATTTTTTGTCCCAGTCCAGCCCTGGTTATGATACAGGACGCTGTCACACATTGAAAAATACTGCTTTCATGCTAAATACTTTGTATTATGCTCTTTAAGTATGGCATATTGACAGAGGCAGACACTACTTAAGTATTTTACTTTCTACATAAAAGTACATTTTCAAGTATCTGTATTTTATCAGTGTTTATTTTGGAAAACTTATATTCCAAAGCATATTATCATAATTTTTACTCCATTACATTTCATAATTTCAAGTTTTTGGTTTATATTTAATATTTAAGTTCATTAAAAATCCACTTTTTTTTTTACTTTTACTTAAAAAGTACTTTAGTACTTTTACTCAAGAAAAGTAAAAGTGCACAATTTTTATGTAATTTTTACGTAATTAGGCATTGTATGTAATTAGGTATTAAATTAATTTTAATATGAATGAATGTTGCTAAAAACGAATCAGAGTTTCCCCTCTTGTTCTTCTATACTCTTTGCTACTGAGCTTTGATGACTCTGTCACAACAAAACCCTCCCGTTTTATACCAACTTCCCATTGCCTCCTCATGCCTGCATCACTGGGAAACCTTCAAGGCTGCGTTCCCCGAAACCCTCTTAGCTCTACGTCGTTCTTAAGTTGTACCTTAAGCTGTACCTTATCGTTAATACGTGTTTCCCGAAACATTCTTAGTTAAGTATCACTTCTGTAAGTCGTTCGTTCGGAAGGTTGGTCTGGAGCACTCTTAGCTATACTATACCTTATCCCACTTGACTCCGCCAGGGGCCATGACTGTGATAAAAGCTTGTGTATATTGCAGTCTATATAACTAAATATCTGTAAAAAAAAAAAAAGTTGAAGTACACTCCTTGTTAAATTAGGCAATTTCTTTTTAATTTAAAGAATAAAATATTCACATAATTAGACATTATTACACTGATGGTTGTTAGATTTTTCATATTTCAGCTTCGAACTATTATTACAGGCTTAAGAAACTATTAAAAAAGATTTTGGGCATTTCAAATCCGTTAAATCTTTGGTTTACCGGCTATTTTAGCAGCAATAAAACAAATCAAGTAAAATCGCAGACCACGGGAGCACATTCATCACAAAATCATAATTGTTGATTTTCCTAAATATTATTATTGATGTTAAGTCGACTTTGCATCAAAGTTTTTTTAAAGGCACACCATGGAACTTTTTGGCCACTAGGGGGTGCTAGACATGTATTTTTCACGCCTAGCACCCCTAGAGGCCACAAGCGCCACAGCACTGTCGCAAAGGAAAGGAACTGGCCAACCTTAAAACTAAACTAAAAACTAAACATTTAAAACGCTAAACGATCAACATTTTGAGACAACAGGGAGAAACGCAGTCATGTTACAACTTTCTGATGAGGAACTCGTCGTGGCAGAAGCCATTTCTCAATCTGAAGGTTGCAGCCTCCGGATGTCGTATTTCTAAGCTGCATACGTCATCAAGACTCTCTTATTCACAATATTAACAATTATAAAGTTGACTAGTATACTTAGTTAATCGTAAATTGTTGCAGTATGCTTATGACTTGCGAATGTAATGCTCAGTTTACCTTAATAAACCAGGCTTGATGACGTATGCAGCCTGCATATTTGACCTCCGGAGGATGCAGCCTTCCAATTGAGAAACGACCAGAAATATTTCCTTGCCTTTTTCGAAACAAATATTGTTGCATCGTCTCCCTCGCCACCAGGATTTTCTGCAATGGCGCTCGTTTTTTCTCTCTTTTGTGTGAAAATTGTCGCTCCAAATCCAAGTAAACCGATGTGGTCCAAGCAGACCTAAAGGCTGCCGCTTTGTAATACGTCACGTGAGTGACAGCGGAACGCAGCAAATGAGGAAGAGAGAAGAGAGAAACGCTCGGATCTGATTGGTGAATGAATAGGGTTTGGTTTTACACTGTGTGAGTTTGAGCAAGTTTGAATGCTATTGCATCCTGGATTGTAATGTAAATACCATAGACAGTAAAAGAAAGGTAAATACGTGAACACAGCATCTGAATACAGCGAACTATAAGCAAGATAATCGCCGTCATTTATAAAGAAGATCGCATTTATGTATGAATCAAGATCGTGAGTTTATATAAAAAAATTGCCTTAAAGGGGAATCGAACCCAGGTCGCCCGTGTTATAGGTCCGTGACACTAAAACTGTGCCACGGAGTCACATGCTATAAGCTGCTCTCTACACTCCTTAAGTAGCCTCCAGCAAAATTCACGTTAAAAACAAATTGTGTGGAGGAAGTGACGTATGCCGTAAAGCAGTCGAATTTTGTAGTTTTTTTTTTGGTGCTCTGGTTACTACCAGAAACACTAAGTTTTAAAACACGAGTTAAAGTGATACAGACCCCGTCAGGCTATGGTAGACATGTCATTCAACCTATTTAAAGTTGATGTACTACCACAAGGGTCTTGAAATTGTATTATGAAGGTTGAAAAATTACATGGTGTCACTTTAATGTTTTCTAACTTTGAGGCAGCTGCATGCCATATTCTTTATAAACACTCAAAAGAAAATGCTCCACTTGATTATTGCTTGTATAAGGTCAACAAATTTTCCACATTAAAACTAATCAAAGCTTAAACCTAAAACAATCATAATATATATTTATATATCATATAATATATATTTTATGTTATATTTAAGGTAAACAGACAGGCGCGGCTCCAGAAATGCGTCCATTAAGCGTTATCCGCATTGTAAACGCGCTGCTTGCGCAGTGTCCAAGCACATAAACGGGTGAACTAATGAACAACAATTTGTTTTTCTATATTTTAAGTGTAATGCCAAGCCAGGTGACTTGCACGACCCACCTTATTTCACTGTGCAACGCATTTATTGGGAACCTCTAATATAAATTATACATTGGAGCAGTTTATGCATTATACTTTTGGACATTAAGTTGCAAGTTTTGCATGGGTTTGATATAAAATAAAATATTCAAGATTTATATTTAGTTGTTTGCAATTTGAAATATTTTTACCAGATATTCCTAATAAATGTAACTTGAACTATTTCTGAAATGTTTCTTTAATAAATAACACTGCATATAACGCAGCGAAGTACCTATTACATAAAGTGAACAATTGATTGTCGAGCAATCGATATCAACCTATTCAGCACCATCGCCATGAACAGCACCTGGTAACGTCGTACGTAAGAAAGTATACCTTAAGAAACCCGCTAAGGTACAGTTCGGGAAACACGCCTAGAAAAGGTAAACCTGTAGTTAAGGTTTAACTTAAGAGTCTTCGTAGCGCGCTAAGAGAGAACGTTATTGGGAAACGCAGCCCAGATGTGAAGAAAAAACAGCGAGAGATCATGAGAGAGAGTACCAGTTCCTGCTGAACATTGACATATTATAAATAATAACGTAAAATATCCAAAATGATTGTTCAATCTTACTTGTGAAATGTAATCCCATGTGATCTGGAATCAATAATGCGCTGGTTATTGCAACAGTAAGCTGCACAAAATACGGCCATAGTATGGCTTTATTTCCGTTAACTCCCATTGACTCTGGTGCTAGCGTACAGTGAGGAGATCCATCCAATATGGCGCCGACGCTTGATGCGTTCCAGCACGTCATGAGGTGTCTACATATATAATGTCTATGGTTTGCACTTCAAAGGGAACAGCGCCCTAATGTAGTGGAATATGAAAACAAAATGAAAGTGATGTGATTTGTCAAGTATGGAAGCTCATACTCGAAATGTAACCTCTTCATATAACCCATTCCAGGGAGTTGTGAAAATAAGGTAAATTTTCGTAAGGGAACACAAGATTTGTTAATTAAATGTTACTTAAATATTAATTCAAATGTTTATTCTTCAACACAAAAACATTGGGTAGTTTAAATCTCATGCCAAGATTTGTTAAGGTTTGGAAACTTTAGAGTTACTTTATAAGCTGCACTATGAGGTTTCTGTAGTAAATTAATCTGCATATCTCATTTGAGTGAACTGTAAGTCTGATGTATGATTGATTGATCTCAGTAACTTACATTGTAGGAATTCCATCCTGTTTCTGGGTTCAGGGGTCAAACTCATCTGGATGTTTTTCACTATGAAAAATGTCAAATGTAAATCTACTATGGAAATCTTCCGCTATAAAAACAATCCTGGACTCATATCCGAGAATGAATATCCAGTAGTTTACCAAAAATCTTGTCCATCTCTTCTCTGAAGAAATGCTGCAGTTTCTCTCTGAATTGAGCGACAGATTTCACAACAGCATCAAAAGAGATGTCAGAAGTGATATTGAAGTTTTCTGTAGATCCAGAGAGAGAAAGAGACTGGAAACCCTACAGACACGGAGACAAACAACAGATCAAATATAAAAAAAGTTTAAGAAAAACTGATTCTCCCTGTTTTATTTACCTGAAGAAACTGAAAGTGATCTTGTGTTTGTGAAAGCGTCTTTATTTCAGCATCTTTCCTCTTTAAATCTTCAATCTCTCGCTTCAGTCCCTCCAGAAGTCCTTCAGCTCGACTCACTGCAGTCCTCTCCTGATCTCTGATCAGTTGTGTCACTTCATAGATCAGTTGAGTAAATTTGATCTCACAGTCCTCCACTGCTGTCTTTGCAGATCGCTGTTATAGGACACAAACATTACAATCACATCTTACTGGAAAACACAATGAGCTTCAGTCTCGAACATCATCTCACCTTATAAGAGTCCACCGTCTCTCTGAGCTTCTGAAGATCTTTCTCTCTTTCCTGGATCTTCTGATTAAGTTCTTTCTGTTTTTCTCCCAACTGAGTCTGAAACATTCACTTTACATTACATAACCTTCTTAAACAATTAAATCTCTATGTGCCTATAATCAGTTAATGTATATTGTGATAAATAGGCAGAATACGAGTTCTCTTTCCCAAATTGGGAACACATTTCGTGGGACCAATCTACTTCGAGAAGCTATTAAAGCGCCAATGAAGTGCCTACTGGATTACTGGTTGCTCCTTATTGGCCCACCAGGAATTGGGTCCCCGAACTCATGCTCCCCGCAGTAGCCCCCCGGTGGATTCCCCTGAGGAAGGACCTTCTTTCTTAGGGAGGGGGCACATTATGGCACCCTGTGGAATCTCCACATATGGTCGCTTAATGGAGGTTCTAAGTGATTTACTGCAAGCAGTACCTAACACTATTGCTGCAGCACAAGCTCCGTCTACAAAACACGCTAAAATGAAACCTCAACAAGAAAACCCCCGAGAATGCCTGATCAGTTCCGCAAACGATCCGTTTTATATCTACAGACCAAATCATCTTCTTCGACTAAAATTTAAGCCTCTATTACCACCTGGACTATTCAGTAAGGATGACTTGTGTTGGAGCATTACATATTGAGTTTCTTTGTTTGACACTAGAGGGCGCCATTAGCCTTTCTGATGTATTTAAGTTTGTGTTAATGAGCCACAGGTGGCGAGGAATGGACGGTCAAACAAACCTTTTGACCGTGTGAATCGGTTGTGCTAATGTTAAGTTCGTATTTTGTTTATGTGTTATGAAGTTTGAAGTTTTGTAAAGTATTTTATTTGTCTTTATTTGATTTATGTGCTATGTAAATAAACGGACAGGCATATTCAACTTCATCCTAAGATATGGACAATACATTTGTTTGTTTTTTTAGCAAGCCTAATGCACGCATCAATTCAGGACCCATAACTCCTTCCCCGTCGTTACAACTTGTATACTAGAAAACGATGGAAACAAGTACAATACCTTGCAGACCTCTTCTGGCAAAGATGGACTACTGAATATCTTTCATTGATGCACCAACGGCAAAAGTGGGCCAATACCAAGAGAAACTTAAAGGTAAATTACATAGTAATCATAGTAGACCACACAGCACCAAGGAACTCATGGCCTTTAGGTTGTGTAGTAAAGACCCTGCCAGAGCCCAAAGGTCTAGTTCTTCAGTTTGCTTCAGGAAGCTGAAAAGTCACCCTCCACCATTAAAGTAAATATTGCTGCGATATCCATTCATCATACCTCGATAAACAGTGGGTCAGCACGACCTGGTTTTTAGGTTTTTAAGGAGTGAGCGGAGATTAAACCCCCGGGCCCTCCCTCTATCCCTCCTTGGGATCTGCCTGTGGTGCTGAAAGCTCTCCAGTATGTTCCCTTCGAGCCTCTGCATTCTTTGAGTAATAAGTTTCTCACAGTAAAAATGTTAACACTCCTCGCATTGGCTTCTGTCAGAGGGTATGGGACCTCAGTGCATTTTCGGTGGACGATTTGTGCCTTCAGTAGCCCGGCTACGTGCCCAAGGTTCCCACCACTCCTTTCAGAGCTCAGTTGGTGAGCCTGCAAAGGCTGCCCGCTAAGGGAGGCAGACACAGCCATGGCTTTGCTATGTCCCGTATGTGCACTACGGATGTATGTGGACCGAATGCAAAGCTTCAGGGGCCTCATTAATAAAATGCTTTGTAGAAACTATCCTACATTTGATCTTACTATCATTTATCAAAAATACGTATGTGTGATTCATAAACCGAACGTACGCACAGAAAACACGCATACTTCTTTCTTTCAGTTGTGAAATGTATAAATCGCAAATGATCTTGAACTTGTGCGCAGCTGAGGAGTTTCAGATCTCCGCCTTTAAACAATGCCTAATTAATGTCATAGACATATAAAAGAGCGCTTGTCAATGTTTAAACCCAATTTTGAGCCGCAAGAATGGCTTAAATTTCCAAAAACCTGCAGCAATCAGACAAGCAAAAGTGCATTCGTCTGCTCAGAGTCTGACGTGGCGCTAAGCACTTTTCCACGTCAAAGACAGTTTTTATAAATATGGACTTTACCGTGGATTATTGCGTACACACACTTTACGATAAAATCTGTGTGTACGCACGCTTTATAAATGAGGCCCCAGGACTTCAGAGCAGCTCTTCATCTGTTACGGTGCTCAGCAGAAAGGGAAAGCTGTCACTAAGCAGAGGATGTCCCATTGGGTGTGGACACCATCGCCCTGGCTTACCACCCCATGCTCTTCAATTTGAGCTCACTCTACAAGAAGTGTTGCATCCTCTTGGGCATAAGATCATGGTTCGTCGCTGACAGACATTTGCAGAGCTGCTGGCTGGGCGACACCTAACACGTTCAATAGATTCTATAGTGTTTGTGATGAACCGGTTTCCGCTCGTGTTCTCTCCTCAAACCGGTGAAACACTTAGGTGCGGCTCGCGTGTTGGCTTGCCATTCCGCTGCACTGCTACCGCAGCGTCATTATGGAACGCCACTGGTGCAAAAACGTCACAAAAATGTTTTTGTTATTCCTACTAGCCCACATTTTCCCTTAGCAGAGCCTGCTCTGCATCTCTGTCAAGTTTATCAACTACTCAGTGACTTCTATATGGGCAACCTATCGGTTGTTTCGTTTTATATATACCACCCACTTCACCTTCTTAGGGGGTGGCTTCCACAGCGTTCTTGGTTCCGGCCAGACAGGGTTCGCTTCCCAGTTTGCCTAGATCACAACCGTGGGTTAAGGAACAAGTATAGTGGCCGGCCTTTCTGCATAAGCCCAGGTTCCGTCTCCTCAGTGGAGTCGGAAGGTTTATGCAGGCACTGGTAAGGATTCCCAATCCGTTGGTCACGGTGTGACGTCGTAGTGACCGACCGAAAGGGAACATCTCGGTTACGTATGTAACCCTCGTTCCCTGGAGGAAGGGAACAGAGATGTCACCTCCCGTCGCCACAGTTTGCTGTTCCACTGTTGATATCAGCTGGGCACTGATGCTCGGCTTTCTCAGGGTAAATAGCTGATTTGGTATCGCACCTGCCTCTCGTTAAATACTCGCGGGGCGGGACGGCACCACCAGATGCAAATACCTGCATGCCAAGTTTATTGGTGCTTTAGTAGCTTCTCAAAGTAGATTGGTCCCGCAAACTGCTTTCCCAATACGTCGGTCTTCTTTCAGGGAACGAGGGTTACATATGTAACCAAGACGTTTCCTCGGATCTCACCTGTTTCTCTGCACTTGCCATTGATATAGATACAGTGTCATGATTTCTGTGTTCATCCACAATACACAGCATACACATACATCGCTGACATTGATTGCAGTAAATCTCCATCATTTTATCATGTCGAGAGCAGATCATCTCCTGTAGTCGTCCGGTGGCTTCTATCAAGTTGTGTCTTTTACCTCTGAAGAAATTCTCATGTTGATCAAGATGAGTTTGACAGTAAGAGTTCAGACACATCAGACAGGATTTGATGGCTTTGAGTTTTTCAGTACAGACGTCACACTCCACATCTCCATGTTCAGCATAACAGTGAGCAGGATTAATAGATTGGAGTTTAGTCTTCTTCAGTTTCTCCACCATCTCAGCGATCACCACATTCTTCCCTAAAACAGGTCGTGTACTGAAGGTTTCTCTGCATTGAGGGCATCTGTAGATTCCTCTCAGATCCTCTTGATCCCAGCAGTCTGTGATACATCTCATACAGTAAGTGTGTCCACAGGGAACAGTCACTGGATCCTTCAGGAGATCCCAACATACTGAACATCTGAACTCATCTTCTGAAATACTGGACTCTGCCATTTCACTGCATGTAGAAAGACACAGAGACTGTTAGTTAATTATCTGTTAATTAATGCTAGTACTAAAATGCATGTTTCAGGTGTCTTAACAGAAAACAGCTTGTACTTTCATATCTTAAAATATTAGCGTCATTGTTTTGTCTCGAGAAGCACAGCATTAAAGAAAGCGTAGCCTAATGGCATAGAGGCTATGGCGTAAGTCCTACGCAGAAGTGTTTTTCTCCTGTCTCCCCAAAAGAATTGTTTCACACCTTGACCGTTGTTCCCGTGTCAGCTTGCTTACTCATTGTTTTTAACCTGTAGCACTTTAAGATCTGTGATGAAAAGTGCATTATAAATAAAATCTATTATTATATTATTATTATTATTAGAAGACTGCTGAGATTAGCTTAACTTAGGACTTTCTTTAGTAGGGGAGAGCGGAGCACAACCTAACACTTTTTGGCTTTGGCTCATCATTCAAAAAATATTTAAGTTGAATGAATAATTTTTTTACCCAATCAACACACACATCTCTGCTACAAATGAACACTTAAAGTTTGTTTGTGGGATTTACCGTTATTGTACAATTACACCAAAAGTGACAGGAGTGCAAACGTTACCCCATAGGTGGGGTTCATTGTAACAAACAGAGGGTTTGTTGTAACACCTGTTAGAAAATTGAGTTTAAACACAAATAATTCAATCAAATATTGTCTATGTACTAAAGGTAGAGATTGTTTATATATCTGCCTATAATAGATAGATATCCACCCATTCATCCATCCATCATCCTTCTTCTACCAATCATTGTATTATGCAGCAATGCATAGAAATTGATTTTTTTTAAAGAACAAAAAATTATAATTGTGAGTTATTTCCCCTGATATTGTATTAACAGTTATCATTTTGATGAATAGTATTTACATTGTTTTCATTTCATTAGTGATTAAAATAATATAAGGTTGGATTTGGTGACTTACACACCCAACTCAGAAATAAAAAAAAACCATGATGAAGAAATTTACTTCCATGTCTCCAAAACACTCTTTGTTTAATATCATACCCAAAACACATCAAAAGTTTTCACAAATTCACAGAAGTTCTTCTGAAAGTATTTAAATAAGAAATAACTCCATGTAACATCATGTTCTCCATCCTAAACTATACTTAAAAACTGCAATGCGTTGTTGTTATTTGTTTCTATTTCATGTAAAGTTGCTTTGGAAAACAATTGTGAAAAGCTGAATTTCATTAAATTGATACTTAAAACGTTAAAAAAAAACACAGTTCACCAATGTTAGCCCAACCTTTTGAACGGTATATTTCAACTTTCGTTTTGGTTGAACTGAATGCGGAAATGAACATAATGCAACACATCCAGTTAATTTATGATTTCAGAATTCTTTTAAGTTCACTAACGATAGAAGAATAACGTTTTTGTGACATTAAAAAACTATTAAGCACCGACATACATATGCTATTTATAACGCTTTTTATACGTTTAATTTAGAAAGTTAAGCCAAAGTTCCAAAAACATTCCCTGTTAGTTGGGAAGTCAAATGTCCAGACGTACATAATTAGTATTATATATAGCCTACCATATCATAAAACTAGCACACCGATTTAGTAAAACCGACACTACACGGGATTACAAAAAAAGCCTACAGACAGAGTAAAAACACAAACTCACAAATCTTTACAAAATAAAATTAACAGTACATTCAGAACAAAACCGAGTATCATTACTTACATGCGTGTCTAAGCACTTTCTTCCACGTGTGTTTAGTTTGACAGTTTGCCTAAATTATTACTCGAATGATTTACAAATGACCAGTTAACGGATTAACTCTGTTACACGCGACAAACTTTACAAGTCAGGTTTATCCAATACTAACCGCAGAAATGCAGAACCATACGCCCTAAAGTTTGAGGATAACAGGCATCCCGTTACGTCAGTGGGGTGGACCGTAGGATGATTTCAGAGGGATTGAGACGCTTTTGCTGTGTGCGCGCGTGGATTGCGCATGACGTCACAACTGTGAAGCCACCGCGCCGCCATGTTGGTATTCACCTTATTCCGCCACGCCCCTTTTTAATTCTTCGCTCTTCCGCATTTTGTCAACCGACTTCCGCTGCTAATATGGCACAGTGCATTCGGTGGTTAGTTTGGTGGTTAGAAGATTGTTTGTAGTTCACTATAACTTTAGTGAAATGACAAATATCGCTACTGCTGTAAATGTTTTAAATTAGGAGCACGGTTAAAACTTCATACGACGCTCGGATAGTCTTATAATGTCCCATCAATCGTCTCGTGGTTAGACGATATGAAGCGGCCGCGGCAAGTAACCTGGCATATTTAATTACCTCGTCCTGTCAGGAGTTGATGGAGCAGCATTGAAAATTATTAAAAGTATGTCTACCAATATTTACACAGTGATTTGGTCTTTTTTATAGCAAATGTGCACCTTAGCCAGTCCAATAACTATTTCGTTTTTATGTGGTACCATGATAGAATTCATTTGCAAACTTGCCAACACTTATTCCTTCAAATCAGGAGACTTAAATCCTTTTAAGTGGAATCTACAAAGCTCACATATGGTTTAAGAAATTCCTTACAGATAATAACTGATCACACTGTAAAGGTTTATATAACTGCATGGCAGGTTACATCTGATCACATAGTAAATGTTTATAACTGCATGACAGGTAACAGCTGATCACATTGTAAAGATTTAATATAAATGCACAACATGATCACATTGTAAAGATTTAATATAAATGCACAACATCTGATCACATTGTAAAGGTTTAATATAATTGCACAACATCTGATCACATTGTAAAGGTTTAATTAAAATGCACAACATCTGATCACACTGTAAATGTTTAATATCACTGCATGACATCTGATCACATATGAAGGTTTAATGTAACTTTACAACAGGTAAAGCAAGACCACCCTGCAATAAATTAAGACACAGCTTTATCGGAGTCATCAGGAGCTGATCCCAAGCGTATATCTGGAAGCTGTTGGTGTATGTACTGGTAAAGTGCTTGGCGACTGTGTAATGGATGCAATATCAACCCTGTTTAAAGCTGACAAAGATGGTTGTTTCTCAGTAGAGATATGTACATTGTACATTTGTGCCAGCTCAACACATTGAAGCAGTTTCTCGGACAGGGTTTACAGGACTAGGCCTTAATTATATTAGGACATTTTAGTTTTTACAAACAAACCCTACAAAAAAACAAGACTGGTGCGCATCTTGTGACAAAACAATGGCACTCATATATGTTGAGGTATGTCAGTAAAAGGTGTTTTTAAATTATTGTAGCTCAAATATGCATTTTAGCCTGGGACCAGGATAAGCCCTGTCCGGGAAACCGCACCAGTGTTTTCCCATATCAGATGTAGGTTGCTTCAGGTTGAGTTGTGATTTTAAAGTGTAGTTGTGGTCAGAGACGGATAGATGCTCCCATTGTGTTTCTGCATCACAGTTTAGGAACATGTTGATTGTATCATCCTCACAGTTGTCCACTGCATCACTAAACATCAATGCATCTGTGAAAACAATATAACCATAAACAGTTTTATGTTAGTATTTAAAATAAACTTGCATCATGAGACTTAATATATAAATGGCACCCATTCTTAAACAGAACAGTGTGTAAGAGAGATGCATTAAAAAGAGACAAAAACATTATACACACAACCTTTAACTTCAGTGTTAAATAATACGTTGTTTAATAGGTCATTATCATCAATATCTGAATGAGAAATGAACTGACATTCTAGCATCTGAAATCTCAGTAACTTGTAGGAATCACGTGGGCTACTGTAAGAATGCAATGTACTATAATATCTCGTTGTATATCGTAAATATAAAAATATAGGTGGACAATTAAAACCATTCAAATAGTTGCATTTTATAAACTAACGTTACTGATCTTAAGTGTATTTGTAGAACGGACTTCACAAATCTAACTTTAGGCGAACGAGCACAAAGTTAGCTAAGATAGCTTACCTGAAACTGGCCACCTTTTCAACACCCGGCGTGGTTTAAAGTTACCGGAACATCGTAGTCGAACCATTAATTGGGATAAGGGTGTTCCTCAGTTGGCTTAAAATTGGTAAGAAAGAAACATAAAGGCGCTCGAGTGAGCTTTTTAAGCTTAACACGTCGCCTTCAGTCACTGCCTCAGCTGCTATGCCTCTATGCGGCCGGAAGAACGTTGACAAAATGAGCGAAATGGCGCCGCCCTTGTTGTCGTGAAAAATAAGGTGAATACCCAAACATTCTATTAAATCAATGTGCGCGATCAGATTTTAATGATAAAACATCACTTTACTAGTCTTCGTTTTTATATCTGAAATTACCCTGTACATTATGACAACACAAACGTCCTAAGCATGTACATAGTTATTTACTGAAAGTTGTACATTTTAGTTTTTAATCAGTTATTATACATTCATCTTCATTACAATATCAGATCAGCAGACAGACTGCAGCATATTTAGTATTAATGACAAACGTGCTCATTCTGAAATCTAAATAAATAATCATACTTTGTATGTGCATGCAATAATTTGCTGGTTTTGTAATTATGTTATCTAAACTTACAAGTTACCTAAACTTAAGAGAAATAACGCTGACCGTGTAGCCGAATGTCAAAAAAAAAACTTTATTTATACCCGTGTCATTAACAGAATGCAGCAGACACACTCACCTTAACGGTTTTTATAAATTCATTTTCCTGCCCTATTAAAACATAAACAATGCAAATAACACCAGAATTAAAAGTTAATTTACGTACACATATCCTAAAAATAATCTTGTGTGAATTTAAAACATGATTTTGGAAGTCAATGACGCCGTCTGGGTCCGTGTACGTTTTGATAGTTTGTTTTTTCGTTTAAACCAAAAAACGAAATAACGAGAAACCACATGTTTTTCGTTTGTCGTTTCAAACAAAAAAACAAAAACCGGTAAAAAGAGAGCCGTTCTTCCGCTTTTGGTTTCTGAATCCAAAAACGAAAAACGACTAAACCAAATTCAAATAACAGTCCGATTTTGGTTTTTGGAAATTCCTTTTTTCATTTCTCCGTTTGAAGATCTACATTAAAAGAAAGACAGGTTGGTCACGTGACCCGGAAGTTATATTAAATACAGCCTATCAAAATAATAGCCAAGGTTTTAATTAGAACGGTCATAATGCAGCACTAATGTTACACCAGAGTAACGTTAGAAGAAAAAAAATCAATAAATAAATAGGCTTATATAAACCTGGACCGAAAGAAATATGTTAGCAACAGTTTATTACAGTGATTTAATATCGTGCCTATCCACGTACACATCGTCACGTTTAATGAGCGCATTGTTTGGTTCAATACAGTACTAAGAACTTATTGTGTGTGCAGAGTTGTTACTGTTAGCGCAATATTATGTAATTAAATTAATATTTAATGTTGTTTCCACCGTATGGACCAAACTGTTACCCCTTTCTACCAGCAGGTGGCAGTATTTAAACGATTGACTGTATTGTGCCTTTGGTAACTGTTTTAAATCAAGTTTACTGATACAGAATGTATTTATTGATGTTCATTTCTTTTTTTTATATTATTTGCAACCTAGTTATCATCATCGTCTGCATGCCCTTCTGTTTTAACCTGATTCTAACACTATCATCTCCCTGCTGAAAAAAAACTGCATAGACCAGCATAATTCCCATGCTGGTATGTTGCTGGTTTAGCTGGTGGTCTCCAGCTAACATCAGAAATGTCCTAATGTAGGCCATTTAGTCAAAACAATGATTTACCAGTGTGCTTTATACTGTGTGAATCTTTCTTTTCTATACACATTCCAGTGTGTATAACATACAACACTCCCATTGTGTCACGAAAGTGTAGATAATCCATACAAACATTTATTCAACATATATAGCACAGACATGCTTTCAAAGACATTGCATGTGCAATCTATGGTTGCAGAACATTTACAGTTAAGCCCTAAAGTTAGAACATTTTACAAGGTCCTAAAAAGAAAGTCCAAAAACATAATTGCATTACTAAAAACAAGCTGTCCATGCTGAGTAAAGCAGCAATAATTGCAACAAAACGTTTCCAGTAACTTTTGAGCAATCCTGCTTATTGGCTTGGATGAATATTTGCCCATTGCTCTGTACAGAACAGCTTTAGCACCAATATTGGTGGGTTTCCTCACATGAGCTGCTTGCTTCCTCATCCTTCCCCAACATTTCAATAATTTTAAGGTCAGAACTTTTGACTTGGCATTTCCAAAACATTCACTTTATTCTTCTTTAAAGTAGGTGGGTAGATTTATTTTGTCACAATGTAACAGGTTATATAATATAAAGTATTATTTGAGTTTGTAACTTGCTTTTGCTATAGCAGACAATATACATTAATATAGAAGCAATTATAATAAACAGAAATAAATTATAATCAGTGGAGGAGTGCTAAGGATGAACTAGAGTTTACCAGTCCGATAACTTGGGGGGGGGGGAGCTGCTCTACAGTCTGGCAGCAGAAAGTTCTATTGTTTCCAGAAGGCAGCAGGGTGAACAGGTTGTGGCTGGGCGGGTACTGTCCTTTAGTATCCTTTGGGGTCTGCGTAAAATTAACCATGGTTTTACTAGAAGTAAAACAGTAGTGAAAAAAGTAGTAAAAAAAACAGTTAAATCATAGTTAGTGTAGTAAACTCATGGTTTTGATTATAGTAATCAATACACCAAAAAAATAAACATATGGTTGATTTTTGTAAGGCACCGCACCCCACAACATCACTGATGCTCGGGAGATGGGTACCAATGATCTTCTGAGCAGTTTTAATTTCCCTGAGTAGAGTAGGAGGGGTGAGAATATGGGGGGGGGGGGGGGTGTTGTATAGACAATGATGTGAAATTGAAAACGGGGGTGTATCATCACCAACCTCTTCTGCATGGTTTGCTGTCTTGTATGTCTCCCTTATTTAACACACATGATTCAAATCATAAACTTATTAGCAGAGATCTCCATGAACTGTATATAGAAGCAATTATACTAAACAGAATTATAAGCCTTAGGACTTCACAGTAAATGTTCTGCAACCATATATTGCACATGCAATGTCTTTGAAAGCATGTGCTATTATGTTGAATAAATGTTTAAGACCTTTATGGCTTATCTTCACTTGTGTGACACAATGGGAGTGTTGTATGTTATACACAATGGAATGTGTATAGAGAAGAAAGATTCACACAGTATATAGCACACTGGTAAATCATTGTTTTGACTAAATGGCCTACATTAGGACATTTCTGATTTCAACATACCAGCATGGAGATGATAGCAGTGTTAGAATCAGGTTAAAACAGAAGGGCATGTAGACGATGATGATAACTAGGTTGCAAATAAAATAAAAAATGAAATGAACATCAATAAATACATCTGTATCAGTAATCTTGATTTAAAACAGTTGCCAAAGGCACAATACAGTCAGTCGTTTAAATACTGCCACCTGCTGGTAGAAAAGGGGTAACAGTTTGGTCCATACGGTGGAAACAACATTAAATATTAATTTAATTACATAATATAGCGCTAACAGTAACAACTCTGCACACACAATAAGTTCTTAGTACTGTATTGAACCAAACAATGCGCTCATTAAACGTGACGATGTGTACGTGGATAGGCACGATATTAAATCACTGTAATAAACTGTTGCTAACATATTTCTTTCGGTCCAGGTTTATATAAGCCTATTTATTTATTGATTTTTTTTCTTCTAACGTTACTCTGGTGTAACATTAGTGCTGCATTATGACCGTTCTAATTAAAACCTTGGCTATTATTTTGATAGGCTGTATTTAATATAACTTCCGGGTCACGTGACCAACCTGTCTTTCTTTTAATGTAGATCTTCAAACGGAGAAATGAAAAAAGGAATTTCCAAAAACCAAAATCGGACTGTTATTTGAATTTGGTTTAGTCGTTTTTCGTTTTTGGATTCAGAAACCAAAAGCGGAAGAACGGCTCTCTTTTTACCGGTTTTTGTTTTTTTGTTTGAAACGACAAACGAAAAACATGTGGTTTCTCGTTATTTCGTTTTTTGGTTTAAACGAAAAAACAAACTATCAAAACGTACACGGACCAACCAACTTTTTACCTTCTCTTTAAACTGCAGGGTTTAGCCCTCAGTGAAAATGTGAAGAGAGCATTGTGATGCCTTTTTGCCATATTATTGAGTATTATTATATTAATAAATTAATGTAGGCTACATATTACTCTTCTAGTTCCAATCCCTTATGATTTTTTGATAAAACAAGCAAAAAAATCTGCCAATGGGGTAAGCAAAACAAAGAATCTTTCAAGGACAAATTCAAGAAAAATTTGCTTTCCCCATTGGCAGATTTATTTGCTTGTTTTATGCACAAAATCACTTAAATTTGATATTTTTGGTCTAAAAACTAGACATATTTTCTTGGCTTGTTTTGCTCATCAAGAAAAAGCATCTTCATTTAAGAATTTTTAGATATTTTTACTGAAAACAAAACAAAAACACTAAAAAAAATTCTTGAAAATCATTTTTTGCAGTGTATTATTTTAGTTTTTATAATAACTGTTTACATTACATATACTTGTTTCCTCATCCACGGTTATCTTCTACTTTTATTTATTAAATAAAAAATATTATTTCTTGCAATACACTTTTTATTGTTTTGTCAATAATAATATTAATCTAGATCATGATTAAATGGAGCAGTACACAGAATAAATCTCCCAGCGGGCACCTTGATGTCAATTTAGATTTGATCAAGATGATGCAAATGATCATTTCAAAGTTAGATTATTAAGACATTAAGTCTTTCTGGTGGTTAATTTGTGAAAATATGAGTTTTATTCCATACTGAAATTTATTATGTAAGTATATGGGCCAGCATGTTTGTAGACACTAAATGCCAAATACATGGACTTTCCCAAACACCCCTATCGTTTCATCAGAAATGGACTGTTCCAAAAGTTCGCGCTGGGGTTGCTAGGTTACGGACATAGATATATACACTAGATGTCGCCTTGGGGCTCTGAGCATGCGTCAAAACCGCCGCCATCTTAGAACAGGGGCCTTGTCATGGGAAGCATCTAAGTAAAGCTGCTATCTCCGCCTGTACTTCGAATTCATGAACGATGCCGGACTTTTGTGCTGCGCATGGATGAAAGGGCTACTAGCACTATGCATTACAGTTAGAAAAAGTAAATTTTCATAAAAGCAAAACTTTTATTTTTTCCTGTACTAAATGCTAAATAAATGTCTGACTGTTGAAACGAACCAAAAGAAAACCAAGAAAATCGCATTCATGACGATTTATGGTGATTTTATTTCTGTTACACCATTGCCTACAATGACGCTGATGCGGGATTCCCCTGTTTCAAGATGGCGGCTCTGTTTGACGCATTTGGTCCAATGAACTGCCGTAGCCAAGGCGACATCTAGTGTACATATCTATGGGTTACGGAGCGGGAGAGAGAACCGTATAGCGGAGTTGTCTGCACGTTGTAGATAGTTTATAGACCGAAACAGGTGGATTAAGTGCCAAACTGCCAAATTATTGAAGTGTTTATTGATTATGTATAGGGGAGAGTGGGGTAAAGTGAGACATCGGGTAAAGTGAGACACCCCCTGTATCTAGGCAACGGAACACATTTGTGGTCCTGTGACCATTATGTTTTTAAGCCCCTAAAATTTCCCCTTGGCCATGAAGGACAGGACCTCATGCTGCTGTGGTTAGCATGTTTTTTTCACAAAAATATATTTTTTGCTTGTAAAAGTAAATTTTCTTGCTGTCAACTTAATCAACTGTTGTGCCTAAGCAAATTGATTCAGGTAGAAAAACTTATATCACACATGTTAATGAACTACCAACATATAAAACCTTGTGATGATGCTAGCTGAAGATTAGTCTGAATTTCCAAGAGAGATAGTTTTTTTCTAAAAGGTGGCAGTGGGGTAAAGTGAGACAAATGCTGTGGGGTAAAGTGAGACACGAGGCACAAGTTCAGTTTAGTCTAAAACATATTTTAATGTAATATTACATTACATATGTTTTATTTTTAATGTTATAAACATTGCAGAAAAACCATTATGCCTAGTCAATACACCAGGAAGACATTCTGGGGAAAAAACACCCCTTGAGGAGATGGAGAGGGCAGCCGCTTTGGTCAAGGAAGGAAAGAAGTCTCTAATGCTACGTATACACACCAAACGCGAGGCATCATGGTACTGTGGGTTCACACCAGACACAAGTTCAACAATTTGCGCAAGTAGATTACATAAAAAGTCAATGCAAAGACGCGACCAGACACGTCCTCACGTGTGGCGATGCGAATGACGTGATATGGGTGGCGCGTTTCCCACGAAAACAAGCGCTATTCGCCTCAAACGCGTCTTCGCCCAGTTTGAAAATATTCAACTTGAGCGAAAAATTTGGATGACATAATGTTAAATCCTGCGAGTAATCTAGAGCAGGGGTCCCCAACCTTTTTTTCACCACGGACCGGTTTCAGCTTTAAAAAAATTTCGCGGACCGGGGGGGTGAGATTGTGTGTGTGTGTGTGTGTGTGTGTGTGTGTGTGGGGGGGGGGGGGGTCGCTGAGTTGCTGTTCAAACGTGCTGAAAATCCTCCTTTTCGAAATGTACGTTTCAAACGGAAGTAAAGATAACATCCATTAGGAAAATTAATAATTGCTTTACTTAGGCTATAGTATATTTTCGTGTAAAACCATATTTTGGCGGATTGTTTTTTACTTTCATTGTTTTTACTAGTTTGCCTGCCCATATAGTCTTAATAATTAATGGAACCTAAACGAACTTGGCTTGCTGTTCTCGAAGGCAGCTCGAATCTTGGTCGGGCTCGAGACCCAATTCCAAGTAACAGAAGGGAAGAAAAATGCAGTGAAGGAGGAGAGACGCCAGAAGAATTTCGGCTGGGCGCAGAGGCACGGAGACTCACGTTTACCATGATTAATGATGATTGACAAGTTTAGGTTCCTTTCAAACCTACGTTAAAAGTGTAGCTGTTAAAATATTATTAGCCTAATAGTTTGCTTTGATCATGGTGCTACGATCGATGGATAATTCTGAAGTTGTTTTAAAGAAGAATAAAATAATTACTTTTCAGTCATTTGCGCTGTCACACAGTTGAACGTCTCTGCATATGTACATCATTGCGACGTACATTTGCAAATGATTCATAAAGTCATACCTCCGCAATTCTTTGATCGATTGTGTTTTAGAAGTACTGTATGCTCAAACTGTAATGACAGCAATGTAATCACTGATGCACTGGTAGAAAGAGAGAGAGAGGTGGAGAAAAAGAGAGAGAGCGCGGCTCTGTACAAAAGTGGAAATTATCGATGTTATTTGTAGTCGGCTCTTAAAGTACAAAATACCCGATTAAGCTATTACGTGGCTATTATACACATTTTTTTTCGGGACGTTCTTGCGACCCGGTGGCAACTTGTCCACGACCCAGTACTGGGTCGCGACCCGGTGGTTGGGGACCTCTGATCTAGAGTGAGTAACGCGATGCCCCGCATTTGGTGTGTACGTAGCATTACTCACTCTAGATTACTCGCGGGATTTAGCATTGTGTCATGCAAATTTTTCCCTCGAGATAAATATTTTCAACTTGGGCGAAGACATGTTTGAGGTGAATAGTGCGTGTTTTCACGGCAAATGCTCCGCTCATATGGCGTCATTCGCATCGCCCCAGGCGAGGCTGCATCTGATTGTGTCTTTGCATTAACTTTGGATGTAATCTACTTGCACAAATCGTTGAACTCGCGTCTGGTGTGAACCCACAGTAAGAGCAGCTGCAAGGGATAGAAATATTGATAGATGGTTCTGATTGTCTTTTGCGCTGACCCCCAGACACTAGCTGGCTCTAAGGGTCCTTTGTTCTGACCCCCAGACTGCGTTCTAATCTAACTGGTTCTATCTGTCATTTGAATGTTAATTAAAACATTTTGAATTGTCGAAGCCAATGGTGTATAGTGGGCAGTGCTCCGACATGTGGTGCTTTCACACTTTCTGCGACCCGAGTTCGATTCCCGGCTCGTGGTCATTTGCCGATCCAATACCCTTCTCTCCTCTCTGTACTTTCCTGTCCTCTCCGAAAATCACTGTGAAATAAAGGCAAAAACTGGCCAAAAAATATAACTTTTGAATTATATTATGTTGTATTTGATTTTGGTTCAGAGTTACTGTACTTTCAAGTGTTTAGAAAAATAACGTTCTTAATTGACCAATCCCCTTGATTCTGTTACTAGTTCAACATTAGTTTTGGAATGTGTGGTTGTCAAGCTAGCTGTCAGGATTTTATCTGTTACAATATGTGCTGTTATGGTAGTTTCAGAGTGGAAAAAGTAAGTGGATCAGTTTACCCCGAGCTGGTTCACTTTACCCCCTTGATTTTTCTGGTCTGTCTCAGTTTACCCCTAAGCTGGGGTAAAGTGAGACACAAGACCACTTTTTTTAAAACAATCATATTTTCACTGCTCTTTGTCCTGAATACATTCAAGTAATTTCCATAGCTAGGAAACATCCTGAATTAATGGGAAATGTGTAAATTTGAATGATATATCATTTTAGCTCGCTTAGAGGGGAGCAAATGTAAAAAATGTCTCACTTTACCCCACTCTCCCCTACGTGTGCGTGCATCACGATGTAAGTAATCAGATATATGTATATAAGTAAATTTATGGGACGTTTACATATTATAGTTATGATTGGTGTGATAACATGCAGATGTTTACACTCAAAACCGTTATTCGATGATAATATGATTCGATGATATCCAATCAACTATTATTTCATCCGGTTAGCATTCTGGTTATGTGTATATGTTTATATTTATTCATTTAAAATCATAAATGCTTCTTTACATGTTAACAACGCACATGCGCTCTAAGTTTTGCATAATAGCAGCGCCATTGCACGTGCACGGCAGAGACGAGCACGTGAACTGTGCATGCACATAAATAACACTTTCTACATGTTTGTGTTTAAGTTTTATAATATAAGTAGTTGTTATTATAGTATAAATGCAGAGTTGTAGTGTATTAGTTGTTATTCATTATTAATCTGTTTACTAGTGGATTATTTAACCGTTGTAATATTTACATATTCATGTTTGTACTTTATTAATCTGTTTCAGAACCACACATTTTATTCAATAAACAAACCTACATTTCATGAGATATCGTTGTCTTGACCAGCAACCTGTAGCCTTCAGCAATCCATCCAGTGGTTGAAATAGAGATTTTACAATGTTTGACATTGAGTTGACGTCAAATCAGCGTTATGTTATAGGCGTTCAGTTGATGTCATTTTGGCCTCAAATCAATGTAAATTTAAAATAATAAAAAAATTAACTGGAGCATCAATATGCATCCATTTGGCACATATGTTTTTTTAATAATATGTTATTGGATTTCTGCATAAAAGTGGACTTCTGTAACTTCTGTGGGTAAAAAAACTATTTATGTAAATTATTGAATTGAATGAAATAAGAAGCGAACAGTAATTATTATATTTCACAAAAAATATACTGATTTGCTTACAATAGAAAAGTAATAAGGGCAGCATTTTGCTGTAACCCTATGAAGTCCTTATTTAAAAAATATATTTTTTTCTTTTTAGTGATATTAGATACTTTAAAATCAATATACATTTGCTGTAATTGATAATGAAATTGTAATAGGCTACCTTATAATGTAAGCATATACAGTATTACAACTACATGGTAATTTATGGAAAATTTACATTAGTTTGTTTTTTCATTGTGAGCATGCTACATATTTTAAAATTATTTTAATTTTTTTGTCTTAAACGGATAGATGCAATGCTAGGGTTCTTAAAAACATATTTATTTTAATTTTTTTAATTTTAATTATGAAAAACGTAGGGCCTACAATGCCCATTCATATTCTCTATTCCTAATACCACCTGTAGATGGCGCCATAGCTTTTTGACGTTCTTGGGTTTCTGTGCAGCTAATGAATGGACTACAACAATTAATTAATTTATTTTTGTGTGTAAATTGATGCAAACCTAGTATGACAATGTTATACATGTATACACGGAAAAAATATATATATATTTGGAAGATTTACGACATTGATGACCGTTGAAACGCCATGCCAGACCAGAAAGTGTGCGCTGTAAAGTCGAAGCAGCTCGAGAAGGTTGACGCTTTTATCAGGTGAGTAATAAACATCTCATGAAATAAAACATAATTTGGTAACTTTAAAAACTTAGAAGATTGTGTTTTGATTAAAAATTTGACATTGCAATGAGTACTTTGTTATTTTGTGAATTGAAATATCCCGCTAGATAATGTAACGTTACTGTGAGGGACTCTGAGGTAACAGAGTTAGATCCATTAAGCAGGTAACTATTGTTTTTTTTTAAATGTTGCGAGTAATGTTAGTTTTACAGTTTTTGTTCGTACTAATAAAAGTGCCCAATGTTTGAATCTCTTTCTCGCATGCGATGCAACAAAACACAATATAACCCATTATAATTCAAAATTGTGTCCACTAAAGTTAACTTAGATGCGAAATTAACATGAATTAGGCTACATCATTTATGTATTTATCAGTGCAGTTGGATCGTTGAATCGGTAGGCTATACTGTAACCGTACACAGCGAGTTCGCCAGTACGACGTTCGTTCAGAACGACGACTCGCACACGAATGACTCATTTGAACCACTTCATTTAAGCTATTGAACTTTTCAGTCATATGTCGTGTTTGTTGTAAAAAATCTTGTGAAGGGGGTAAAAAAAGGTCATCTTTATGATTCCTGAATATACCCTGATTGAATCATTTAAAATGAACCACAGAGAATGCAAGATGTGAACGAGTTTTGGTTAATTCAGTCGGCCATTGTGGGCTAAAAAGTAAGTTAAAGGTGATAAAAAGCTTTTTTATTAAAAACATTCCTGTTTAGTAAAATAAGTAATGTTTTATATAACTTTTAACTTAATAGTTGTCATTTTCATCTAATTTTATTAGAAATAATAAGTTGATGTCATTTTACGATAGGCTTACGTGTGTGTGTACAAGTTAAGATCAGGATTACACCACCTCCGTCTCATTTTGAGCCAGGAAAAACCCTGAAAATAAACTTTATGAATGTGAAATGACTCGTCTAAGGTTAGTTTTATGAGATGATATTTAACACCCTGTCTCTCGTCTTGTCTTTGTCAGATCGTTCGTTTGGAGTCTCTGTTTGTTCCAGCCATTGTGTTCCTTTATGCTCCTCCAGAGACCGAGTTCCACATCTTTCCCCTCACCAAACACATAATTACGATTACTGTTATCATGTATAATTGGTTGTCTTTTTTCTTTTATCAGAGTTCTTACAAACAGATTGATTGCAACAATGAACATTGATGGTTCATGGGGTGAAGAAGGCCTTTGAAAAACATGTTGTGTTATAATAGGTACTACATTACTTTTTTTGTATGATTAAATGATGTACTAATAATAATAATAATAATAATAAATTTTATTTATAGGCGCCTTTCATGACACTCAAGGACACCGTACATCAAATAAATATAGAAAACAGTCATAAAATACAAAACAATCAAATCACATTAATCAATACATGCAGAATAAAACATTAATAATAGGCCTGCTTAAAAAGATAAGTTTTTAACCGCGATTTAAAAATGGGCAAAGTACTATTCAGTGTTACCCATTGTGCGGCAAACTTTTATCCATCACATGTGCACAGCGGCTATACTGTAGGGGTGTAATAATTAATTGTACAATTAATATGCCCAGTTTCTCAATGAATTACAGTCAAATGCAGCCACATCCAAAAGCCAGAGGGCGCTCTCATGCATAAACTCAAAATATGCACAGTTATTTATCTACAAATGTTAAGACAATATTAAAAGCACGGGTTTTAAAACAGGCGCGGAGCCTGGGCCCGCCCATATTGACAGCTGGCCTGCCCAATCAGAAATAAAAAAATACTACTCTGTATAGTTAGACATGTGTCACTCCCCTCCAGAAAACACGCAAGCCAAAGTTCTTCGTTTACTGATGGATTTATTTGTTTATTTAATTCATCCTTAATCCACCGTCAAACTATTTAAAACAGTAGAAAACATAAACAATCTAACAACACAATCAAAAGAGCAAATAAATCAAGAAATAAAGCATCAAAAATACACAAACATACCTCGCTAGCTGCATACAAACTGAGAGGGAAATGAGTCCAAAATGCAACTTTAAAAGGTACTAAGTACTTCAGACTCAGCGGTGTACCGGCATAACCACGAGTCAACGTCTGGAGTCTCTCTCTCAGGTGCATCCTAGGCTACAACCATAGACAGTAAAAGAAATGGACACAGCGACCCCATTGGATTCAACGGAGACAAGTGAAGTCAATGAGAAGCACGCACTTCCTGGGTGTCGAGCGTACTGCGCAGACTCAAACTGAGCTCAATGACATAGATGTCACGTGAGCAACCTGTCTGACAATTGTAAAACTGCTTCTACTGGGCCATAACGTAAGATACAAGGTAATGGAGCCTTTTATACATTTTCGTGTTTCTTTAGAAATAATTAATGGACAAACAGAGTCTTTAAACGCCTCAGATGTAAAGTTATTCGCTGTCAAAGTGATGCCAAAATGAATGGAAGTCAATGGGATGCTAACAGCAGATGGGTGTTCGCTAAGCAATGGCGGCGTCCGGGGAAGCTTCAATAAAATATGAAACCCTGCCCCCCGGCTACAACAATAAATGTGCGCATGTAACCCTTGACCCGCATGACCTCACTTCCTCTTAGATGAATCAATCATCATCTTCATCATCACCATAATAAATAATAATAATGACAGACATGAGATGCAATTGGTATGCAAAAAAGGTATATATCAAAAGAGAAAACAAACAAACAAAACCAATACACTTAAACAACAGCTAAAACATGGATACTACTTTACATTATGGTTCTAATGAGAAAAATTTTCCCGAGCAGCTTTCAGCCATGATCACACTGAGAACTTTTGGAAAACGTGGAAAACGTATTTTGAATAACAACACATTATAAATATGTGTTGCGTGCTTTCCTCTCAACATAAACACACAACAAATATGACAGCGGGGTAAAAAATAGAAAGAAAACATCTGATCAAAGTGATGTTGTTTGATATAGCCTACCAGCTCTCTAACTCAGCACTATAAGTCACGCCACGTTTATTGCTACACTTTATACAATATAGCCTATTGCTTTTAAGCAACAAATAGCCTATCATAACAACCTATAAGCCTACTGTGTAATTGAGACATTAATTTAAGAAATGCATTAAAAGCAGAAAGATGTAGGCTGCGGAAATATATAGTGGGTTCACTTCAATCCACACCACACCCGACGTTCTTGGTTTGCTTCTTATTTATTAAATCGAGACAATTGTTTGATCAAACATTGATTAATATTAAGATACAATTTATACAAAACGAAATTCACTTTAAAGAAAGTCTTTCTACAAAGCAAACCTACGCAGGGCTCGGAAAATCGCTAGCCCGACGTCCCGGGGCTATGGCGAATTCCTGTCGGGCTACAAAAATTTATCTACGCCCTGCCCGTCGAGTGGATGAAAAAATATTGTAATGTGTTTGCATTCTCTTAGATTTAGTTAGGTAATTATATTGTATGTAATTTGGCGTCATCTTGTTAGTCATTACTATCCTCACTAACAAGTGAAACTGCCAGGAAATGAAGTGAAAGCACAATTAAACCCATTATTCCTTTCATGTTCACGTCTGATATGCACGCTCCTCGGCTCCGCTCTTCATGAGTAGTGTAAGGGGTGAAAAAATATGACCCCATCCATCCGTTGGCCCAATGGCGGAAACCAAATGGCATGGCGAAGGATTATAGCGCGTTCGGTCTTTTCCGGCTCTTTGCAGATGACGTTTTGGCGTTACGTAATTTAGTTATATTTATCTCTTATCTGACTCCAAAGACAAAGATTTAGTTTATATTATATTACAAATCGGATTGATTATTACTTTTAAAACTTAAAGAATTTGGATGGATGTTTGTACACTCGTTCATTCGGTTCTCACAGTCGCACATGATCCTAGTACGGGCCTCATAATTAATATACTGGTCAACGGTCGTAAGCGAATCAGTGTTGGTCGCTGCCAGAGGTTGGACTATACGCTTAAGCGGCCGCTCTCTGCGTGCTCAACTTTAAACATACTTTATTTAGTCCCCTTAGAGGTGACACTTAATTATTACAATAATTATTTCTAATCAAAATTAATGAATAGAATAATATCGAAATAAACAGAGGTTGAGGCTGACCCTATTTAGAGTAATCAGAAATGTGACTCTAAACGGAAACACAGCCTCCACGCTTCTAAGTACACTTAAACTAATGCCAATTGCTATTCGTATCTCACAAATCCTCAGCTGATGTATTATTCACTATCTAACTGGGATTGGGCCGATCCTAGCATGATTTCTGTCCTTACGGTAACTACGGATACAACGATATTACTTACAGTGTCAACAGTTCCTGAGCAACACAGAATAAAATCAAACATAACAATTTATTAACCAGGAAGAAAAATCATAATTCAGAAGCCAATTTACATTCCAATTCAAATACGAAAAAACAAATATAATCAAATGAGAATAACGCATACCTGGCAAATGATGAATATCGAGCCCAGTCTCCTGAAGATGCGTATAAATAGCACGAAGTGTAAAACTCGTGCAATACATACGCCAAATTCCACTTTGGCGTGCATATGATACGCAAGTCCTTCCTATTCACTTAAACGGTGCATCTTTTTTTGTCGTTTTATTTATTGGTTTCTCAATTTTTTTGCTATTTTTTTACCATTTTCGCTTGGGTTTAGGGTTAGAACAACTTTTTGTTATATAAAAATCACATGCTAACCCAAACCCCAACTCTAAGCCCAACTCCAAGCGACCATGGCTTAAATATGGACAAAAACATGGAGAAACCTGTATATTAAATAACCTCATTAAGCAAATCTAAAATCTAACCCTTAACCCAAGTGAAAATGGTTTAAAAAAACAGAAAAAATTGAGAAACCAATAAATAAAACGACAAAAAAATTCCCCCGTTTAAGTGAATGGGAAGGACTTGCGTATCATATGCACGCCAAAGTGGAATTTGCCGTATGTAGGCCTATTGCACGAGTTTTACACTTCGTGCTATTTATACACATCCTCAGGAGACTGGGTAGGAATATCTGGTTACAGACTTCTCAAAGTAAAATAAAATACATGATGCTGTATCAAAGATACAGCATCATGGGGGTGAGTTTCCATGTATAGAAAGACCCGCTGAACCATTTTACATCATTCCCTTAAATATCCAGAGAGACAAAGCATATAGGAATTTGGTACTGATTGGTTAATGTAAAACTCAGGGGTGTTGTCTAATATACATACAGTGGGTGATTGGTCAACATGTCTAAGGTAGGAGTTGTCTCCCCACATTAGGTTAAATTTACAGATTAACATTGAATCCTGTTGTCATATTAATAAACCCAAATGTCATACCTGTCAAGTTTTAAATTTGAAAATAAGGGAAATTTTCCGGCGCCCACCGCGAGCAGTCCTACCAACCCAAACAAGCTCCAGTATACCTTACATTTTAAGACTGGTGCTATAGCCTACAGTAAATGACAACACAAAATGGTATATATCAGGGGTGTCAAACTCATTTTAGGCTGAGGGCCGGATAGTAAATAACGCCACAATGTGAGGGCCGGATAATATTTTTTAAACCTTAGTGTGCTGAAATTGTGTTAAAATTAACTAAACAAACTAATTTAATAGCAAGAAAACTAGTGAAACACACAGCTCTGTGAAAACTACATTTCATAAGTCACACTCATACTGTACATACTATACACACAAATTTACATCTGTACAAAACCCACTGGCCTTCGGTTGAAAAGCCTTAATTTAACTTCTTTTGCATTATACCTTCATGCCAAAATTATTTATAAACCATTCACTTTTCTTTGTAATGATAACAGTCATTTAGAAAATTAAAATGCTACATGGGGTCCAAACCAATGCTAGTGGCCCAAATCAAAAAGGGCACTACGGGGGTGGTACTATTATGGTTCTAATAAAGTATTATTAATATGATGTGTTATATTACTAGCATCAACTTGATTAACGTGATTATAATGGGAAATATAAAGTGTGACAATAAATATTCAATATGATTTACCTGCTGGCTTGAAAGCTTTGAATCCATCATGTTTGCAATGTTGAACTGCCTTTAGAAGCAGCCTCCCTTTCCGTTCTCTGTCTTTATTTTGTGAAGGCATTGGTGTTTTTTGTTTTGATTTTTTGCCTACAAAGTGTGCCAACAACAGCAAATTTACTGTTTATATTAATATAGTAAGAATGTGGATATTTTGTTGTAGTTTGCTTGCTAAGCAAATCATTACCGGAAGAAATACATAAACAAACTTCCAAATGAGTAATTCTGCGGTTTAACAACTGATATAATGTAATAAATCTACCTGTTAATGCAACGAACTTCAGAAACTGTCGTCTTTGCTCTCCAGGCAGAGAGTGCACACACACAGAGAGGCTGCGGAGCGGGGGGAAAACACGAAGTGGATTAGTGGAATCTGTGGATCTCTAGGATCTTTTTTATAGATCACAACCTTTGCGTTCCAAATTTACGGAGGTTAAAATACGGGAGATTTACGGGAAAATACTAATACGGGAGGACGCCGGGAAAGAAGGGCAGGGGCGCTGCTAAGGATTTTGGGCCCCATGAAAAGAATCTTGACAGGGCCCCCAACACAGCTGAGACTTTTTTCATATTTATTTACATAAAATCATGTGCTTTTATGGTACTTTGATATGAAGATTTTTTGCTTACCCCATTGGCAGATTTTTTTGCTTGTTTTATGCACAAAATCACTTAAATTTAATATTTTTGGTCTAAAAACTAGATACCTTTTCTTGGGTTGTTTTGCTCATCATGAAAAAGCATTTTTATTTAAGAAATTTTAGATATTTTTACCGAAAACAAGACAAAAATACAAAGAATTTTTTTCTTGAAAATCATTTTTTGCAGTGTGGTAATTATCTTTAACACTAGAACGAACAAGGCATCATTTTGACAGTTTTGAAATTTGCATAGTCAATAACTTTGTCTAAATAAATCATAAAGCCTTGCTGCTTAAATTAAGTTTTGCCGAGTCGGTCTGAATCAGATAATGTGAAAGTATTATAACTCCACATCATCTTCAAGAGATGCACTGAAACCTCACAAACAGCTGATAATAGTTTGTACAGTAGCTGGCAAAAGATTTTTATCAGAGTTCATGAAGTTATGCCGCTTTTCCATTGCATAGTACCCCGCCGTTTAGTTTAGTTTGGGTCGGGTCAGCTCACCTCACTTTGGCGTGGTTAGCTTTTCCATCGAGTTTAGTATCACTTCGCAGTGGGAGGGATTATAGGCATGTCGTTATATTTGTGCTGCCTACAGCTGTGACATCACACAAGTGAGAGCGTAGTTGTACATCCCCATACATTTATTTATTTCTCAGTCCGCCACAAAATTAAAATTGGCCACCACAAATAGTTTGCACATAGTTTACACATCGCGTTTATCACTAACGTTACCTCTATCTCACATGACAGTTTCTGTTCAAACACCCGTGGCGTCAGTAGTTGACGCACTCCACTGAGCCTCATTGAAGTTGCATTTAACCATATAATGCTGCCGTGCTCATCGCGAATGTTCCGCCACAAACTGCAAGTTTGGAAAAACTGTTATGGTGTCCCTGATTCTCAACCTGTGGATGTTTTTTATCGCTAAAAGGGAGTTTGGGAACTTACAGCAAAGCACTGATGACAACATGTTTGCTCAAGACAGCGCAACCTAGCACTAAAGGTAAAGCTAATCTTTTACATTATAGCGATGACACTTAGTGACGATTTTCTCAGACCAATCAGTGATCTACAGTGTTTTCGCGTCACGTTCGGTATCAGCCCGGGTCGCTTGGAACCCCAACCGAGGTGGTTCGAAAAAAGTATTGGGTACTACATACTACACCCAATGGAAAAGCTCCCAAAAGTAAGTTGACCCGACCCAAACTAAACCAAACCGTGGGGTACTATGCAATGGAAAAGCGCCATTAGACTGCTTGCAAGACCGGTGCAACAGCGTGGACCGCAGCAGGGTGCTGAAAATGGGCAGACCGGCGGAGCCTCGTACAAAGATGCCGACAACGGCTGCCTGTGAGGCAAAGCCGTGCACCCACTGCACCCTGCTCTATTCAAGATTGTCGAAAAATGCTACCGTAGAGACCTGGGGCCTCATGCACCAAGCTTGCGCGTAAGCAGAAAAGTGCCGTAGGCTACGATAATTGTCACGGTCGGGCGGTCCACTAACAATTTAGGCCTACTTACAAACCCACCTTTTCTTGTGAAAAATTGGGTAACATAATGTCGACCCTTTGCCTCTTTCACTTCTCTTATTTTTTCTCTTTCCGTTTTGACTTCCAGATTTTTGAGGCATTTTCACTTCCTTGTCAGTCAAGTTGATATTCTGCCGGCGCTATAAGTGAAGTCAAGCTGTGTTGCCTGGATTATACAATTTGGGTGGACTGAACTATTTTATGATAATTGAGAGGGGGGAAAGGGGCCCACAGACGTTTGTGTTTCCTAAACAAATAATTTTTTTGATACCAGGAAACAGCAAATAGAATAATTTAAAGTTAATAATTTTTACTATAAAATATTTTTTTAGCACCACAATTTTGGGGGCTTCTCTGGGCCCCCTCTTATTCGTGGGCCCCGAGAATCATCATTGTTTACCCCCCCTTTACAGCGCCCCTGAAGAAGGGTAAAATACGGGACTTTCCCGGCCAAAACGGGATACTTGACAGGTATGCCAAATGTGCCACTTGCATTAAAACACTTCATATGACACCAAACAAGACCAGTCTCAGATTCTTTGTGCATGTAGAATGTAACATTTCATATACAGTTTGCTTTGAGAACATGAGGAGAGACGGGGACGAGAAAGTGTGGTAGGGTGTTACACTTCTGTCTCACCCCATGGGGTAACTGTCTTGGGGGGTAGATGTGAATTCTTTGAGAAAGGTTTCAGATGATAATTCAACAGGAATTAGGAAGCGGTTCCCTGTGGATTCAGCCATTTGCTGCTGGCTTTAGAAATACCTTTTGTCAGGATTTGGCACCACCTTACAGTAGGCTACCCGCTTGCTCTTGTGCTCATCAAAAAGTGAATTAAATGTTTATTTATTTGTCATTTCGCTTAACCTCAGAGTCTAACATTATTCTAGCAATTCCCTTTTTCTTTCTTTATTTAGTAAGTTAACTTAAATATGTGAGAAAGAAAATATATTTTTAGTGATTTTCATGAAGAGAATATGATGTTAGAAGCTTCATTTTAAGCATTTAGTAGCCTAATTTATTTGTAATAAACACTTTAATAGGCTATTTAAAAAAGTATTAGGTTTTTTGTGTTCATTTATATTTCTTGTCACTGTGTGCAGGTTCTTTTTTTGTAGTCTATGACAGCCCAATATCCTTTTTTTTACCAAAAAGGCTTAATTAATGTCACGTTGCATTATGATTTAAAGTATCGATAATGTCAAAAATGTCATGTGCAGTTCGTGGGTGTGTGTGTATGCTGTTTAAATGAGTGTTCTCACCAATACGCTTGTGATTTGTGAAGTTTTGACAAATTTTATATACTTGTTATAGTTTCTTATTCAAAAGTGACACCCATTCATGCCCACCCCGATGTAATCCATGCCCACCCATATGTCACGTTCTGCATCTGCCACTGTTTTAAAAGTGTGAATTCTGTTATACCTATGCCACCTTTAGTTAAAGGTCACGTTCTGCTTGATCCCATTTTTTTTCCCATTAAATAATACATGTAAAATGATAAAGCTCAAAGTTCACTGCCAGGCGATTTATTTTCTTTAACAGAATTCGCCTTTCAAAGCCTACAGTGAACGCCTAGTTTGGACTACAGCCCTCTAATTCCCGCTTTAATGATGTCAGTAGAATTTTTTTTTTACTAAACTCTGCCCACAGGAATATGTCAGTCGTCGGCTAAGCTAACGGCAAACTAAGCTGCTATCCAATAAACAAATTACACAATCAGAACTCGATACGTATTTCTGAAGGATGGACTTCATAAAACCAGTGATGGTAATAACGGCGTTAGAAATAAATGGCGTTACTAACGGTGTTGTTGTTTTTTCAGTAACGAGTAATCAAATAAATAACTGTTTCCCTGATTATAACGCCGTTACTGACAATAAATGCTGCGCGTTACTATAATTAATCTCACTAAAGCGATTTTCACCAGAGTAGGTTCTCTCATCCACACAGGCAATGTTTGTCTCGTGTGTGTGTGTGTGTGTGTGTGTGTGTGTGTGTGTGTGTGTGTGTGTGTGTGTGTGTGTGTGTGTGTGTGTGTGTGTGTGTGTGTGTGTGTGTGTTGGGGGCTGAGAGAGACACAAAACTGATGACATAAATAACCGATGTTGATTGGCTTAATTTCAATTGTTAGCCAACCAGAGTTAATACACAAACACATGCACAGTCCGAGAAGTACAGAGCAGTGTTGCCAACTTGTGCTAGATTTAGCAACTTTCTAAATCTAAATCATTTACAAAACACGACTAGGACAAATCTAGCAATCTTTTCTGGCGTGGTTGGAGACTGACAAGTACAACAAACTCAAAGGTAGCAGTCGCAAACACAAAGTATAATAAGCACTATTTTTCCATCGTTGAGGTGAAAGGCAAGAATGTTTATGTAATGTGGAACTTATGCAGAGTAAGAAAGAGCCTCTTCACGTTTGTAATTCTGATCTAATAAAGCACCCCACATCATCACATGCTGCCACAAAATTAGTGGTTTCTCTTTAGTGTCTAATTCATTTAACAAATTTAATATTGGGGGCTTCCAAGTTATTTGAAATATTTGAACTTTTTTAAGTAACGCAATAGTTACTTTGCCTGGTAATTAGTTACTTTTATAATGATGTAACGCAGTTACTAACTTGGTTACTACTTTTGAGAAGTAACTAGTAACTAATTACTTTTTTAAAGTAACGTTGCCAACACTGAATAGAACTAAGAAGACATCAGCCCGTTTTCAGGACAGTGAAAACAGCGCTATACAGATAAGTAAATTGTTTGAAAAATACCGCGTTTTTTACACATGAAACATCAACACATGTTATTTCACGAGTTCACACTTACATATAATTTGGAGGGTAAAGTTTAATGCGTATTTGGCGTGCTGTCCGGAGGGAGGGCTCCGAGCTCGGAGTTCGGCCCGAACCCAGAGTACTCCCCCCCCCTATGTAAGTGTGTTTTAGGTCTAAAATGTGTGGAGAAGGGGTGGTGGGGGGATGCTGCAAACTGACAACATAGTGAGGTAAGACTGCTGAGTCTATTTGTACCCTCTTAGGTTGATTGCTGAGTGCTTCCACCTGTGTTTGATTATCTGAGAATGCTTTCACCTGTGTTTGATTATCAGAGAGTGCTTTCACCTGTGTTTAATTATCTGAACATGCTCCTCCCGAACCTTGTTAATAAAACATCATTTCACGAGTTCACACTTACATATAATTTGGAGGGTAAAGTTTAATGCGTATTTGGCGTGCTGTCCGGAGGGAGGGCTCCGAGCTCGGAGTTCGGCCCGAACCCAGAGTACTCCCCCCAAAGTGCAAGAGCAGAGGACAGCCGCCAGACTAAAGACCCCCCAAATGAGTGCCGAGCTTGGCGGGCTGGCATCTCGAGAAGGTGCCTGGGTGCTTGACCGGGGAGGCCCGTAATAGTGGCTCTCCGTCTGAGCTGACGGCCCCTGTTGGTCTGTGAATGGGGAGCGATTGTAGGGAGGAAAAGTTCTCACTCTTTCTGCTATGGGACCAGTGCTTGCTGGACAGAAAGAGCACACTGCAAAGTAAGTGCTTGCCCGGGAGATTTTCTCACACTGCATTGCTGGATGAAAGAGAAAATGTAAGTGCTCTACCGGAAAAGTTCTCGCTCCGTCTGCTGTGAGACCAATGCTCGCTAGACGGAAACGGAACAGGAAAATGGGCGCTTGCCCAGGAGATTTTCTCACACTGCATCGCTGGATGAAAGAGAAACCTTAAGTGCTCTATTGGAAAAGTTCTCACTCTTTCTGCTATGGGACCAGTGCTTGCTGGACAGAAAGAGCAAACTGCAAAGTAAGTGCTTGCCCGGGAGATTTTCTCACACTGCATTGCTGGATGAAAGAGAAAATGTAAGTGCTCTACCGGAAAAGTTCTCGCTCCGTCTGCTGTGAGACCAATGCTCGCTAGACGGAAACGAAACAGGAAAATGGGCGTTTGCCCGGGAGATTTTCTCACACTGCATCGCTGGATGAAAAATGTAAATGCTCTATCGGAAAAGTTCTCACTCTTTCTGCTATGGGACCAGTGCTTGCTGGACAGAAAGAGCAAACTGCAAAGTAAGTGCTTGCCTGGGAGATTTTCTCACACTGCATCGCTGGATGAAAGAGAAAATGTAAGTGCTCTACCGGAAAAGTTCTCGCTCCTTCTGCTGTGAGACCAATGCTCGCTAGACGGAAACGGAACAGGAAAATGGGCGCTTGCCCGGGGGATTTTCTCACACTGCATCGCTGGATGAAAGAGAAACCTTAAGTGCTCTATTGGAAAAGTTCTCACTCTTTCTGCTATGGGACCAGTGCTTGCTGGACAGAAAGAGGAAACTGGAAAGTAAGTGCTTGCCCGGGAGATTTTCTCACACTGCATCGCTGGATGGAGGAGAAAACTGAAGTGCTCTACGGGGAAGAGCTGACTCCGTCCGCTGTGAGACCAATGCTCGCTGGACGGAAAGAAAACAGAAAAGGAAAACGAGTGCTTGTCCGGGAGATTTTCTCAAACTGCATCGCTGGATGAAAGAGAAAACTTAAGTGCTCTGCTGGGGAAGAGCTCACTCCGTCCGCTGTGAGACCAATGCTCGCTGGACGGAAAGGAAACAGAAAAGGAAAACGAGTGCTTGTCCGGGAGATTTTCTCACACTGCATCGCTGGATGAAAGAGAAAATGTAAGTGCTCTACCGGAAAAGTTCTCGCTCCGTCCGCTGTGAGACTAGTGCTCGCTGGACGGAAAGGAAACAGAGGAAAAATGAGTGCTTGCCCAGGAGATTTTCTCACACTGCATCGCTGGATGAAAGAGAAAACTTAAGTGCTCTACTGGGGAAGAGCTCACTCCATCCGCTGTGAGACCAATGCTCGCTGGACGGAAAGGAAACAGAAAAGGAAAACGAGTGCTTGTCCGGGAGATTTTCTCACACTGCATCGCTGGATGAAAGAGAAAATGTAAGTGCTCTACCGGAAAAGTTCTCGCTCCGTCCGCTGTGAGACTAGTGCTCGCTGGACGGAAAGGAAACAGAGGAAAAATGAGTGCTTGCCCAGGAGATTTTCTCACACTGCATCGCTGGATGAAAGAGAAAACTTAAGTGCTCTACTGGGGAAGAGCTCACTCCGTCCGCTGTGAGACCAATGCTCGCTGGACGGAAAGGAAACAGAAAAGGAAAACGAGTGCTTGTCCGGGAGATTTTCTCACACTGCATCGCTGGATGAAAGAGAAAATGTAAGTGCTCTACCGGAAAAGTTCTCGCTCCGTCCGCTGTGAGACCAGTGCTCGCTGGACGGAAAGGAAATGGAAAAAATGAGTGCTTGCCCGGGAGATTTTCTCACACTGCATCGCTGGATGAAAGAGAAAACGTAAGTGCTCTACCGGGGAAGTTCTCACTCCATCCGCTGTGAGACCAATGCTCGCTGGATGGAAAGAGGAAACAGGAAAGAGGAGAAAAGAGGGGATTTGAGTTTGAGGGTTACTCGATTAGGGTTTGGTGGGCTTTTTTAATGTGGAACCGGTTTGTCCTGATATAGCTTTGGAAAGCATCAGAGGACCATCTCCCAAGGGCTTGGATCTGCTGTTGGGAGAGGCCTTTTTGGACTGCTGAAGTTGCTGCCCCGATGCGGAATGAGTGACTTGAAAAATTCTTTGCTGGAATGCCTGACTGTTGGAGAACAGATTTGAGGTGTTTCTGGAACCAAAAACGGGTCACAGGTTTTTTGGATTCATCTAAAAATAGGGGTTCCAGGGGAGATTTAGCCTGGGAACTTCTCCATTGTAGATAGGCCAGAATTGACTGGTATGGTTGGATTTGCGAAGCGAGATTAAAAACGTAGATGAAATGACCTTTTTTGGTTTGATCCGTTTTACTTTGTTTAATCAGATATTAAATAGTTCCCTTTCAGTCGGTCACTACGACGTCACGTCGTGACCGACGAATTGGGAACTCGCTTAGAGAGACCAATCTGCTTCGTATACTACTAAAACGCCAAAGAACTTGGCATTGAGATATTTGCATAATGCTGGCGCCGCCCCGCCAGGTGCGTATATAAGGCGCACGTGCAAATAGGGAAATCAGCTTTTTCGCTTCGAAAGCCGGCTTTATCTGACTGAGAAGCTACTATCTGCTCTTCTGGGAACGGTTGCTGAAGTTGATTGACAAGCAGTACTAACACAGCGGACGCTCGCAGTATTCCACTGCTCTGCATATTTTTTGTTTTGAGTTTAGTGTGTGCGTTGCCTTTCCCTGTGCGCATCATCAGCTGAGCACCTAAAGAGTGATTTCCCTAAAAGAGTGATACGTGAGAGCTCTGTGTCTTTTTAAAGACAGCCACTCTCTCGTATATTCGGAGATCAGCGTCCTTTTCAGGATTGCTTTTCGTCCGTGCGATCTTGGATGTGAGAGGTATAAGGGTTCCAGTTACGGTCACGAGCGCTGTCTTCGTGCTTGGGCATCAAGCACTCTGAGGCTGCGCTCGTGGAGAGTTTTGTTCTCTCTGTGAGAGCATAACCCTCTTGGATTGCGGAGACGACTGACATTTCTACGGGAATGCTGTCCGCGTCTTTGCAGTGCTGACACCGCCATGGTGCGACTGTCAAGCGCTCGCATGACACTCTTCGCATCACTACGCTGAGGAGGACGGAGGATGCGTCCTTCACCTACCGGCCTTTCATCCTCAGCCGGTTGAGGTTCCGGTGGAGACGGCAGAGTCGTGTTCTACGATGTCTGCCGAATCCATTGGACCTCCTTCTGGTCCCGTTCACTTCTGCAGCATCAGAGGGGTGTCCAATTTTCCTCCGAAGTGGAGTCGTTCCGGAGATGGCGGCCGTGCCCGCTCGAGCGGCGGTAACGGTAGAGTTGGAGAGGTTAACCCCTCTCCGCCCGAACCGTACCGCCCACGTGATTGGTATTTCGGAGCTGCTCGGGCCTCTCGGTCCTCTGCTCCTGTGCCTTTCTTCCCGACGGCACGAAGAGCTGACGTGGTTTGCGGCCATCCGGCCGTTCAGCTTCAGCTTTCACCCCTCACCTCCCTCACCAATGGAGCCGCTAAGGGCAGGAGCCCTTCAGTGGAGCGGGGGGTTGCGATGCAGCTGCGTTCCTGGAGGGACCACCCAACCCTTCCCTCCCGTGTTTGTAGACAGTCGTCCGGTTACGGGCGCTGTCCGTCAGGCATGCGGAGAGGCGGCTTCAGCCCTGCACGCAATAACGTTGCTACGGGTTCACCAAGGATTTACGAGGGAGGCCGCGACCTTCAGTCGTGCGATGTTCACGACAGTGGTTCAAGATCGCCACCTTTGGCTGTGTCTGGCTGACGGACGCAGGCGAGAACAACTTCTTGAATGCTCCTATCTCACAGACCGGCCTCTTCGGCGAGGCCGTGGAGTCGTACAGCTCCGCTGCGCAGACTGAGGCGATCTCTGTGGTCACGCCCCGGCGAAGGAGAGCTGCCCTTGGTAAAAACCACCACGCCGGTTCCTCAGTCTGCCTCTCGCCGTCGGCGTCCTGCGGCGACCACCTCCGTTCCCCTCCTCGGACCCCATCTCGGCAGCGCGGGGGAACCGGTCGTCAGCAGCTCGCCCCGCCCGCTTAGCCGCTTCCCGTGAATCGGGAGTTTAAGTGGCCAGTAAGCGGGCGACCTGGATTGGCAGAGGATCACTCTTCAGGAGACGGTGATTCGCTCCTTTCCCCGATAGAGGGTCGGGTGGAAAATTCTTGGTTTGCATATGTTCCACCGGCTGTTTAGCCGGTGCCCACTAACCACACACAGAGTGCATTCCTCTTCCCTCTCCAGGTCTCCAGAGGATTGAGAGAGCCGTGAGCGGGCACACACCAGCTCACCCTACCTCTCCTCTATCGCCAGCGGGTGTTCTGAGGAGTCCGAGCCCTCCACTCAGGAGACCGGACCACCAGCAACCCCTTCGGAGTCTGCGTCCTCAGCTGAGGAGACCGGACGACCGTTTCCCTCAGCGGGCTCAGGTCAGTGTCACACACACACATACTGTAGATGCTTATGCTGTCACGGCAGACGCACCGGCAGTCCCGCCTGTCCCGCCTCGCTGCCCCGCCACGGGTACTCCGGTAGTGTCGTTAATTCTCCTCGTACGGTGCCTGGGTGCTTGGCTTCAGTTCCCAGCCCGTTTCGTTGGGTTTTACGCACGATCCGCCTCGGTTACGAAATACAATTACCGGCATAACCCCAAAATTCTCGGGCTTTCGTTTCACTATAGTGAAAGTATCCGATGCACATGTACTGCGTGCATAAGTCGATGTCCTGCTGGCGAAGGATTATCGAGCCGGTCCCTCTTACCGAGATGATGATATGATGATAGGGTTTTCCAGCCTTATCTCATAGTACCCAAAATACGCGGTGGGTTACGATCGATTTGATTTACGCCCGGCTCTACGGAGGTGGTCTTTTTTTGGATGATAACGCCGAGGCTCGTATTTCAATATTCAGATCCGTTGCAGCTTTAGACCTGTAAGACGTGTACTTTGTGTCCATCTCCCCTCGCCTTAGACCGTTTTTTCGCTCTGCGTCATGGGGTGGGCATATTAATATTAAGTACACCATTCGAGCTGTCTCTCTCTCTCCGTGTCTCCATGAAAGTGCTAGTCACGGCATTAAAATATCAGAGAGAGAGCGTTGTTCGCATTCTGCTTTATTTACGTTGACTTATAATAGCCCGTTCTTGGCAGACGTGCGCGAACACAGAGAGTTAATGCTTCGGCATCTCGCTCGTTTAAGTCATCAGGTCGACTGGGAAAGAGCAACTTTGCCCCGTGCAGAGGATCCTTTTTCTCAGTATGGAATTAGACTCGATCAACTAATTGGCGTGTTTTACAAGAGCGCGCAACTAGTCAGTTCTGACTTGCCTCGGTTTAATTCGAGGGAAGTACGCGGTCCCTCTGATACAATTTCAGAAGCTCCTGGACATATGACAGCATGCTGCAGCCGTGACACTGCTCGAGCTGCGTCATATGAGACCGCTTCAGCGTTGGCTTTACGATCGAGTCTCGAGGAGAGCGTGGCGCACCGGCATACATTGTGTAAACACTACACCTGCGTGTAATTTAAATTTCCCCGTAGTAGACCCAGCATTTCTGATAGCAAGATATGCCTCTGAGGGGTCTCCTGGCATTCTGTAGCATGCGATGCCCTAAGCACGGGATGTTCAGCCACATATGACGGGCCTGCAGTCTGGGGTGTGCATAGCACCCCAACTGCCGCGAGCGGTGCGCTGTATATCTGGGACTTGTACGCTCCGCTATGGAGATGCGAGGGAAGGATGTATTTGTCGACACCGATAACTTTGCGACTGTTGCGTTATTTACCGTTAAGGCGGTTTTGCGCTCTCGTCACCTGTCGCATCTCGCTCGTCATCTCCTCCTTTGGAGTCAGAAGCATCTGAGGTCCCTTCGTGCCATTTACATCCCGGGATCGCTCAATACAGCGGTACGCGCTTCCCGAGCTGCGCCCCCGGCGAATGGCGACTCCACCCCCAGACGGTCCAGCTAATTTGGAAGAAGTTCGGTTGTGCGTAGATAGATCTGTTTGCGTCGCCGGACGATACCCAATGTCACCTATTTTATTCACTAACCGAGGGCAGCCTCGGCGTGGATGCGTTGGCACACAGCTGACCGCGGGGGGTGCGTAAATACGCATTCCTTCCAGTGAGCTTTGTTGCGCAGACACTGTGCAAAGTCAGGCAGGACGAGGAGAGCCTTTTATTAATCGTCCGTACTGGACGACCAAGAATTGGTTTTCATAGTTAATGCTCCTCGCGACAGCCCTTCCTGGCGGATTCCCCTGAGGAAGGACTTTCTTTCTTAGGAAGGGGCACATTTGGCACTCGCGCCCCGACCTGTCCATGTATGGTCGTTGAGCGCGCGCAAGGTTTAGGTGATTTATCGCAAGCGGTATCTAACACCATCGACGCGGTTCGAGCACCGTCCACAGGACGGGCTTACGCGCTTAATGAAACCTTTTCGTCACCCGGTGCTCTTCGCAACTCGAGGACTCAGAGAATGCCCTTTAACATTATGCTTTTATATCTTTAACATGGGTTAGATGGTAGGCTGTCCCTCCGCCATTAAAGTTGATATCGCCGCTATTTCTGCTCATCACTCACTTATCTACGGCAGATCAGTTGGCCAGCATGATTTAATTATTACATTTTAAGAGGCGCTCGTAGGCTAAACCCCTCGCGCCCTCCCTCTTTACTCCTGAGACCTGTCCATGGTGCTGAAGCCTTCTGGTCTCATATTTTAGCCTTTGCAGTCTGCGAGTCTGAAGTTTTTTATCAATGAAAACTCTGACCCTGCTAGCATTGGCCTCCATGAGGAGAGTAGGGGATTTACATGCATTCTCTGTTGACGATTCGTGCTTTTAGTTTGGTCCTGCTGTCTCACTGAAGACCCAGACCAGGCTACGTGCCCAAAGTTCCCACCACTCCCTTCAGAGATAAGGTGGTGAGCTTGCAAGCGTTGCCTTTGGAGCAGGCAAACCCAACCGAGGCTTTGTTGTGCCCCGTACGCGCACTGCGATTCTACGTGGTCCGCACGCAAAGCTTCAGGACCTCAGACCAGCTCTTTGTCTGTTATGGTGGTCAGCAGAGAGGGAAATCTGTCACTAAGCAGAGGATGTCTCATTGGATAGTTGATACTATCGCCCTGGTTTATAATTTGCAGGGCATTCCTTGCCCTTTAATTTGAGAGCGCACTCCACTCGGAGTGTTGCCTCATCTTGGGCTTTAGCTCGTGGTTCCTCGCTAACAGACATCTGTAGAGCTGCTGGTTGGGCGACACCTAATACGTTCATTAGATTTTACAATGTTCGTATCGAGCCTGTATCCTCTCGTGTTCTTTTCCTCACCAGGGAGGGCACGGAGAGCAGACTCGCAAGTCGGCTTGCAGCCTCCGACTGAGGCTCCAAATTGAGTTTTCAGTATGGAAGGCTAACAGAGCAAAAATGCGTAATGGTTTGATTTGCTCTCTCCACTGCCTTGACAGCCTTTGTTGCGGAGCATTGGCTGTCAGCCTTTCACTAGTTGTATTCTTACGAACCTACGTGTTTGGCCAGGGCCCCACATTGCGTCCCAACGGGTTCCTTTGTGAGTATTATTCCGTGGGGTTAATCCTACTAGCCCACGTTTCCCTTAGCAGAGCACTGCTTTGCTTACACAGCCACGGCTGTCATTTATACCTCAACTACGGTTGACTTTCGCCCACCAATAGCCCTTAACGGGGCGGTGGCTTCCGCAGCGTCCCTATACCGCTCAGATAGGGCGCTTCCCAGTCGCTGGCACTACTGTGGGTTAAAGGAACATCTAGTGCCCGGCCTTCTGCCTTAAAACCTAATTCTCCTTATCCTTAAGTGGAACCGGAGGGCTTTACGCAGACACTGGAAGAGGTCAGCCCTCAGTGGCGTTTTGGTAGGGATTCCCAATTCGTCGGTCACGACGTGACGTCGTAGTGACCGACTGAAAGGGAACGTCTCGGTTACGGATGTAACCCTCGTTCCCTGAAGGAGGGAACGGAGACGTCACGTCCCGTCGCCACAGGTGCTGCCACCTGCTGTTTAGGCCGGTCACCTTCCGGCTTTCTCAGCGAACAGAAGCTGATTTCCCTATTTGCACGTGCGCCTTATATACGCACCTGGCGGGGCGGCGCCAGCATTATGCAAATATCTCAATGCCAAGTTCTTTGGCGTTTTAGTAGTATACGAAGCAGATTGGTCTCTCTAAGCGAGTTCCCAATTCGTCGGTCACGACGTGACGTCTCCGTTCCCTCCTTCAGGGAACGAGGGTTACATCCGTAACCGAGACGTTTCACCGTCTAGTACTGATAAGTCTGAGATGGTTGGGTGGATTTTTGGGTCAAATTTAGAAGTAATGGCGAGTTCCGAGCATCTAAGAAAACCAAAAAAGGCTAAGATAAACATAGCATCGAGTGTGCGAGCGGAACCAATGGGCTGGTAGCCTGTGCGGAGGGTCTGAATACATTTGGTGAGAATGTCTAGCGTTATAGGTTGTCTGGCGTCGGGGCGGGTGGGCTGGGATTTTTGAATCCCTTTAATTAGGAGAGAGGTTTGGGAATTGATTATCTCCGTGGAAGGAGCACCGTACATCAATTTATGGAAAAAACTGGATGCCGCTCAAATAACCTTTAATGGACCCGACTTGTAGGCCCTCAATGATGTTAAGGTAGGAGATAAAAGAGGTGATTGAAAGGAGAGAAAAATCAGGGAAAGGCAGGTTATAAGAGGCATGGAATGTTTTAAAGCATCTCCAAGCGGTAACGTAGGATTGAAGGGTCCTGGGAGATACCGCTTGAAGGATAGTGTCGAGTGATGCGTCAAACAGTGGTTTTAACGGGTGGGTTACAGGAATATTAGTTCTAAATAGCGAAGAGCTGGAGTTGGGAATTGTTCCGCCTCTGGAGCCAGCATCCTGAATTTCTGAGAGGATCTGAGCTCGGATGGATTGGGAAACTGGTGGAGGTTCCATGGCGACTGCGTTGGATGGAACAGGCGTTGGAGTGGCTGAAAAACAAAGAGGATATGGTGATTTATTTTGTATAGTAGAACCGGGAAGGGTATGATCCGGGGCTGCGAATGACATTGGTGCCCTTGTGATTGGAAGACCTGTTGGAAATTGAAAAGGAAAGTTAGTATGAGGATGTGAGGGATGATAGAAATCGCTGTGTGCTTGGGCTGCAAGCGGAGGCAGGGCTGCGCTCGTTTGAGTTGTTGCACCTGCGGGCCATTGGAAGTGGGTGGGGTTGTAACCTGTTGGGTAGAACTGATGACCCTGTTGTATCTGTGGTGCTAGCGGCGATAGCTTCACGCTAGTGTTTGCCACCGGAGCTGGAGGCCACTGAAAAAGAAAAGGGTTATGAACAGCTAAAGAATAAAACTGTGCGGCTGTGGGGAGGCTTCTGGGCCTGTCTGCATACAGCGCTGCTGTAGCGTAAGCAGAGGTGGAGGGCTGAGCCTCGTCGGCCGGTGGTAATGAACCTGTCATGGCGAAATCTGGAGCTTTGCCCAGGCTAGCTGAGGGCCTGTTGCTGCGGCGACTCAACAGCTGGCGCGAGCTACGACCTGAGCGATAAGACGATGGTGGTGACTGGGCAGGCGATTTTTGAGCCCTGTGGGCTTTGCTCTGCTTGTGAGTCGTCTTGGGAGTCGACTGAAGGGATACATACAGCGAGTACAGCTCCGCTTTGTTCATCTTCCTCGGAGCTTGAAGGTCTGAGTTACTCAGCGCTTGCCTCAGTCTGGCTACGGTCCATTTCCCAATAGGAGGGATCGTCGAGACGGCCGAGCGGTAGGAGGAAGCTGGAGAAGGAGGTGGGTGTCTAGTCGGGGGCATTGAAGATTGGTCTCGCCGCTTTGGTGAGCGCCGGGCTGATCGGGCCGGTGTGCAGCCGCGAGGAGAAGCCGGGGGCTCAAGTGGGACGTCCGGTGTAGGAGGGATGACCGTGGGCTCGGTGGGGTGTGGAGATGCATCCCTGGAGGTGTCCGTGTCTTTGTTGGAAGAGGAGCTTGATTGAGACATTTCTGCTGCAAACTGACAACATAGTGAGGTAAGACTGCTGAGTCTATTTGTACCCTCTTAGGTTGATTGCTGAGTGCTTCCACCTGTGTTTGATTATCTGAGAATGCTTTCACCTGTGTTTGATTATCAGAGAGTGCTTTTACCTGTGTTTAATTATCTGAACATGCTCCTCCCGAACCTTGTTAATAAAACATCATATTGTGCACTGTAAACACAATCAAAGCTTCAAAAACACAGAAAGAACGGGACCTTTAAGATGGATAGCACTTATCATCAGTTTAATTTTTCATCTGAAAAAAAGAAAAGTTGGACATTGGAAAAGTTGGATTGAGTTTTTTCTGTTTTCCTGCTGTTGCAGCTCACTTGAAAAGAATGGTAAGGAGGATCACTGAGCCACTCGATGGTTATCCATGTTTATTTAAAAAGTTTGAATTACTTTGTGGATTTCCATGTCCAATTGATGTTTGCTGAAAAATGTATGCTGTATTTTACTGTCTTAAAATGAGTGCTAATTGTGGCTTCATATTCATTTAGGTGCTGTACAGCGATCCATACGTTCAGGGTCAGAGGCTGAAATAAAAAAATACATGGGGAGCTATCTCCGATGTGGGGGTATGCAACGACAAAATGGGAAATCTGCAATAAATGTGTGTTCAGATTCTGAATAAGTAGCCTTTAACCTAATGTTTCTGTTTATTTGTTCATCTACAATGTTTCTGTTCATGTGTGATATAATCTCACATGGTGAAATTTGAAATGCAGGTTTTTGTATCTTTAGCTCTTTAGGTTTTATTTAACTTGAACATTGGTTCCATTACATATATAAAACAAGGTGCATCAATTAAAATGTATATTTGACTTACTCTTTTAAACTCTTGAATTGTAGCGGTAAAATAAAACTTTATTCTTGTGGTCTAGGACATCAATGTGTTAAAAAAAAAATGCTAATCAAATGAACGTCAAAACTTGACGTCAATTTAATGTCAAGTTTTGACATCGATTTGATTTGCATTTTTTACCAATTCTTTGATGCCTATGTTTGACATCAATTTGATGTCTATTTGACATCAATTGCCTGCTTATCATTACAGACTTTCATGTTTATACAAAAATAAACCTTTAGCACCAACTACTGCAGTTCAAAGAAATCAGTGTTGTTTTGAGATTGATGTTGGGTTTTGACGTCAGATTGACGTTGGGTTTGTCAATGCTTATACTGGTCATAATATCACAACTGTCAATACTTTTATACGACAATTAAACAGACAACATTTTATATTCAATGATAATGCAATCAGTTTAGGTTTGGTGGTTTTAGATTGGATTTTATTCTGGGCAGCTACAGTATGCCATAGATGGAGCAAGGACAGCAACAAATCAAAACCTAATTTTTGATGAACATATCCAGAAAATCATGCATAAAATACATTGAACAATTCACCAAAATTTCACAAAAGTATGTTGTAAACAAAGTCAAAAACAAAATAAAAAATTAATACAATGTATTCATTTACAGTGCTAAATCACTGAAGACAATCAGAAAACATCTCAGATTAGATGATGACAGATCTCTGGTGGAGCTGGGGTTGGAGGTGGGAGTTAAAGTCAGTGTGGGGATTCAAATAAATCTGTGATGTGTGTTAAAACTTGATTGGTTCATGTCTGACGTAGCTGACTCTCAACTGATGCAAAACTGCAAACTGACACAATACTTGATGATAAAAACATAAAATATTTCATCAACTAAAATTGGAGTAATCCTTAATGCTAACTACATGTGTATTGATCACGCAAATATTAGATTGCAATTTACAATTTAAGAAAATGAATTGATTTCTATAAATCATACACATTAATATTTAATATTCATGATCAGCTCTCTATCCTGCACTGCTGTACAACCAGATTCATGTCAGATTTTGATTATTCATTATAACTGAATATACAGCTGAGTATCATCAGCGTATAAATAAAATAATGCATTGTGGTCTCTAATAATATTCGCCAGAGAACGCATATATAAATAAAAGAGGAGTGGGCCTAAGATAGAACCCTGTGGTACACCACTAATAATATGAGCTGAGGAATTTGCCCAATGATACAGAAAAGGACATGTCTCTAAGATATGAAGTGAACCACTGTAAGGTCACACCCTTGATACCAATCAAATGCTCTAAACACCAAAAAAGTACATCATGATCTACTGTATCAAAGGCGGTTGTATGATCTATTAACATCAAAACAGCATTTTCACCAGGAGTTTTAAATGTTACATGAGGCTTATAGGGTTAGTTCATCCTTAAATGATTGTTTCGTCTCACACGTTATTGTTTGGTCTCACACAAATTTGAGATAAGTTAAAAATGTACACCAAAATTATAAAAACTTGATTGAATTCTTTAAAGTATACACATTAATATTTAATCCTCATGATCAGCTCTTAATCCTGCACTGCTGTACAACCAAATCCATGTGAAAGTTTGATTATTACACCTGACATAATTTTTAATTTAAATAAACAGTAAGAATCGAAATTGATCTGACAAATGACGGAGATCAGTGTGAATGAGCTTTTATGGGTTTATTGTGCAGCTTTAATATGAAAAAAATGCTATTTGCAGAATCTCTATATCATTATTAATGTTAGATGACAGTCTGAATGCCGTACGCTCATCCAGACCAAACATAGGATAGAGAGGTTGGGTGAATGTTGTCTGAACTCTGTGAATGAGGGTCATTGTGTCTGAGACGCTGTAGAAAGATAATATTCCTGCACTGTGATCCACATACACTCCTATTCTTGAGATGGTTGGGTTAATAGAAATAATCGTCTCCATGTTATTGTGCATGAATGAATAATAACTCGGGCTGCAGAATAAATTCCAGGATTGATCATTACGTCCAACTGCAGAGTCAAGACCAATTCCCTTTCTGCTCATGCTCTTATACGCCACTGCTATATCTACACCCAACTTTCCCTGTCCAGTCCACTCTACCTCCCAATAACAGCGGCCATTCACACCTTCTGTGCAGAAAACCTGGGTCCACCGGTCAAATCTGTCAGGATGATCCACATACGGCTGGCGTGAAGTTACGAGTGTACCCGCTTTATTCCATTCGGACAGTTTAATACCATAATTTGCCGTGTTTGGATCCAGTGTGAACTGATGGAAACCTGGTGGAAAGAACTCAGTGTTACACTTCATACAATATTAACAGGGATTGCTTGTAGGCCTAACTTACTTACAGTAACATGATTACATTGTGATGACGTATAAACCACATTCAGTTAGATTGAACGTTGCTGGAATGTGGCGATTATGTACTTATAACCAAACTGGCACATTGTAAACAATCTCGGCCATGTTTGTTGCAGTGATGCACCAATAATACTTTCCAACAACCCATTGTATTATGGACACTTTTTATCTAATTTAATGAAAATAAATTAAACACTTTGTCCCACACAGTACAGAGGGTTCAATTCTTATGTACCATTTAAACTTTTCTGTTGAAAGAAAAAAATCATTATTTTCTATTAACTGTGTATCCATCATATCGTCTAATAAAACTGCACTGTACCTCCAGCACCAGACATTTTATTTTGATATCGAAGTATATTTGACATATAACCAAAGGCTTTTAAAGGGGACATATGATGAAAATCTGACTTTTTTCAAGAGTGCTTTTAGAGTGCTTCTATCAACCTAGAAAATGTGTAAAAGATCAAGTAACTTAGTTTTGATGAACCATTCTCTGCAAGCATGTATAAAAAAGCTCATTAAAATTTGGCTCCCCTTGTGATGTCAGAAGGGGATCCTATTATAATAATACCGCCCCTTAATTTACACTATCCAACCACGGCACTGCCATTTAGTGCAGAGAGAGAAAATAATTGACAGCACAATTGAGTTTCAATTTCAACAAACCACCATTATGGTGATCAGTGTTTGCTTCAGCTCATTTGCACTTTAAAGGAAACATCCAGAAACAGCACATTTTACTCACACCTACAAAGTGTCAATTTTAACATCCTATAATGAATTATCTATATGGTATTTTGAGCTAAAACTTCACATATGTACTCTGGGGACACCAAAGATTTATTTGAAATCTTAAAAAAGTCTTGTGAGATGTCCCCTTTAAGTTTATAAAACTTTACATTTTTAGGAATTACTAATTTTGAAGTAATTTTGTTGATCCAAAAGTTGACCCAACTTTTACTTTTTTCAGTGTAGTAAATGTGTCTCTTATTCGACTGAACTGTAAGTCTGATGTATGATTGATTGATCTCAGTAACTTACATTGCAGGAATTCCCTCCTGTTTCTGGGTTCAGCAATCAAACTCATCTGGGTGTTTGTCACTGTGAAAACCAAATGACAACTGTGATTACATTTAATGCAAAAATAAAATCTAAATCTACTGTATACACTCTAAAAAGTGGATCACCTTAAAAAAAATACTACAATTGGTAACAACTAAAAAGTTGTTTCAACTTAAACTAAACTACATCTACTCATGTAAAGCTGCTTTGCAACAATTAACACTTGTGAAAGCGCTATATAAATAAAAGTAAATTGAATTGAATTGAATTAAAGTAAAATTAGAAACATTTAAGGTGCTATTAATTGAGATAATTTTTAAAGTTGATCCAACTTTTCATCTTTTTACAGTGTAGTCATGTTTCCATCAACATATTTTTATATGCATTTTGGGATATTGCATAAAAACTGCTGGATGGAAAAACCAAGATGCACGTGAATAAAAAAATGACTTAAGGCATATGTGCTTAATTGAGTCTAATAAATTTCTTGTATTTTAAAAATATATGCGCATAAGCTATGATGTAAACACATTTACTGAATGAATTCCTCTGTGAGCATAAAAAAGTTATGTGACTTTGCCTTGGAGTGCAATGGGACAACAAAACCGGACTAACCAGCAGACCGATCTTATTGCACATCATCTGAATGTTGTGTTAGTCATTGTGAAAGGTTTTAGCAAAAGTGTGTCGTCAAAAGTGTCTCACACAGTAACGTTTGAGTAATTCATTATATACGAAAAAGACCTAAAGTGCCGTATCCAATGCAAAAACCTACTGTAACTTTTATTCTCTTTGACTCAGTTGATGTTAATTGTGCTTTATACACAAATGTGTTCTGCTATACTTCAATTTTGTGCATACTGTTAAATTTGCAATTAGCAATTTTGGATGGAAACATGATGATGCTTGACTTTGAGATTGAATTAATATCCAGTAGTTACCAGAAATCTTCTTCATCTCTTCTCTGCAGAAACGCTGCAGTTTCTCTCTGTACTGAGTAATTGATTTCATAACAGCATCAAAAGAGACGTCGGGAGTGATATTGAAGTTTTCTGTAGATCCAGAGAGAGAAAGAGACTGGAAACCAAACACAGAGACAAGAAAACAGATGAAATACAACTAATGACACTTTTTACTGTGCATTCACACCAGACGAGCTGGCAAAAACGTGCTATTCGCGCGTAGTTGGACGCTTGAACATTTTGAGTTTACTCGCTTCATTCAAGCATGAAATTCTAGTCATTTAAGACATATAATATATTGCTCAAATTGAGTAAACTTACCAGATTGATTGACACACTCCTAACTCTCTTCCAAACAAGATCCTTTTAATTCCTATGAAAGTATAAAGATGTCTCGTATAGCAAAGATGATTGACTCTCCATTGTTGTTTTGTTTTTCTGCCTCCGCTCGCTTCCTGTAATCACATCACTGCTAGAGCAAGCTCCTGATTGGTTAACGCGGCGCAAAAGTTCAGATCATGCGTCAACGCTCAATGCGCCATCCATGCCATTGAGCTGCACCATTCACGCTTACCGCGCCACAGAATGACTGTTCGTGTCTTTTCATTGACTTAACATGTAAATCATTTGCACTTGCTGCCTCTTCCGCATCTGGTGTGAACGCACCATTAATCATGCTTCCATTTATGCAAAGCATTACTGTTATTATTGCGCAGGGATATTCTACATCTGGACAAAACTTCGGCATGTAACTCAACCTGCGTGGTTTGTGGTAGACCCATGAAAGAGGGCTCAAATTGACCGGTTTAGAGGTGTGCTATGACTTTAATAAGTGCAGGATTTCCGAAAGGGAAAATTTATCAAATTTGCAGAGTAATATCTTTGCACCACAGTGTCATAGAGCTGTTGCGGTTGGTTTATATCATTCATGCTGGCAAGCAGCCTATAGAGTATCATCATTGGCCACTGCCAAGACACTCGCTATCAACCAAATACAGCACCATAGCAACAGAATAAACAAAGCTTTATATCTCTGCACCACAACATAGTAACATTTTTGTAATATATTTTGTTTCCCGAATGTTTCCACAACAAGCACCACTCCACATTTTCTTCACAAATGTACCAATCTAGTTTTAACTGTAATCGCTGTATCTCCATGTGTTTATTTACCTGAAGAAACTGAAAGTGATCTTGTGTTTGTGAAAGCGTCTTTATTTCAGCATCTTTCCTCTTTAAATCTTCAATCTCTCGCTTCAGTCCCTCCAAAAGTCCTTCAGCTCGACTCACTGCAGTCTTCTCCTGATCTCTGATCAGTTGTGTTACTTCAGAGATCAGTTGAGTAAACATCATCTCACAGTCCTCCACTGCTGTCTGTGCAGATCTCTGTTATATCACACAAACATTACAATCACATCTTACTGGAAAACACAATGAGCTTCAGTCTCAAACATCATCTCACCTTATAAGAGTCCACCGTCTCTCTGAGCTTCTGAAGATCTTTCTCTCTTTCCTGGATCTTCTGATTAACTTCATTCTGTGTTGAATTTTCAACATTAATTTCAACAAATTAAGTTGAGTGAGCTTCATTTTTAATTTTAAGTACAATCTCCCGGCTTATGTTCAGATAAATCTATCCAATTGTGTAAGAAAACGATGTCATAATTTTATTAAGTTAAACCAACAAGCTATGTTTGTGGAAAAATGTATATTTGAATGAAACAAGACATTAAAGTATACAATGTGATGTTGTTGGTTAGTATTTCTGAGATTTAATTACAGAGTTTACGATAAATACATTTCTTTTGTAACAATTAACTGAAGTTAATGCTTAACTTAAGAATATGAGTTTCTTTAGATCTCACCTGTTTCTCTGCGCTTGCTGTTGATATGGATACAGTGTCATGATTTCTGTGTTCATCCACCATACACAACATACAAATACATCGCTGGTCAGTTCGGCAGTACATGTCAATCATTTTATCATGTCGAGAGCAAATCATCTCCTGCAGTTGTCCGGTGGCTTCTACCAAGTTGTGTCTTTTACCTCTGAAGAAATTCTCATGTTGATCAAGATGAGTTTGACAGTAAGAGTTCAGACACATCAGACAGGATTTGATGGCTTTGAGTTTTCTTCCAGTACAGACGTCACACTTCACATCTCCACTAACTTCAATTCTTGTCTTCTTCAGTTTCTCCACCATCTCAGCGACCACCACATTCTTCCCTAAAACAGGTCGTGGACTGAAGTTTTCTCTGCATTGAGGACATCTGTAGATTCCTCTCAGATCCTCTTGATCCCAGCAGTCTGTGATACATCTCATACAGTAAGTGTGTCCACAGGGAACAGTCACTGGATCCTTCAGGAGATCCCAACATACTGAACATCTGAACTGATCCTGAGCCCATGATATACTGGCTTCTGCCATCTCACAAACACACACAGAGACAAAATTCAAACCTAATGCAGCTTCACTACATTTATACCTTTAAACCAAACAGATCACATATTTAACAAACAGGTTTCTCTTAGTGATGTGGTTTATTGTTAAAACATTTTTCTTCTTTGTTATTTCGCAATGTATATTTTTATTATATTTCTGAAATGTAGATCCCTTGTCATGTATTCTCCTCATTAGCTCAATGCATTGACTAAAAGGGTGCCAATAATGATGGCACACATATATTTAACAAAGATTATTATATAAAGCTCTTGTGTTTCCAATAGTTGGTTTTGAATTAAAGCAGTTTTTTACCAAAAGTGTCAATATTAGTGGAGGGCACTGGAAAAGTTTCTGATCATAATTTATTTTTAAGTTTTATTAATATTTTAAATAAGTTTTTAGTCTTAGTTTAATTTTAAGCTTTGATCTGGACAAAACTGAATCATTGATGCTTCTGAAAGGGCTCAGCAAAAGATGAATGCTGTTGGATCAGATCTGGGAATAAGCCAAAGGGATAGTTAATTTATAAATACAAATGTTGTCATCGTTTATTTAACCTGTTTAAAACCTGTATGACTTCATTTCTTCTGTGAAACACAGGAGAAAATATTTTGAGAAATGTTTAGTGGTTCTTGGTCCATACAATGTAAGTCAATGAAGCGTGGAGGCCAATATTGTTTATCAAATACCAACAAACTTCAAAATATTTACTTTTGTGTTTTGCAGAAGTATGTAAAGGGTAGGGTGCATTTCCCAAAAGTATGGTTAGCCAACTATGGTCACAATTCCTGACAACATAGTTCAATGATTCAGGTGTTTCCTTTGTACATTCACAAACTTGTGTGGTGTGAACGACAGCTCTCGAGCTGTGAAGAATAGGTCCTTGTTAGAATGATATGTAGACTTACATTAATCGTGCTTTTGAACAAAATAAGCAAAGCAACAATACTTTCCCTGTGACGTTTTACAGGATTACACACAACTTAATTTATAGACATTTATAGTCTGAAATATCTACAACCCCAAATCAGAAAAAGTTGGGACACTGTAGAAATTGTGAGTAAAAAGTAATGGAATAATTTACAAATCTCATAAACTGCATGTGCAGCTTACACATCTGAAAAGGCACCATCAATGCTGAAAGGTTTATCCAAGTTCTAGATACATATGATCCCATTCAGACGTCGTCTCTTTCAGGGAAGACCTTGCATTTTCCAACATGACAATGCCAGATCACATACTGCATCAATTACAACATCATGGCTGCGTAGAAGAAGGATCTGAGTACTGAAATGGCCAGTCTGCAGTCCAGATCTTTCACCCATAGAAAACATTTGGTGAAACATAAAGAGGAAGATGCGGCAAAGAAGACCTAAGACAGTTGAGCAACTAGAAGTCTGTATTAGACAAGAATAGTACAACATTCCTATTCCTAAACATTGGTCCTCCTCCAGCTGTTCCTTATATGTACATTTAACTTTTCTGGCCTCTTATTGCTACCTGTCCCAACTTTTTTTGGAATGTGTAGCTCTCATGAAATCCAAAATGAGCCAATATTTGGCATGATATTTCAAAATGTATCACTTTCAACATTTGATATGTTATTTATATTCTATTGTGAATAATATATAAGTTTATGAGATTAGTAAATTATTCCATTACTTTTTTACTCACAATTTCTACAGTGTCCCAACTTTTTCTGATTTGGGGTTGTACTAAAAATTGTGACGTGTTTAATACTTATTTTGCAGCCACGATGTGAAGTGATGTGTATTATTTTTGAATAATGCAACGGGCCAATTATTCCACTTATACTATTATTAGCATAAGACATTGTTTAGATGTTTCAAGACATTTGACCCCAAAGTTCAACCCAAAATACAATTTTGTCATATGATGTAATTGCCAATGTATTTTCCCTTTTTTTAATTCATTATGCGAACCTTGTACTCCCTCGGACTGGGGCTCCATGCAAGATGTTACCTCGTGGGATCTCAATGATCCTAAGAAAGGCGAGAAATCAGCCCAGAACTACACGGGAGGAGCTGGTCAATGACCTGAAAAGAGCTGGGAACACCGTTTCCAAGGTTACTGTTGGAAATACACTAAGACATCATGGTTTGAAATCATGCATGGCACAGAAGGTTCCCCTGTTTAAACCAGCACATGTTCAGGCCCGTCTTAAGTTTGCCAATGACCATTTAGATGATCCAGAGGAGTCATGGGAGAAAGTCGTGTGGTCAGATGAGACCAAAATAGAACTTTTTTCTGTGAATCATGGGGGTTGTAGCATCAAGCTTTGGGTGTGTTTTTCTGCACATGGGACAGGGCGACTGCACTGTATTAAGGAGAGAATGACCGGGGACATGTTTTACAAGATTTTGGGGAACTAACCTCCTTCCCTCAGTTAGAGCATTGAAGATGGGTCGAGGTTGGGTCTTTCAACATGACAATGACCCGAAGCACACAGCCAGGATAACCAAGGAGTGGCTCTGTAAGCATCATATCAAGGTTCTGCCGTGGCCTACCCAGTCTTCAGACCTAAACCCAATAGAGAATCTTTGGAGGGAGCTCAAACTCTGTGTTTCTCAGTGACAGGCCAGAAACCTGATTGATCTATAGAAGATCTGTATGGATTAGTGGGCCAAAATCCCTCCTGCAGAGTGTGCAAACCTGGTGAAAAACTACAGGTTAGTTGTAGTTTAATAGTTAAAAAAATCATACATTGTGATTTCTGGATTTTTTTTAGATTATGTCTCTCACAGTGTGTGAGGATTAGCAGGACAGATGAACCCAAGAGCAGACGATGTCGGGGAAAAACAGAAAACACTTTATTTGACAACAAAACAAAACCCACGAGGGGGTATGAAACATGAAACACTAGACAGATAATACTACAACTAGACTGGGCAACTAGACTCTAAATATACATGCAACACGAGAACTTGACACAACACAATGATCCTGCACAGAACTAAAGATACACTGACATTAAATAGAATGAACCAAACAAGATAACGAGCGGGGAACAGGTGATGGGAATAAGTAATAATTAACAATAAGCAGGAGGACAAGGGGCGGGGACAAATGACAAGACACCGAAGGCACATGCCAAACACAAAAACAAGGCATGAACCTCCACACAAGGCCAGGGACTGCCAGAACTCTGCCACCATGACAAAATACAAATATAACAAGACATCAAGGCAGAGTCCTGACAGTAGCCCTCCCTCAAAGGACGCCACCTGGCGTCCAAAAAGGGAACACACAAGACAAGAGAACATGACATAATTAACATGACAAGACTAGAACACATCAGACTAAAACTTAACAAGAGGTGCCAAAAACAAGATAAAACAAAACTAAATTAAACACACATAAGTCCACAAGATACTAAAACAGGACAGTCCACGGGGGTTTGGGGCGAGGACGCAGCTGGGACTGCGCGGGCTGAATCGACCGTGCGGGATGCGCAGGACGGGTCGGCGGCACGGGCCCTGTCGCCGGCACCGGCAGTGGCTGCGTGGAATGCGCGAGCTCAGTCTGTGGCTGCGCGGACTGGGCGGGCTCTGTGAGGATTAGCAGGACAGATGAACCCAAGAGCAGACGATGTCGGGGAAAGACAGAAAACACTTTATTTGACAACAAAACAAAACCCACGAGGGGGTATGAAACATGAAACACTAGACAGATAATACTACAACTAGACTGGGCAACTAGACTCTAAATATACATGCAACACGAGAACTTGACACAACACAATGATCCTGCACAGAACTAAAGATACACTGACATTAAATAGAATGAACCAAACAAGATAACGAGCGGGGAACAGGTGATGGGAATAAGTAATAATTAACAAAAAGCAGGAGGACGAGGGGGCGGGGACAAATGACAAGACACCGGAGGCACATGCCAAACACAAAAACAAGGCATGAACCTCCACACAAGGCCAGGCACTGCCAGCACTCTGCCACCATGACAAAATACAAATATAACAAGACTTCAAGGCAGAGTCCTGACACAGTAGACATGCACCTGTGATGACAATTTCGGACCCCTCCATGATTTCTAAGTGGGAGAACAAAATAGCAGGGTGTTCAAATACTTATTTTCCTCACTGTATATATAATGTTATGATTAAATCTTTTCTTATGTACTACAGGGAAACATGATCAGGTACTTGAGACTGGTCTCGAGACCGATTTCTGCTTTCTCGGACTCGTCTCCCGAGAAAGACTCGTTCTTGACTCGGTCTCGGACCACAGTGAGAGGAGAAGGACTCGTAGTCTAAGACCAAGTCCTTGAGACCAAATCACTTTTTAAACTTCATATAAAAAACACACTGAAAACATAACAATAATAATAAAATGCAATAATAGGCAAAAGATGATGCATGTGGTAGGGATTTTTTAATGATAGTAAAAGCATAGTCCATATTACAATGTTAAGACTGCTCCTCTAAACTGAAATGTTTTTATGGTCTTGGTCTCGGCTCAGTCTCGACTCCTAAAGGACTCGGTCTCAACCCTTCAAAGACTCAGTCTTGACTTGACCTCGACTGTATTCAAAATAAAAACAGACTCGGTCTCGACTCGGCCTCAACCCTTCAAAGACTCGGTCTTGACTCAGACACGGCATAGGCGGTTTCGTCCCCATCACTAAGTCATTCAAACCACATTTTGTAAAGACCAGAACAAAGTCATGAGTTTTTAAAAAGCCATTTTATTGCAATTATACCATCAATTTATGACAAATCTCCAGATATCGATAATAAGCTGCAGTAAGAGAAAATAACATGAAGTTTGTATGAGAGACATTATAAGAGTACATCTCTCTCACTTCCTCACAGAAGAGCAGAAACTGAGCACATTTTAATAACATCAATCCCTTACATTTAGTCTTCTGGATGATCACTTATGATGTTAAACGTAATGACCTGAGAGGTAGCCATGAAGACTTTACTCAATGTGACCCCATAGATGTGTTCAGAGTTTACAGTGTGTGTGTGTGTGTTTAAAAAGAAAAGCTGGAGCCCTTCACCCTTCATCAACATAAAAGATCCTTAAAGTACAAAACTGGCCCTTACGAAAATGAACCATGGTTTTACTAAAGGTCAACCCAAATACATCATGGTTACCGTAGGAAAACCAGTGGTAATCGAAACAAAAAAAGTGTTTACTACACATTTACTATAAAAAAAACACATGGTTAATTTTCGTAGGAAACGCGTTTAAGAACAGCAATCATTTTTTAAGGCTATAGTGCATAGTGCCGCGTCTACATGAGTCTTTATTCCTTCAATCCTTTTCACCAGTGCAGTAAAACTACATCCATTTTATTACTCAGAACAAAGAGACAAACATGTTATCTGTAATAAAACTATCTGTGCAAAATATATGAAAAATACAATTTATTTAAAACAAAAGTGAGATAAAATAAACTACAGATACATAGGCCCTTAATATCAGTTTAGATAGCATAATAACTATAACATTAACTATATCGATAACTTTATTAGCGTCCACATCACCAAATTATAACTTTATGCTAATTTATGCTTCAATTGCATTAACTAATTGCATATTTCCTCCACAGTGTCATTTCAAATGCAAGTGCACTTTATAGTTAAGAAGATTTGATTGGCTGTCATTGGTTTATCGTTCATGAGTTGGAAAAAAATAGCTCTGGAAGTGATCCCAACAACATGGTTTCTTGTATCTTTATTTTTATAGTTGTGGTGTGAACTCTGCTATTCTGTGGTGTGATCTTAAATACTGAACTCAAATGTTTTGAACTTTTAAAAATGTTTTTAAATGTTTTAAAATGTTCTATATTGTTTTGGCACCTAAATATAGCATTATAAGTCTTAAATGAAAAGTAAGAGTCGAACGAATGTCCAGTAGTGAACTGATTGTTTAAAGTTTTTATATCGTAATTCGGTCAGAAACGTCATGATTGTGAGGTGAACAAATAGTTTTGTATAAAAAAGGCTTGGATATTCCATTTGCTTGGGGATTTATGATCAATTTTTTTTGGACAATTTCACTGAAGCAAAAATAAAGGGAAGATTTTGAAGGTAAATAAACAAACGTAAGGTTCGTAAGGTAAACAAGTAAACAAACGTAAGGTTCAGGTAGCTAACAACTAGATTATTGTTTTATGACTGCTGTGTGTGTACTAGTCTATACCATTAAATAAGCAGAATGACTTTACCAGTAAATAATCAAATGTGCAATGGCTGTCTTTTTCCAATTCGCTAAAAGTTACACGCCATAACCAAAACTGGTAAACTTTATCAGATAGTGGAAGTTCCCTTGTGTTGTGTTTGCAAACAATGTCAGGTTATGAATTTGTATCCAAACATGTGTGCTCTCTATTTTATTGTTTTCATTTCTGTGGAAAACGCTGACAGTTGCACCTGTTACGTCCGTGTAGGTGTGTCTTTGATGTTGTGTCTCTCTCTCTCTCTCCGCTCTCTCTCTCTCCAGATACACCCAGTTTCCCCATTGGACCATCAACATGTCAATCATTGCAGTATATAAATGACGTCACATCAGGTTCCACCAATCTCCATTCTCCCACAGTTTTAAAAAGGACGCCAGTTCAAACGCGCGTCAGTCATTGCGGCTCATCTACTGTATATACTGTACAATTACTATACACCCTTCTGTTACTGTGTACTGTCTGTTTCGCTTGTTATATTTACCCCGCCTGTGTATGTCAGTTCATTCTCGTTTTTCGTTATCTCATTTATTCCGTTGTTTTGTCCTGAATGTTCTGGCGTTTCGTTTTCCCCGTGCCGGGGAAAGGCGGACAGGTAAGATTGTCGCGCGACATACATTGTGCACACGTAGGGAAATATTAATTTTGTATTAGACACACTAGTTTAGGAGTGAGTGCCACCCTTGTATGTTTTTCCCCGACTTTTATCTAGCGAGTGTAGTTTAGTTAGGGCGTGTATACGCTGAAGACCTTTTGTTTTATTTTTATTTTCTTTAGATTAGTTTAGAGGTCTTTAAAAATAGTTAGCTTCGTTTTGTTTTGATTCTTTCGTTGATTTAGCACCACTCTCGTCCCCTTTCCTTTGGTTCTGTGTTTTGTGTTCTACCCTTGTAAATATTGTAAATATTATTTTGCTATTCTCATTTTTGTTTTCTTATTATTATTATTATTATCATTATTATCATTATCATTATTCACACTTTTGTCACTTTGTTCACTGGTTCACATTTAATAAATAATTTTCAGTTTTATTCCCGTGTCTGTCCCCTGCCATCCAAACACACACACACCCAAAAAGGAAAAGCTTTTCAAATAAAATGTTACATCCCTCACCCTAGACAGCCTTGGGTCATAACATTTATTGGGGGCTCGTCCGGGATCATTAAAAATTGATAATCCATATAAATTTTTTGAAAAATTTCCTTTCCCTGGGTGTGCGTGCTTTGGTGGCGGACGACTTTGTGTTAGCGGTCTGCTTTTGGCCTGCGGTTGGCGGCCTGTTTGTTATGCCGCGCTGCGTGTTTGTGTGGGTGTGGTGTGTAACAGTCATGGCATTGTTTAATTTGCAAGCCTTTATTGGTAATCCTACAGCAGAACAAGTTGATTTATGTAGAAAAAAGGAGTTGGAATCCATAGCAGAGCATTACAATATTTCTTTGGGCAAACAAATGCTTAAAAAGGAAATCAAACGTAAAATTCTACAAGGTTTGGTTGAACTTGATGTTCTTCCTGTGATAAGTGCTGAGGGTGGTAAGACCGGTGGGAAGGTTGATGTTGGTGGTGATTCTGTTGGCCATTCTAACACTGACGATGAGGTGGACGAACGGGTTGGAGCTGTGGGTGGCGCGACGGCGGAGGCCGGTGCGAAACCTGGCTTGTCACCCTTCGATCCATTTTCACCGGTGTCCACGGACTCGAGGATAGATGCCCGATTAAAAGTCCGTTTGGCCCGCCTACAAATAGAGGCACAAGAAAAAGCTCAGGCACACCAGGCTGAGTTGGAAATGCGTCTGGAAGTGCGCAGGCTCGAGATCGAGGCCGAAAAGCAGGTGAAGCTGCGGCAGCTCGAGCTGGAAGCGATGAAGGTCGCCGCCGGCTCGGCTGCGCATCCAACGCCCGCACAGGTCTCAAATGTTCCTCCACCGGTTAACCCGTCCTCAGTTGCTTTTGATGTAAGTAAACAAATTGCATTAGTACCACAATTCAGAGAGTCGGAGGTGGATACTTATTTTAGCGCTTTTGAGCGTATTGCCTCCTCCCTTTGTTGGCCCAAAGAAGTTTGGCCTCTGTTATTACAATGTAAATTTGTTGGAAAAGCTCAGGAGGTTTGTTCTGCATTATCGTTAGAGGATAGTTTGGTGTATGACTCGGTAAAGGCTGCTGTTCTTAGAGCATACAAGCTTGTTCCTGAAGCTTACAGACAAAGGTTTAGAAACCATAAAAAGAATTCTACCCAAACTTTTGTTGAGTTTGCCAGGGAGAAAGGAACTTTATTTGACAAATGGTGTGCAGCTAGTAAAGTGGATGACTTTGACTCGTTAAGAGAACTTGTGTTGCTGGAAGAATTTAAAGGATATCTTCCTGAACGTGTTTTGGATTACCTTAATGTGCAAAAAGTAACTTCATTGTCTCACGCCGCTGTTCTGTCGGACGAATTTGTGCTTACGCACAAAGGGGTTTTCTCCTCTGCCCGTAGCGAGAAAATTCCTCCGGTGCCGACTCATTCTCAGTCAGCTCGTCCCAAGACTAGCCCCCCTCAGCCAAAAGAGATTAGAGAGTGTTTCTACTGTCACAAACAAGGGCATATTATAGCTGATTGTTTAACGCTTAAACGTAAGCAGCAAAACCAGCCTAAAGGTGTAGGTTTTGTTAAAACACTTGAAAAAGCACATACGCTAAACGAAGTCATTGATGATAATTATTTACCTTTTGTTCTGAAGGGGTTAATTTCCTTAACTGGAAAACCTGGGGAACAAAAAGAAATAAAAATGCTTAGAGATACGGGTGCACTACAGTCTTTTATTGTAGCGGATGCGTTGCCTTTGAATGAGGAAACTTTTTGTGGGTCAAGTGTAATTGTACAGGGTATTGAAATGGGTTTCGTAAAGGCACCGTTACATCGTGTATATTTGAATAGTGATTTGTGTACCGGCTTTGTGAAAGTGGCTGTGCGACCTTCTCTGCCCATTAAAGGTGTTGACTTTATCCTTGGCAATGACCTCGCTGGAGGAAAAGTTATGCCAATATTAGAAGTGGTCGACAACCCAGATGTGATTTGTCAGGCTGAAGATCTTTCTGGTGATTACTCTGATGTTTTTCCTGCGTGCGCCGTCACTCGCGCTCAGTCACGGAAAAACGGAGAAGTGGTTGAATTGTCAAATTCTTTCTTAGCTCCTCTTTTGGTTGATGACGCTCCGTTAGAAGTTGTTGACTCTCCTAAAAAGAGTCACACTTTGAAAACGGGGACGCCAGGTTTTGGTATCGCAGACTCAGATAACCTGAGGTTGTCAGTTTCGCGAGCGCAAATAGTGGCCGCTCAAAAAGAAGACAAGACACTCGTTTTAAAACTGCTGTCTCGTGTGAATTCGCTAGGGATAAGAAAACTGCTTACTTCATTGACAATGAATTGTTAATGCGTAAATGGTGTTCCACCCCACAGCAGGATTTAGACTGGAATGTTGTGTACCAAATTGTTATTCCTTTACCTTATCGACAGCATGTCTTATTTTTAGCCCATGATCATCAGTTGGCTGGTCATCTTGGTGTAACTAAGACCTACAATAGGATATTAAGAAATTTTTTCTGGCCAGGATTAAAGAAAGACGTTGCGAATTACTGTCGTACGTGTCATACCTGCCAATTTGTTGGAAAGCCGAACCAGGTTGTTCCGCCTGCTCCGCTCTCCCCAATTCCAGTGGTGGGAGAGCCGTTTGAGCATGTAATAGTAGATTGTGTTGGACCGTTGCCTAAGACTAAATCAGGTAATCAATTTTTGTTGACTGTCATGTGTGTGGCTACCCGATTTCCTGAAGCCTTTCCATTACGAAAAATTACTGCTCAGGTCATTATCAAAGCATTGACAAAATTCTTTTCAACATTTGGTTTTCCTAAAATTATCCAGACAGACCAAGGCACTAATTTTTTGTCAAAACTTTTCAATCAGGTATTAGAGTCTCTTGTTATAACTCACCGAGTTTCGAGTGCGTATCATCCCCAAAGTCAGGGCGCACTCGAACGCTTCCATCAAACCCTTAAATCCATGTTGCGCAAATATTGCGTGGAAACGACTCGTGATTGGGATGAGGGTGTCCCTTTAGTTCTGTTTGCCGTGCGTGAAGCTGTTCAGGAGTCCCTCAGATTTAGTCCGGCGGAGCTCGTTTTTGGGCATACCGTCAGAGGTCCTTTGAAACTTTTAAAAGAACAAATCATGTCTACTGAATCGAGTTCAAAAGTTAATATATTGGATTACGTTAGCAAGTTTCGTAGTCGCTTGCATGATGCATGCCTTCTTGCTAAAGAGTCATTGGCCTCTGTTCAGGAGAATATGAAACGCCAGTATGATTTCAAAACAGTTGCCCGTTCATTTTTACCTGGTGACAAAGTGCTAGTACTTCTGCCTGTCACAGGTTCATCACTGTCTGCCCGGTTCTGTGGTCCTTATACAATAGCTAAGAAAATGAGTGAGACAGATTATATGGTTAATACGCCAGATAGGAAACGTCAGTCTCGTGTTTGCCATATAAACATGCTAAAATCTTACCATGACCGTGAGAAACCCCTCGCAGATGCTGCGGATCAGATGAAAGAGCCCACTATCTCTTCCGTAGTTACCGCCGTTGATCTGGGTTCCTCTCGTGGTTGTGCGGGTGATGACGAGGATGGAGTGATGCTTCGCAACACTCCTCAGCAATGTGCGCGGTTACCAAACTCTGAAATAATAAAAGATCTCCCGTCATTCCTTACTCATTTAACTACAGAACAGAGTTCTGACATTGTTAAATTGATTTCTGATTTTCCCTGTCTTTTTGGCGATGTTCCCCGACAAACCACGGTCTTGCAGCATAAAATTAATGTAGATGGTGCTTGTCCTATTAAGCAACATGCTTATCGTGTAAATGCAATTAAAAGATCTATTATGCGCCAAGAAGTAAAATACTTACTAGACAATGGGTTAGCTAAACCAAGCTGTAGCCCGTGGAGTTCTCCGTGTCTTCTGGTTCCCAAACCTGACGGAACGTTCAGGTTTTGCACCGACTACCGTAAGGTCAATGCGGTAACGGTGCCCGACAGTTATCCTCTTCCCCGCATGGAAGACTGTATTGACAATGTTGGATCAGCACATTTTGTTAGTAAATTGGACATGTTAAAAGGTTATTGGCAAGTTCCACTCACCCCTCAAGCTTCTGAAATTTCTGCTTTTGTAACTCCGGATCATCTTCTACAATATTCTGTTTTACCATTCGGTCTTCGTAACGCACCTGCAACGTTTCAACGACTTGTTAATTTGGTGCTTGGTGATGTACCCAATTGTAGTGCGTATTTAAATGATCTCGTTATTTATTCAATGGATTGGGCTGAACATGTGTGTACGCTAAAAGCAGTGTTTGAGCGCCTTGACAAAGCCTCTTTAACACTTAATTTAACCAAGTGTGAATTTGGACAGACTACTGTTACCTATCTTGGTAAGGAAGTGGGTCAGGGTCAAGTTCGCCCTGTTGCGGCCAAGGTCACGGCCATTATGGAATTTCCCGTTCCCACCACCCGCCGTGAGTTGCGCAGGTTTCTGGGCATGGCGGGGTACTATCGAAGTTTCTGCAAAAACTTCTCGACTGTTGTCCAACCTCTCACCTCCTTGCTAAGCCCATCTAAGTCTTTTGTGTGGTCCCCTGAATGTCAATATGCTTACGTTAATGTTAAGGCTTTACTCTGTAATGCTCCTGTGCTTGTAGCACCCGATTGTACTTTACCTTTTAAATTGGAAGTGGATGCCAGTGGTGTTGGTGCTGGAGCTGTTCTCCTTCAGGAGGATAAATCCGGTGTAGACCATCCCATAAGCTATTTTTCACGGAAGTTTAATAAACATCAACTCAATTATTCTACAATAGAGAAAGAAGCTTTGGCCCTTATTCTGGCTTTACAACATTTTGAGGTTTATGTTGGTTCGAATAACTTACCTATTACAGTTTTCACGGATCATAATCCCCTGGTTTTCTTGTCACGCATGTACAATCACAATCAACGTTTAATGCGTTGGTCTTTGTATTTACAAAACTTTAATTTGGAGATTGTGCACAAGAAAGGTAAAGACAATGTTCTAGCCGATGCCCTTTCCAGAGTTTAACCCTCTAATTGTGTGATAGAACAAACACCTGTTTGTTCTTAAGGGAGGGTGTGTTACGTCCGTGTAGGTGTGTCTTTGTTGTTGTGCCTCTCTCTCTCTCTCTCTCTCTCCGCTCTCTCTCTCTCCAGATACACCCAGTTTCCCCATTGGACCATCAACATGTCAATCATTGCAGTATATAAATGACGTCACATCAGGTTCCACCAATCTCCATTCTCCACCAGTTTTAAAAAGGACGCCAGTTCAAACGCGCGTCAGTCATTGCGGCTCATCTACTGTATATACTGTACAATTACTATACACCCTTCTGTTACTGTGTACTGTCTGTTTCGCTTGTTATATTTACCCCGCCTGTGTATGTCAGTTCATTCTCGTTTTTCGTTATCTCATTTATTCCGTTGTTTTGTCCTGAATGTTCTGGCGTTTCGTTTTCCCCGTGCCGGGGAAAGGCGGACAGGTAAGATTGTCGCGCGACATACATTGTGCACACGTAGGGAAATATTAATTTTGTATTAGACACACTAGTTTAGGAGTGAGTGCCACCCTTGTATGTTTTTCCCCGACTTTTATCTAGCGAGTGTAGTTTAGTTAGGGCGTGTATACGCTGAAGACCTTTTGTTTTATTTTTATTTTCTTTAGATTAGTTTAGAGGTCTTTAAAAATAGTTAGCTTCGTTTTGTTTTGATTCTTTCGTTGATTTAGCACCACTCTCGTCCCCTTTCCTTTGGTTCTGTGTTTTGTGTTCTACCCTTGTAAATATTGTAAATATTATTTTGCTATTCTCATTTTTGTTTTCTTATTATTATTATTATTATCATTATTATCATTATCATTATTCACACTTTTGTCACTTTGTTCACTGGTTCACATTTAATAAATAATTTTCAGTTTTATTCCTGTGTCTGTCCCCTGCCATCCAAACACACACACACCCAAAAAGGAAAAGCTTTTCAAATAAAATGTTACATCCCTCACCCTAGACAGCCTTGGGTCGTAACACACCGTAAATATTAATGATTAAAACAATTAGTTTTATGTGCAATTAATGACAGATTCTTGTCAACTTCATAAGATGTAACTTCTGATGCAACTTGTCGCTCACGTCAGGTTTTTATTGATTTATAATGTAATCATAATCAATAGTGACAATGACTCTTGAGTATAACAGCTTTCAGTCATCTTGTGTTGCTTTTATAATGAACCTACACTGCATACGTTTGTATTTCCTCATGTACACCTATAGATTATAGATTAAAAACATTTGATACAAACCTTGTTTCTCCAAATAAATTTAAAATGTATTTAAACACATTTGTAGCCAATCAGCAGTAAGAGACGTGTCTACTAAACTACATTGTTGCCTGGGTTGTGTATGTGTGGGGTGGGTCTATCAAAAGAAGGTCCAGATTCTATTGGGGTAGGGGTGTGTTTGGTTAGGTGATTTTAAATCTTTCCCCATCATTTACGAGTTATTCCTGTAATCTGTAATTTATAAAAAACTGATTTGTTTTGTGTATGTGTATGTTTTGATAATCATTCTGATCTCTAACAAAATTCCTTTGCAAAAATGCAATTATTTCAGCTTTTTCCTAAAAATTTGATATATTTATATGTTTACATATTTATAAAGACAATTTTCCTGAGGGCATTTTGTGCAACCCTAACTTTTGTGAAAATCACAAAAAACATTTAGTGAATTGACTTAATTGTAACTTATAACAATCAAATAGTACACAGAGCAGTGGGTATTCACTGCTTCACCCTTTAAAAATAAAACCTAAAAATAACCTACATGGGAAAAATTACCATATGGGAACGTTTTGTGTTTGTTGGGCTGCTCCATCCTGAGGCGACTAAAACTCCCGCATGAGGTACAGTAATGACATGTGCAGTAGGTGAGGTTACAGGGCACACATTTCACATTTTATTTATTGATCTAAGTCACTTCACTCTTATTACATGTACAACCTGAACAAGTCACATCTCTTCAGTAAAACTAAAATACATCTGTTTATAAATTAATTATATGAATACAATGTATCACAAAAGTGCTATCACTGAAAACAAATCAGATTAGATGATGAAAGATCTCTGGTGGAGCTGGTTATGGAGATGGGATTTAAAGTCAGTGTGCAAATTCAAATAAATCTGTTATGTGTGTCAAAACTTGATTAGTTTATTTCAGAAACAGACTGTCAACTGATACAAAGCTGCAAACTGACACAATGCTTGATAATAAAATCCAAAAATTGAACTAAATAAGAATGACATGTGTATTGATCACAGAAGTAAGTAAGTAAAGTAAGTTTTATTTACATAACACATTTAAACACAGCAAAGCCAAAGTGCGGTACTACCGAGTATAGAAAATTAATAATAATAAATTAAATCAAAATAAAACAACATGGAAGACAATATACTAAAATAACACAGTAGTAAAAATAGATTTAAACACATAGGATAAAAATACATTTTCAGCCTCTTCTTAAAAACAATAAGACAACTAAAGTGGCAACTAATTCTATAAGCGAGGGGCAGCAACTGAAAAAGCTCTGTCGCTTTTGGTTTTTAAACATGATCAAGGGACATCGGTATGCATGTACTGATCAGCATACCTTAAGGGTCTACTAGAGGAGTGTGGAATAATAAGAGGAGGCTTGATCATTAAGCGCTTTAAAAACAAACAAAAGAATTTTAAACTGAATCCTTAAATGGACTGGGAGCCAATGGAGCGATGCTAAGATTGGGGTGACATGGTCAAATTTCTTTGTTCTGGTTAACATCCTTGCAGCTGCATTTTGAACAATCTGGAGGCAAGAAATGGATGACTGAGGAAGACCAAAATAAAATGAGTTGCAGTAATCTAAACGGGACATGATAAAAGCATGAATGACCCTTCTCCAAATCTTGAGAAGACAAGAATGAATTAATTTTAGAAATAATCCATAATTGATAAAAACTATTCTAAACAACTGAATTTATTTGCTTGGTTAAACATAATTCAGCGTCTAAGGTGACACCAAGCCATTTCCTAACATCATCAAACCAGTCCAACAACTGTTGGATGGAATCAGCAGCTTTTAACTAAATATACAACTGAGTATCATCAGCGTATAAACGAAACCAAACATTGTGGTCTCTGATAATATTCCCCAATGGACGCATATATAAATTAAAGAGGAGCGGTCCTAAGATAAAACTTTGAGGTACACCACTAATAATTGGAGCTGAGGACGAGGAAAATGTTCCCAATGATACAGAAAAGGACCTGTCTCTAAGATATGAAGTGAACCACTGTAAGGTGGCACCCTTGATACCAAATCAATCAAATGCTAAACGCCAAAAAAGTACATCATGATCTATTAGCAGATCTAGTAGCATCAAAAAAGTGTTTTTACCAGCTGTTTTAAATGTTAAATGAGGCTTGTAGGGTTAATTCACCCTAAAATGATTGTTTTGTCTCACACAAATTTGAGATTAGTTAAAAATGTCAATTTATTCAAACCTTAATTTGAGAAAAATGCTATTTGCAGAATCTCAATATCATTAATAATGTTAGATGACAGTCTGAATGCCGAGCCCTCGTCCAGACCAAACATAGGATAGAGAGGTTGAGTGAATGTTGTCTGAACTCTGTGGATGAGGGTCATTGTGTCTGAGACGCTGTAGAAAGATAATATTCCTGCACTGTGATCCACATACACTCCTATTCTTGAGATGGTTGGGTTAATAGAAAGAATCGTCTCCATGTTATTGTGCATGAATGAATAATAACTCGGGCTGCAGAATAAATTCCAGGATTGATCGTTACGTCCAACTGCAGAGTCAAGACCATTTCCCTTTCTGCTCATGCTCTTATACGCCACTGCTATATCTACACCTGACTTTCGCTGTCCACTCCACTCTACCTCCCAATAACAGCGGCCATTCACACCTTCTGTGCAGAAAACCTCGGTCCAGCCGTCAAATCTGTCAGGATGATCCACATACGGCTGGTGTGAAGTTACAAGTGTACCCGCTTTATTCCATTCGGACAGTTTAATATTATAGTTTGCCGTGTTTGGATCCAGTGTGAACTGATGGAAACCTGGTGGAAAAAACTCAGTGTTACACTTCATACAATATGAATAGGGATTGCTTGTAGGCCTAACCCACTTACAGTAACATGATTACATTGTGATGACGTATAAACCACATTCAGTTAGATTGAACGTTGCTGGAATGTGGCGATTATGTACTTATAACCAAACTGGCACATTGTAAACAATCTCGGCCATGTTTGTTGCAGTGATGCACCAATAATGCTTTCCAACAACTCATTGTATTATGGATACTTTTTATCTAATTTAATGAAAATAAACACTTTTTTCCCACACAGTACAGAGGGTTCAATTCTTATGTACCATTTAAACTTTTCTGTTGAAAGAAAAAAAATCATTATCTTCTATTAAAGGTTCTGTACGTAACGTTTCTACTTAAACTAATCCATTTTCAATTGCCTTTGTGCGAATGTGTTGTAATCTCACATTAAAATGATCCACTTTGCGGGTTTTGCTATTACCTCTGAAAAAAAATATTATTATTTTTATGTGAAAGTACCGGGCCGGATTTGGCGCGAAATCCAGTGACGTCACCTGCATGCGCGCTCCCGAGCCACTCGCCTCTCGCCTCGTCTACTGACTTCGCGCTCAACAGCGACGACACTGTCTGATAACAGACTGAAACGACCTGCTCCCAGCACAACACAGACTCCAACACAAACTCCACATATTGTGAAGAAAAGTTATCTGCTGAAGTTCGTTAGGCCAAACGTGAATCGGATCAACCAAGGACAAAAACACGGATTAACATTGGCAGGGCATATGAATTATGGAGAAACCTCCGCTTTGTTTTGGGTATAAAAACGGATCCGGAGTTTGCTTTCATCCTTTTGGACAGGTAAGCTAACCTTACTACAAAGCATGTCAAATATATTTTGATTATCTGCTTTAGTTTTTTAGACGTTATTTCGGTTTGCTAGCCTTTTCTTTAACGTGTTTGCCCAGCCGTCGTCGATCGATGACGTAAAACTGCGGACGCGTTTGTTTGCATGCGTCCGCTTTTTAAAAGTCTTTAAACTCGTACAGTCTGACATTGATGGAAACTGAGATTATACAGTGTGACATGGACTAAACTACGATATTGATCGCACAGTGTGGCAAGCAACAACCCTAAAGGACTATTTTAAATAGCACAGTATATACCGGGCTTTACTGTTAATACTGAAATTGTTCAGTGTAAGTTAGTTCACTAATCGTTTTCGTTATCTTACCGCAAATGTAAGTAACACCACATAACTGGCTAAATGCAGTCAATTAAACGTTGCAGTGGGAGTTTACCTGAGTTTCCAGCATGTTGTGTGATGCTTTCTCCGGTGTGTTAAATGTCAGTCTGGCCGTCGCTCATGAGTTCAAGGACGCGCTTGTAAACTTATTGGTTGCAATCTGAAACATCACCGCTAGAGGCCGCTGTAAACTACATACAGCACCTTTAACTGTGTATCCATCATATCCTCTGATAAAACTGCACTGTACCTCCAGCAGCAGACATTTTATTTTGATATCGAAGTATATTTGACATATAACCAAAGACTTTTTTCAAGAGTGGTTTAAGAGTGCTTCTATCAACCTAGAAAATGGGTAAAAGATCAAGTAACTTAGTTTTGGTAAACCATTCTCTGCAAGCATGTATAAAAAAGGTCATTGAAATTTGGCTCCCCTGGTGATGTCAGAAATGGATCTTATTATAATAATACCGCCCCTTAATTTGCACTATCCAACCATGACACTGCCATTTATTGCAGAGAGAGAAAATAATTGACAGCACAATTGAGTTTCAATTTCAACAAACCACCATTATGGTGATCAGTGTTTGCATTATCAGCTCATTTGCATTTTTAAGGACGCATCCAGAAACGGCACATTTTTTACTCACACCTACAAAGTGTCAATTTTAACATCCTATAATGAATTATCTATATGGTATTTTAAGCTAAAACTTCACATATGTACTCTGGAGACCCTAAAGATTTATTTGAAATCTTAAAAAAGTCTGAGATGTCCCCTTTAAGTTTATAAAACTTTACATTTTTAGGAATGACTAATTTTGAAGTAATTTTGTTGATCCAAAAGTTGATCCAACTTTTACTTTTTTCAGTGTAGTAAATGTGTCTCTTATTCGACTGAACTGTAAATCTGATGTATGATTGATTGATCTCAGTAACTTACATTGCAGGAATTCCCTCCTGTTTCTGGGTTCAGCAATCAAACTCATCTGGGTGTTTGTCACTGTGAAAACCAAATGACAACTGTGATTACATTTAATGCAAAAATAAAATCTACATCTACTGTATACACTGTAAAAACTGAAAAGTTGGATTACCTTAAAAAATTACTTCAAATATTAACACCTAAAAAAGTTGTTTCAACTTAAACTAAACTAAAGTGAAATTAGAAACATTTTAAGGTGCTATTAATTGAACAAATTTGATCCAACTTTTCACTCTTTGCAGTGTTTCCATCAACATATTTGTATGTGTATTTTGGGATATTGCATAAAAACTGCTGGATGAAAACGGCAAGATGCACATGAATAAAAAAAATGACTTAAGGCATATGTGCTTAATTGAGTCCAATAAATTTCTTGTATTTTAAAAATATATGCGCATAAGCTATGATGTAAACACATTTACTGAATAAATTCCTCTGTGAGCATAAAAAAGTTATGTGACTTTGCCTTGGAGTGCAATGGGACAACAAAACCGGACTAACCAGCAGACCGATCTTATTGCACATCATCTGAATGTTGTGTTAGTCATTGTGAAAGGTTTTAGCAAAAGTGTGTCGTCAAAAGTGTCTCACACAGTAACGTTTAAGTAATTCATTATATACGAAAAGACCTAAAGTGCCGTATCCCATTGCAAAAAGTTAAATTTTATTCTATTTGACTCAATGGATGGAAACTGTGCTTTATACACAAATGTGTTATGCTATACTCTGAATTTGTGCATAAGTTAAATTAGCAACTTTGGATGGAAACATAATGATGCTTGGCTTTGAGATTGAATTAATATCCAGTAGTTACCAGAAATCTTCTTCATCTCTTCTCTGCAGAAACGCTGCAGTTTCTCTCTGTACTGAGTGATTGATTTCATAACAGCATCAAAAGAGACGTCGGGAGTGATATTGAAGTTTTCTGTAGATCCAGAGAGAGAAAGAGACTGGAAACTCTAAACACAGAGACAAGAAAACAGATGAAATACAACTAATGACACTTTTTACTGTGGATTCACACCAGACGAGGCGGAAAAAATGCGATATTTGAGTGTAGTTGGACGCTTGAACATTTTGAGTTTACTCGCTTCATTTAAGCATGAAATTCTAGTCATTTAAGACATATAATATATTGCTCAAATTGAGTAAACTTACCAGATTGATTGACACACTCCTAACTCACTTTCTTCCAAACAAGATCCTTTTAAAATTACAAAGATGTCTCGTATAGCAAAGATGATTGACTCTCCATTGTTGTTTTGGTTTTTCTGCCTCCGCTCGCTTCCTGTAGTCACATCACTGCTAGAGCAAGCTCCTTATTGGTTAACGCGGCGCAAAAGTTCAGATCATGCGTCAGCGCTCAATGCGCCATCCATGCCATTGAGCTGAGCCATTCGCGCTTACCGCGCCACAGAATGACTGTTCGTGTCTTTTCATTGACTTAACATGTAAATCATTTGCAGTTGCCGCCTCTTCCACGTCTGGTGTGAACGCACCATTAATCGTGCTTCCATTTATGCAAAGCATTACTATTATTATTGCTCGGGGATATTCTTCTTTCTACATCTGGACAAAACTTCGGCACGTAACTCAACCCGCGTTGTTTGTCGTAGACCCATGAAAGAGTGCTCAAATTGACCGGTTTATTAATGAAAGGTGTGCTATGACTTTAATAAGTGCAGGATTTCCGAAAGGGCAACCTATCCCATAGACTGCCATTATAAAAACAGTGATATCTTTGCACCACAGTGTCATAGAGCCGCTGCGGTTGGTTTATATCATTCATGCTGGCAAGCAGCCTATAGAGTATCATCATTGGCCACTGCCAAGACACTCGCTAGCAACCAAATACAGTACCATAGCAACAGAATAAACAAAGTTTTATATCTCTGCATCAGAACAAATTAACTTTTTTTTATATTTTGTTTCCTGAATTTTTCCACAACAAGCACCACTTCACATTTTCTTCACAAATGTACCAATCTAGTTTAAACTGTAATCGCTGTATCTCCATGTGTTTATTTACCTGGAGAAACTGAAAGTGATCTTGTGTTTGTGAAAGCATCTTTATTTCAGCATCTTTCCTCTTTAAATCTTCAATCTCCCGCTTCAGTCCCTCCAAAAGTCCTTCAGCTCGACTCACTGCAGTCTTCTCCTGATCTCTGATCAGTTGTGTCACTTCAGAGATCAGTTGAGTAAACATCATCTCACAGTCCTCCACTGCTGTCTGTGCAGAACGCTGTTGTATCACACAAACATTACAATCACATCTTACTGGAAAACACAATGAGCTTCAGTCTCAAACATCATCTCACCTTATAAGAGTCCACCGTCTCTCTGAGCTTCTGAAGATCTTTCTCTCTTTCCTGGATCTTCTGATTAACTTCATTCTGTGTTGAATTTTCAACAATAATTTCAACAAAATAAGTTGAGTGAGCTTCATTTTTAATTTTAAGTACAATCTCCCGGCTTATGTTCAGATAAATCTATCCAATTGTGTAAGAAAATAATGTCATAATTTTATTAAGTTAAACCAACAAGCTTTTATGTGCAAAAATGTATATTTGAATGAAACACATTAAAGTATACAATGCAGTGTTGTTGGTTAGTATTTCTGAGATTTAATTACACAGAGTTTACGATAAATACATTTATTTTATAACAATTAACTGAAGTTGATGCTTAACTTAAGAATATGAGTTTCTTTAGATCTCACCTGTTTCTCTGCGCTTGCTGTTGATATGGATACAGTGTCATGATTTCTGTGTTCATCCACCATACACAACATACAAATACATCGCTGGTCAGTTCGGCAGTACATGTCAAACATTTTATCATGGCGAGTGCAGATCATCTCCTGCAGTCGTCCGGTGGCTTCTATCAAGTTGTGTCTTTTACCTCTGAAGAAATTCTCATGTTGATCAAGATGAGTTTGACAGTAAGAGTTCAGACACATCAGACAGGATTTGATGGCTTTGAGTTTTCTTCCAGTACAGGTGTCACACTTCACATCTCCACTAACTTCAATTCTTGTCTTCTTCAGTTTCTCCACCATCTCAGCGACCACCACATTCTTCCCTAAAACAGGTCGTGGACTGAAGGTCTTTCTGCATTGAGGACATCTGTAGATTCCTCTCTGATCCTCTTGATCCCAGCAGTCTGTGATACATCTCATACAGTAAGTGTGTCCACAGGGAACAGTCACTGGATCCTTCAGGAGATCCCAACATACTGAACATCTGAACTGATCTTGAGCCCATGATATACTGGCTTCTGCCATCTCACAAACACACACTGAGACACAGATCAAACCTAATGCAGCTTCACTACATTTATACCTTTAAACCAAACAGATCACATATTTAATAAACAGGTTTCTCTTAGTGATGTGGTTTACTCTAAATACATTTTTCTTCTTTGTTATTCACACTTTTAATGGCAGCAGTTAACATTGCTTTTGCTGGTTTTGTACACTTTTATATGTTGTATTGCTTGAAACTGAATTGAAATGATTTCAGAAATAAATCAACTTTTGCAATGTATATTTTTATTATATTTCTGAAATGTAGATCCCTTGTCATGTATTCTCCTCATTAGCTCAATGCATTGACTAAAAGGGTGCCAATAATGATGGCACACATATATTTAACAAAGATTATTATATAAAATGTTTGCAATAGTTGGTTTTGAATTAAAGCAGGTTTTACCAAGATTGTCAATATTAGTGGAGGGCACTGGACAAGATTCTGATCATAGTTATTTTTAAGTTTTATTAATATTTTAAATAAGCTTTTATTTTTATATTTTTAGTTTACACTTTCATCTTGATTTTACTTTTTTATCGTATTCAAATAATGTAACTAATATTGCTAATTTAAGTTAAATGTCATTTTTGTTTCAGCTTCAACATAGACAATATAAAATAACAAAAGCTAACCACACTGAATGTTTTCACAAAGTATTCTACATGAAAACTATCAACAACTATAACAATGAGTGTTTATATAATTGTATCCATCATCTGTATATTTATTAAAACTTTGATCTGGACAAAACTGAATCATTGATGCTTCTGAAAGGGCTCAGCAAAAGATGAATGCTGTTGGATCAGATCTGGGAATAAGCCAAAGGGATAGTTAATTTATAAATACAAATACATGTCATCGTTTATTCAACCTCATAAGATTTAAAACCTGTATGACTTCATTTCTTCTGTGAAACACAGGAGAAAATATTTAGAGAAATGTTTAGTGGTTCTGGGTCCAAACAATGTAAGTCAATGAAGCCTGGAGGCCAATATTGTTTACCAAATACCAACATTCTTGAAAATATTTTCTTTTGTGTTTGCAGAAGAAAGTACAGGGTAGGGTGCGTTTCCCAAAAGTATGGTTAGCCAACTATGGTCACAATTCCTGACAGCATAGTTCAATGATTCAGGTGTTTCCTTTGTACATTCACAAACTTGTGTGGTGTGAACGACAGTTCTCGAGCTGTGAAGAACAGTTCCTTGTTAGTATGATATGTAGATTTACATTGATCGTGCTTTTGAACAAAATAAGCAAAGCAACAATACTTTCCCTGTGACGTTTTACAGGATTACACACAACTTAATTTATAGACATTTATGGTCTGGTTTCTGTGGACTGATGTGTGGCTTGCTTGGGTTGTTACAAACATCTGGTGAAAATTTCATTTCAGTAGTACCTTCAGAAGTATTTACTAAAAAATGGTGATGTGTTTAATACTTATTTTGCAGCCATGATGTGAAGTGATGTGCATTATTTTTGAATAATGCAACGGGCCAATTATTCCACTTATACTATTATTAGCATAAGACATTGTTTAGATGTTTTAAGACATGTGACCCCAAAGTTCAACCCAAAATTTATATTTTATCATATGACGTAGTTGTATGTTTTTCCACTTTTTTTATTTAAACCATTATGCGAATATTGTAAACAATATTTAAACAGCCCGTATAAATGTACAAATTATTTGCCAGTTTATTCTGTGTCTGTACGCTGGCCACTACATAAGCAGAAGACGTCAGCAGCATGCGTCGTAATCTGCACATGAAAGCGCACAGAAGAGAACAAATTGTTAAATAAAATCATTCGTTTTGTTTTCTTTGTGCACAAAAGTGTTTGCGTCACTTCATAATATTATTATTAAACTATTGATGGCACATGGACCTTTTTGGCGATGTCTTTCATTCTTTTCTGGGCTTGATTGTGAAAATTAAACTGCAGTTATGGGACAGTCACAAGTCTCCCAGTTTTCATCAAAAATATCTAAAAATGTAATCTGAAGACAATCAAAGGACTTGGTGGTTTAGAAAGACACAGTGGTAAGTGATTTATGATAAGATTGTAATTTTAGGTTGAACTAACCCTTTAAAATGCTAATGTGAGGGACGTATGTATTTTCTTACATCTCATCTAAAGCCTCTGTGTTTGCAGTAATGGGAACAAGTTGGCCTATCAACATATATATATATATATATATATATGTCACAGGTCGGAGCGGACCTCCCCTAACGTGAGTCACGCTCCTCTCTCAGTTTCCACCCCGAGTTTCCACCCCGAGGAGGTCCCAAAATGCCCCAATGACCAAGCAGAAGAGAAAAGGGATAAAATATATCAAAGTTTATTTTATTTAAAAGAAGGGAAGGGGAAAGGGGAGGGATTCTTAAAAGGGTAAGGTTCTGGAACTTTGGATCAGCTCTGAGTCACTTCTGAGTCTCACGGGGACCACAGGTAAGTCTTCCTGGCCTGTTCTCGCTTTCGTCGTCCACACTTGAATTGGGGTTGAGTATCTTTGACTTTGTCTCCCTCTTTGTGACTCTTCAGTGCCCTGCAGGCGGATACTCACAGCCTCTCTGCCAAGACTTAGAGGAGCAGACACAGGTAAATGGAACAGGTAGGTACCTTAGATTTAAAACTGCAGGAGTCCAGATGGTCCACAGGTGGTTACTCTGGCCTCCTGGCTTGGGGCGTACAGGTGAATATACAAGTAGATGCACTGGCTCTTGGCTTGGGGCGTACAGGTGGGTATACAGGTAGGTACACTGGGCTCTGGGCATACAGGTGAGTATACAGGGAGGTACTCTGGGCTCTGGGCTTTGGCCATACAGGTGAGTATACAGGGAGGTACACTGGGCTCTGGGCTTTGGGCGTACCGGTAAGTATACAGGTAGGTACACTGGGCTCTGGGCTTTGGGCGTACAGGTGGGTATACAGGGAGGTACACAGGGCTCTTGGCTTTGGGTCTACAGGTGCGTTTACAGGGAGGTACACTGGGCTCTGGGCGTACAGGTGAGTATATAGATAGGTACACTGGACTCTGGGCTTTGGGCGTACAGGTGGGTATACAGGGAGGTACACAGGGCTCTTGGATTTGGGTGTACAGGTGCGTATACAGGGAGGTACACTGGGCTCTTGGCTTTGGGCGTACAGGTGCGTATACAGGGAGGTACACTGGGCTCTGGGCGTACAGGTGAGTATATAGATAGGTACACTGGGCTCTTGGCTTTGGGCGTACAGATGCATATACAGGGAGGTACACTGGGCTCTTGGCTTTGGGCGTACAGGTGCGTATACAGGGAGGTACACTGGGCCGGGGCGTACAGGTGAGTATACAGATTGGTACACTGGGCTCTGGGCTTGAATGGGTTCGACTTACGGCAAGTGGACCGGCATAGATATGAGGCTTTAGCCCTTCTAGATATTTGGAGAAGACGTGTGGATATACAGCAACTTCTAGTCTTCCTCACCAGGACAGACGTCTGTTACACACTTAACCGTTGATTTTCCAGCAGACGAAGGAACAGTCCCATGGCGACACAAAGCCCTTGGCTCCGATCTGCAGGCTAACAGCAAAGAACACACAAATTTCCATCAACAATGATAGCACTCTTGTGAACATGCAGGGAGGAATACAACACCTCTGTCGCTTCAAGCAAAGGAAGGTACAGGCCACTGCTGCTGCAATACTTGGACCAACACGTCCACTGTTGGTAACTCGCAGGTAGGTAGGCCACGATGCGGGGTCGTGTCGTACAGCGGGCCGCCAGAATAAAACTGGCTCCTTCAAGCCTCCTTTCCTTCAGGCCACAGGGCAAGAGGTTTGGACGTGGGCTGACGTCTGTAAACACTCACAAGTGCAACGTTATACACACAGGCAGCAGGTATACTTTTCCCACACAGCAAACAATCACAGGTCTTCCTCCTTCGATGTTTTTCCACAATGTTCACAACAAATCCTTACTTGTTACAATCGAAGAGCGCCACCACCAGGCGAGGAGGGGGGTCGACAGGTCTCAGTCGTATAAGTACAACAAAGCAGCCGCCCGGCATCACCACTTCACCCTTCGATTACAGGGCTCTTTCGTCAGCCTCAGAAGTGACCACTGACAACACAGATATCAGCACAGCACTACAACTGTCCAAGTGTACACACTTCAGAAAGATTCACCCACAGCACTCCACACACTCATGGTGATTATGGTCAGCGTCACGACAGTTTGGCCGAGCCTGTAGTCCTGAGATATACGGATGACTGGGACAGGGGGCAGCTGGGATGTAACGTTGATGTCACAATCCTTAGCTCCTCCTTCCTCTTCTCACTGGGTTCCAACACTTTAAAATTGCAGCGATAAACTGAGGTGACAGTATTAACACACAAGCAGTATAGCAGGGCAACAGCGGAATGAATTCCAAACACAGCACACTGTTCCTTTAAACACTGATTACATTAATATTATAAAAAATAATATTTTTAATATAATAATATGTTTTATATTTTTATTATATTAATATTATCAAAATAATAATTTTTATCTAATAATATTTTTAAATTTTTATTATATTAATATTATAAAAGTAAATATTGCTGCATTGTTGCAGAGCAGAAAAAGTACAATATATACATGTTAGTAGTATATAGACAGATTGGCAATGGGTTTTGGCGTCAGATTAGATTGACGTTGGGTTTTGACGTCAGGCCGACATTGGATTTTGACGTCAGATTGTTGTTGGGTTTTGACGTCAGATTGACGTTGGGTTTGACCTCAGAGTGACATTGGGTTTTGAGGTTGGGTTTTGACATCATGCCGACATTAATTTTTGTCAAATGAAAGAGTGCAGATCTTGTGTATGTGTGTATTAAACAAAAAACTGTACACTTAACCATGCTTATGCTAATATCACAACTGTCAATGCTTTTATACAACAATTAAACAGACAACATTTAATATTCAATGATAATGCGTTCAGTTCAGGTTTGGTGGTTTTAGATTGGGTTTTATTCTGGGCATCTATGCCATGGATAGAGCAAGGACAGAAACAAATCAAAACCTAATTTTTGATGAACATATCCAGAAAATCATGCATAAAATACATTGAACAATTCGCAAAATTTCACAAAAGTAGGTTGTAAACAAAGTCAAAAACACAAGAAAGAATTAATACAATGTATTCATTTACAGTGCTAAATCACTGAGGACAATCAGAAAACATCTCAGATTAGATGATGACAGATCTCTGGAGGAGCTGAGAGGTGGAAGTTAAAGTCAGTGTGGGGATTCAAATAAATCTGTGATGTGTGTCAAAACTTGATTGGTTCATGTCTGACACAGCTGACTCTCAACTGATGCAAAACTGCAAACTGACACAATACTTGATAAAAAAAATAAAACATAGCATAAACTAAAATTGAAGTAATCCTTAATGCTAACTACATGTGTATTGATCACGCAAATATTAAATTGCAATTTACTGCTGTACAACCAGATTCATGTCAGATTTTGACTATTCATTACAAAGGAATATACAACTGAGTATCATCAGTGTATAAATTCTCTAATAAAGTCTATAAAAATCTCTAATAATATCCCCCAATAGATGCATATATAAATTAAAGAGGAGTGGGCCTAAGATAGAACCCTGAGGTACACCACTAATAATAAGAGCTAAGGAATTTGCCCAATGATGCAGAAAAGGACCTGTCTCTAAGATATGAAGTGAACCACTGTAAGGTGACACCCTTGATACCAATCAAATGCTCTAAACACCAAAAAAGTACATCATGATCTACTGTATCAAAAGCGGCTGTATGATCTAGTAGCATCAAAACAGCATTTTTAGCAGTTTTAAATGTTACATGAGGTTTGTAGAGTTAGTTCACCCTAAAATGATTGTTTTGACTCTTAAACTTAAATATGAGATTAGTTAAAAATGTACACCAAATGTATAAATACCTGATTGATTTCTTTAAAGAGCTTTAAAGACATTAACATTTAATTCTCATGATCAACTCTTAATCCTGCACTGCTATGCAACCAAAACCATGTGAAAGTTTGATCATTACAGCTGGCATTATTTTTAATTTATAGTATAAACAGTAAGAATTGACACTGATCTGATGAATGGCAAAAATCAGTGTGTGAATGACCTTTTAGGGATTAATCTTGCAACTTTAAAATGACAATAATGCAGCCAGAATATCTATATCACTAACAATGTTACATGACAGTACTAATGTTGAGTGTTCATCAAGTTCAAACATAGGATAGAGAGGATGGGTGAATGTTGTCTGAACTCTGTGAATGAGGGTCATTGTGTCTGAGACGCTGTAGAAAGATAATATTCCTGCACTGGGATCCACATACACTCCTACTCTACGGCTGGTCGGGGAAAGAGAAACAATCGTCTCCATGTTATTGTGAATGAATGAACAATAATTTGGACAGCAGTAAAGACTCCAGGATTGATCGTTTCGTCCAGCTGCGCATTCAAGATGATTTCCTTTCCTACTGATGCTCTTATACGCCACTCCTATACCCACACCTGACCTCCCCTGTCCACTCCAATCCATCTCCCAATAACAGCGGCCATTCACAGCTTCTGTACACCACACCTGGGTCCAGGTGTAAAATCTGTCTGGATGATCCAGATACTGCAGCTGTGGATCAGCATATGTAGCCTCTTGTTTCCAGTTTAACAGTTTGAGGTAATTATAGTTTGGATCCATAGTGAACTTATGGAAACCTGATGGAAAGAAGAATAGTAGACTATTACATACGTTAGGGTAGAATTTTTTAATAAAAATGTTTCTGTCCCCCACACTTTTAACCACCACTATCAGTCGCAAGTGTGTGTTAAAAAGTGAATCATATTTCATGCAAGCGCATCTGTTGGTTTGCACTTCATTGGGAACAGCGCACTAATGTAGCAGACTGGGTACAGTTAAAGTACACAGAGTTTTACATTTTCGTGACAATACAATGTATATTTTCTGTGTGTGTATCAACAAGTATGCAGTTTTGATATTATATGATATTATATATTGCCTTGTGACATTAAGATACTAATAGGTTTACAGGTTTGTTTTTTGTCATATTTAAAATATAATTCTATTTTTATCCTGTTCTGAATTTATTATTTTTAATAATTTAAATAATAATAAAAACAGCATTTATGAGGGCATCCCCCTGCACGTGCCTGAAGACAGATGAAAGTGATGTGATTTGTCAAAGATTGTTTAAATCTCATGCCAAGATTTGTAAAGGTTTGGAGTTACTTTATAAGGTGCACTATAAGGTTTCTGTAGTAAATTAATCTGCATCTCTCATATGACTGAACTGTAAGTCTGATGTATGATTGATCGATCGATCTCAGTTACTTACATTGTAGGAATTCCCTCCTGTTTTCGGGTTCAGGGGTCAAACTCATCTGGGGTTTTTTCACTTTGAAAACCAAATGACATCTGCGGTTTAATTTCTATGCAAAAAATACAATCTACAGCTATTTCATTTTTTAAGCTATAAAACAAGTACTGTAAAAATTCATTGTTGCAACTGAAACTTTAAGTTTAATCATCTTGAAATTACAGTTAATTTCAACTGGCTTGACTAGTGAGGAGTCGCTGTAAATTATAAAAATTAAGTTGGAAAAACTTAAGGTAATAACGTTGAAATCCAAGTTAATTAAACTTGAAAGTTTAAGTGCAACAAGGATTTTTTACAGTGTAAAAATGAATTAATATCCAGTACTTACCAGAAATCTTCTTCATCTCTTCTATGCAGAAACGCTGCAGTTTCTCTCTGTACTGAGTGATAGATTTCATAGCAGCATCAAAAGAGACGTCAGGAGTGATATTGAAGTTTTCTGTAGATCCAGAGAGAGAAAGAGACTGGAAACTCTAAACACAGAGACAAGGAAACAGATGAAATACAACTAATGACTTTTAACTGTAATCGCTGTATCTCCATGTGTTTATTTACCTTAAGAAACGGAAAGTGAACTTGTGTTTGTGAAAGCGTCTTTTTTTCAGCATCTTTCCTCTTTAAATCTTCAATCTCTCGCTTCAGTCCCTCCATAAGTCCTTCAGCTCGACTCACTGCAGTTTTCTCCTGATCTCTGATCAGTTGTGTTACTTCAGAGATCAGTTGAGTAAATATCATCTCACAGTCATCCACTGCTGTCTGTGCAGATCGCTGTTGTATCACACAAACATTACAATCACATCTTACTGGAAGCTAAGGCAAAATCCAATTTCTCGGTTCAGATATTAATAGACCTATTGGCAGCAATCATCAGTTCCTACTTGGAACATGGGTACTTATTTTTAACCCTTATAAGACCCTTGGGGTCAATTCTACCCCCAAGCCACTTTTCTTTGTTAAAAAACATGGTTCCCTTTAACGCAGTGGAATAAGATTTTGTGACTTTTCCAGATTATCTGTCAAGATTCATATAAAAAAAACGTTCTAAAAGAGGCGTAAAATAAATTCACTTAATTAGTTAGTCCCTTTGGGCTTAAAAATGACCCCAATTGAAATGAATGGGAAATGCAAAAAAAATCAGTGCATCCAGAATAAATCTGAAAATTTCAACACAGAAAGGTAGGCCTGGTACTAGAGCACAAATGTTACATAGAAAATACATGCTCAATCACACACACACACAAAGGTATGACTGCCACAGAGAGCATGTTAGGGTTAGGGTTAGGGTAACGCGTTCATATTTTGAGCGAACGTGAACTGAACGTACTGTATTACTGCCTGATGAACTTATTGTGAACTCGTTCATTCTGGTGCTTGTGAACGGCACACGCTCTCAGTTCAATAGGGTACCAGATTTCTATAGAGTCTTCCAGGCAAAAACCCGCTTAAAACACATTGTAAACAGGCCTTAATGTGTAGCGGAAAAAACACCCAATCTGGCAACACCGCCACCAGTCTGCATGCGTCATCAATACAACACTGACTGGACGCTGCTGAAATCCAAATCCCTGCCGCGGCACTCACATAGTTTAACATTAAATAACATCATATTTGTCCTAAATGGTTAACGATTAACATAAGTTAGGCTGCTAACGCATATTCTGGATCTTGAAATAGACTTTGACTAAGCTCACGCTATTTAACGTGCATGTGCGGTTGTCCTACACGCGATGCCTCGCAACGCTTTTCGCCCGGAAAACCCCATTGAAGCACCGGCTAGCCTTTCAAGGTATGTGCAAGCAAATACAAAAATTAAAAGACTGTCAATGCTAATGTAAAACATTTTATGAAAACAGACATTTCAAAATGCATCAAAAACTACAAAAAATTATACTATTTGAAATCATTTTTATTTTAATGTCCTTTCTAATGTTTATATAAACATAAATTCATAAAATGTATCACTAAAGTGGTGATGTTGAGCAGTTGGCCACATCCAGTAAAATGAATGGGTCTCTATGGGCCTCTGCTATGGCTGAATTCGACACATAACATCTAGATCAATTTCTAAAAACAATTTAAATCAAATTTAGATCAAAATTTATGTGCATTTTTCATAGAAATTTGAATTTTTCATTCAAGCTAATAGTGTAGTTGAGGAATTGAGTGGTAAACGGGTATAAAAGTACTTCAAATCTCCCAAGACACCGCATTAATGTATAGATGGGAAGAAAATGAAAAAAATTATATATTATTTGTATCATTAAAAATGTATATATTTTTTGTTATCACTCTTTTTATCTCTGGGGTCATTTTTACCCCCAAGGAACTATAACTTATACAGGAAACTTATGAGGGTTAAATGATTTAAATTGTATCTGTCCGATAGATATTTCAGGATGTCTTGGAAGGGTTTGCGCTCAACAGCAGCCAGATGGTCACTGGGGTCCCTCAGGGATCAGTGCTTGGTCCACTCCTTTTCTCCATCTACACAACATGCTTAGGACCAATCATACAGGCACATGGCTTCTTCTACTGCTATGCTGGTGACCCAGATCTTCTTCTCATTTCGCTCTGATGATCCCACCATAGCAACACGTATTACAGCCTGCTTTAAAAAACTGACTTACTCTCTTTCTCTCTCAATGGGTATTGTTTCAGAATTGTGAAAACTTGAATCTTATCATAAGCACCTTTTGTGTTATTTCCTTCTTATGACAAATCACTTGATTGTATCCTAATCTTTGTAAGTCACTTTTCTGCAGCACTCAAAGCGCTTTACATATGAAAGGGGGAATCTTCTCAACCACTACCACTGTGTAGCATCCACCTGGATGAAGCGACGGCAGCCATTTTGCACCAGAACATCCATCACACAACAGTTTATGGAGAGAAGACAGAGAGATATAGACAATTAGTATAATGGGCAAGTTTGGCCAGAATACCGGGGCACACCCCTACTCGAAAGACATCCTGGAATCTTTAAGGACCACAGAGAGTCAGAACCTCGGTTTAACATCTCATCCGAAGGATAATGCTTTTGACAGTATAGTGTCCCCATCAAGAGACTTGGGTGTTTGGATCCACACAGACCACAGGGTGAGCACCACCTGCTGGTCTCTTATCCAAGTACTCACCAGGCTCAACCTTACTTAGCTTCAGTGGGCAACCAGTCTTGGGCTACAGGGTGATATGGCTGCTGTTATGAGCTTCATTAAAAGTCTCAAACATCATCTCACCTTATAAGACTCCACCGTCTCTCGGAGCTTCTGAAGAACTTTCTTTTTCTCCTGGATCTTCTGATGAAGTTCATTCTGTGTTTCTTCTAACTGAGTCTGAAACATTTAACAATAATGACTTCACATAATGGACTTATATCACTTTCAATTTCTTTAAAGCTTGACACGAGCGATCTGCTGTTAGCGTAAACATAACAAGAAACTAAGACTCTAAAAGAAACTTAAACCTGTTATTAAAAATAGAATAAAAAAGTTTTTTACATATGTTGATGCAGCTCAGCTAATAGAAATAAACAGATGTCATGTCATTAAATTTTTTTGCCCTATATCTCTAGGATACATAACTTTAGTTTTTAGTATAACAACGTGTCACAATATACCGGTATTGTCAAAAAAACATATAACCCCTCCATGATTATTGATATCATGGTAATACTAAACATATGATAATGTCATAAATATTTCAAACTGTAAAAAGTGAAGTTGGATTAATTTAAACAAATTACTGCAGCTTATAAAAAAATATGTTTTGTCAACTTACATTTTTCTATTAAAGAGCGGGTGGTGTAGCTACAATCTACAATAAAATATTTAAAGTAAACCATAAATCTGAACTAAAATTTAATTCCTTTGAAATAATGGAACTAACTAATCGTAACAAAAACAGCTTTCTTTCGTCCTAGCTACTATCTACAGACCTCCATGCCACCACACAGATTTTCTTAAAGAAATTGCAGATTTCCTGTCTGAGCTTGTAGTGACTGTAGATAAAGCTCTTATCGTTTGTGACTTTAATATCCGCATTGATAACCCAAAAGATGCATTAGGACTAGCGTTTATGGATGTTCTCAATTCTCTCGGTATTAAACAAAACGTGTCAGGGCCCACGCAAACTCATAAGCACCCATTAGACTTAATTCTGTCACTTGGGCTCAATATTAATGACATCGAAATATCATCTCAGAGAGATGCTGTTTCAGACCATTGCCTTGTCTCATACACCATACTTCTAGATAGATCACTTGGTCAACATGTTACCGTCTAGGCAGAACAATAATTTCATTACTAAAGATAGCTTTATTAGTACTCTCCCAGACCTGTCCCAAATAAAACACGCTGCAGATAACCATGAAGATCTGGATATTTTAATAGAAACCCTCAACAATATTTGTTTTAGCACGCTGGAAGCTGTTGCTCCCATTAGATCAAAGAGAATCAAAGAAAAAACACCAGCTCCATGGTATGACCATCATACTGCAGCCCTTAAAAAGGTAACTAGAAAAATGGAACGAAATTGGAGAAGCACAAAGTTAGAGGTATGGCGCGCAGCATGGAAAGAGAGTGTTTAACACTACAGACAGGCTATAAAAACTGCCAGATCTTCCCTATCTTAGTACGCTCATTAAAGAAAATCAAAACAACCCTCGTTTCCTCTTTAGTACTAGAACCAAGAACAAACAGAAACCGATATTAAACTCCAAAACATAATAGTCATGACTTCATGAACTTCTTCACTAACAAAATTACAGTTATTAGGGAAAACCTTGAAGCTATGCAAGCAGCCACCACTCTACCCAATAGTACATTTAATACTAGATTACCACATGAACACCTTAAGTCATTTAAAGCTACTACAATAAAAGAGCTCTCAAAACTAATAAAATCTAATAAAATGGAGGTCATCACACCACTGATCTACTAGCCATCCTTCATCGTGATGCCCAGCCGATGTCAGACCAAGGACCACCAGCTGCCCCCATCTAATCTACTTATCTATGTATATATACATATATATTATGTTTTAATCCCCATAAATTGTAAAAAATCGTACATATTTTATATTCTCTATAGAATCAGCTATGTCTGGCCCTCTCCCAAGGGTTTTTCTTCTTCTCCTAGGACTTTTCCCGCAGGGTTTTTCTCCTAGGAGTTTTTTTCAACCCCTGGGGAGTCTGCTGACATTGGCCTAAGCACTCTCTTACATATGTTACATTATTACTATGCTCGCTAGTATGGATAATCTTAACCGCTGTATTCTGCTGCTTATGTTTTATGATTTTTCTGTGTTTCTTCCTGCATCTATTAATGTAAATCTGCTTTGAAACAAATAAACAATTGTGAAAAGAGCTATATAAATAAAATTGAATTCATTGGACAAAAACTGAGAAAAACCAAATAAACAATAATAACAATTTATTTGACTGATAGATATCACAATAATACTGTTATCACACTGTCTTTCAGCAACAATAATCGTGTAGTAAAAGTTTAATATCAAGACAGCCCTAATAACAATATATTGTTGCATCTCCTTTATTATACACACAAGATAATTAAACTTTGAGTTAACACTGAACATAAGAATATGAGTTTCTTCAGATCTCACCTGTTTCTCTGCGCTTGCTGTTGATATGGATACAGTATCATGATTTCTGTGTTCATCCACCATACACAACATGCAAACACACAGCTGACATCGATTACAATAAAGCTCCATCATTTTATCATGTCTTGTGCAGAACATCTTCTGCAGTCGTCCGGTGGCTTCTATCAAGTTGTGTCTTTCACCTCTGAAGAAATTCTCATGTTGATCAAGATGAGTTTGACAGTAAGAGTTCAGACACATCAGACAGGATTTGATGGCTTTGAGTTTTCTTCCAGTGCAGGTGTCACACTTCACATCTTCACTAACTTCAATTCTTGTCTTCTTCAGTTTCTCCACCATCTCAGCGACCACCACATTCTTCCCTAAAACAGGTCGTGGACTGAAGGTCTTTCTGCATTCAGGACATCTGTAGATTCCTCTCTGATCCTCTTGATCCCAGCAGTCTGTGATACATCTCATACAGTAAGTGTGTCCACAGGGAACAGTCACTGGATCCTTCAGGAGATCCAGACATACTGAACATCTGAACTGATCCTGAGCCCATGATATATTGGCTTCTGCCATCTCACAAACACACACTGAGACACAGATCAAACCTAATGCAGCGTCACTACCTTTATACCTTTAAACCAAACAGATCACATATTTAAAGGGGGGGTTTAATGGTATTTCAAGCATTCTGACTTATTAACACAGTTATAGAGTTGTTTCCTCATGCTAAACGTAGGCAAAGTGTCAAAAATGCAGTTGGGCGTGTTTTAGAGTATTTCTGTGCCGAATGCACTTCGCCAGGGTTTGTACAAGTTTCGGCTAATTTTTTTCGATTACGGTTCTAACTGACGTTTCAGGGGTTTTCGATACGTATCACTTCTTTATATGGGCTTCCGCCGGAAAACTTCCCCTGGAAAACCCCGCCCAGCCGTCAGTCAGCGGGAGACGCTAGAGCTTGCTAACAGCTTATCACGCCACTCAGCTTTGTTTAATTTCAAAAGTCAACAATGGCACAACAAGAAGTGTGTTTTTGGATGTAAGGAGAAGACATCCAGCCTTATGGAAACAATGGATATAGTTTATTATCCGGATTAGCAGCGGAGTTTTGCGTGTGTGTGTTTGATGCGGTGGATTTTCATGACGAGTTACACGCGGTAAGTAAGACTTCTGTCTTATGTTGGAAATAGGCGTGTGTATATTATATAAATGACACGAACATGTAGTGAATCATAAGTTAAAACAGTGTTGTATAGTGTTGCATGACTCGTACTCGCTCCTCCCGTGTTATAACTCCTCCTTCTTCATTTTTTCGTACGTTATCGGAAAGATTCGGTAAAGCTAATCTTTCTTTTATAAATCTGATTAAACTAAAGACTCTTCAGAGATATAAAGGATCTCATACTACTCCATAGGTACTCCAGATTAATATCAGAAATGCAGAAACAGCGTGTGTTACGTGAGCTTTAACAAACAGGTTCTCTTAGGGATGTGGTTTACTGTAAAAACATTTTTTTTGCATTCTTTTCATTTTTCTTCTTTGTTATTCACACTTTTAATGGCAGCAGTTAACATTGCTTTTGCTGATTTTGTACACTTTTATATGTTGTATTGCTTGAAACTGAATTGAAATGATTTCAGAAATAAATCAATCAACTTTCGCAATTTATATTTTTATTATATTTCTGAAATGTAGATCCCTTGTCATGTATTCTCCTCATCAGCACAAAGTATGGACTAAAAGGGTGCCAATAATGATGGCACACATATATTTAACAAAGATTATCATATAAAACTCTTGTGTTTGCAATAGTTGGTTTTGAATTAGAGCAGTTTCTTTGTTCAGATCCGGGAATAAGCCAAAGCAACAATTAATTTAAAAATACAAATGTTGTCATCGTTTATTCAACCTCATAAGGTTTAAAACCTGTATTACTTCATTTTTTCTGTGAAACACAGGAGAAAATATTTGGAGAAATGTTTAGTGGTTCTGGATCCATACAATGTAAATCAATGAAGCCTGGAGGCCAATATTGTTTACCAAATACCAACATTCTTCAAAATATTTTCCTTTGTGTTTTGCAGAAGAAAGTACAGGGTAGGGTGCGTTTCCCAAAAGTATGGTTAGCCAACTATGGTCGCAATTCCCCTCTTTACAGCATATTTCAATGATTCAGGTGTTTCCAGTGTACATTCACAAACTTCTGTGGTGTGAACGACAGTTCTCGAGCTGTGAAGAATAGTTCCTTGTTAGTATGATATGTAGATTTACATTGATTGTGCTTTTGAACAAAATAAGCAAAGCAACAATACTTTCCCTGTGACGTTTTACAGGATTACACACAACTTAATTTATAGACATTTATGGTCTGGTTTCTGTGGACTGATGTGTGGATTGCTTGGGTTGCTAAAAACATCTGGTGAAAATTTCATTTCAGTAGTACCTTCAGAAATATCTACTAAAAATGGTGACGTGTTTAATACTTATTTTGCAGCCACAATGTGAAGTGATGTGCATTATTTTTGAATAAGACATTGTTTAGATGTTTTAGGACATTTGACCCCAAAGTTCAACCCAAAATTAATATTTTATCATATGACGTAGTTGCCAATATTTTTTCCGTTGTTTTTTTATTTAAGCCATTATTTATTTATTTATTTGGATCCCCAATAGCCATTACCAAGGTAGTGGCTATTCTTCCTGGGGTCCAACAAGTAATTATGTGAACCTTGTAAACAATATTTAAACAGCCCAAATAAATGCCAGTGTATTCTGTGTCTGTACACTGGCAACTACATCAGCAGAAGACATCAGCCGCATGCACTGTAATCAAAAATATCTAAAAATGTGATCTGAAGACAATCGAGTCTTCAGATGTCCACTGTGAGAGATCCAAATCTAAAAATTTTGAACACCTGTCTATCGGCTAGAATTCTGCCCCTCAAAGACCTGTTAGTCTGCCTTTAAAATGTCCACCTCCACTCCATTTATTATCCTAAATTAGATGCACCTGTTTGTGGTCATTAGCTGTATAAAGACACCTGTCCACCGCATACAATCAGTAAGAATCCAACTACTAACATGGCCAAGACCAAAGAGCTGTCCAAAGACAATAGAGACAAAATTGTAAACCTCCACAAGGCTGGAAAGGGCTACGGGGAAATTGCCAAGCAGCTTGGTGAAAAAAGGTCCACTGTTGGAGCAATCATTAGAAAATGGAAGAAACTAAACATGACTGTCAATCTCCCTCAGACTGGGGCTCCATGCAAGATCTCACATCGTGGGGTCTCAATGATTCTAAGAAAGGTGAGAAAACAGCCCAGAACTACACAGTAGGAGCTGGTCAATGACCTGAAAAGAGCTGGGACCACCGTTTCCAAGGTTACTGTTGGTAATACACTAAGACGTCATGGTTTGAAATCATGCATGGCACGGAAGGTTCCCCTACTTAAAACAGCACATGTCCAGGCCCGTCTTAAGTTTGCCAATGACCATTTGGATGATCCAGAGAAGTCATGGGAGAAAGTCATGTGGTCAGATGAGACCAAAATATAACTTTTTGGTCATAATTCCACTAAATGATGTTTTATTAACAAGGTTCGGGAGGAGCACGATCAGATAATTAACTAATCAAGCACAGGTGCATCTAATTTGGTAATCAGCCAAACACTACATATACAGACATCCTACCTACCTCAGTCTATTGTGATTGTTTTCGGATATACTGCTTCGAACTGCCAACATGTCTGAAGTCGAGCTTTACCCTTCTGACGACGAGTTCTTCGCTCCACCGCAAGCCACCGGCTCAAAACAAGCAGCTGGCTCCAAGGCAATTCCTCCGACCGGCTCTAAAGATTTCCCGAGCCAACCCGGATCATCTGCCGAACCACACGTCTCGGCACGCGGCCGGAAGTCCAAAAGGACCACCAACCGCACTCCTACACAGCGCAATCTCCGTTCACCTCCACCTTCTAGACAGCCTTTACAATCTCCAACATCTTCATACGCCTCAGCTTCTCCATCCATCCCTCCCATCTCGAAATGGACCGTCGCGGGTTTGAGACAAGCTCTGACAAACTCAGAAGTTAAGTTCTCTCGCAAGTTGAGCAAAGCCCAACTTTACGAGCTTTATATTTCTTTGGGAAATGATTCACCCACCCCAAAAAAGGTAACAAAATCTCGTAAAACCAAAAGTCAACATTTCCTTCTAACGTCATCTTCTTCCAGATCAAGTTCCGGTTCACCTCAAGCTCCTAGACGCAACAGACCGTCAGCGAGTCTGGGCCACGCCCCAGACTCAGCCGTCTCTCACACTGCTCTGCCTCCCTCCTCCTTCCAACCAATCGCTGCAGCGAGCCAATCGGCTACAGCAGGCTTGGTTTCTCAACCCTTTTTTTCCACGGCTGCAGACGCTGGCGTGAGGATGCCTCCGCCAGCCTCTCAAACTCAGCCTCTTCTACCTTTTCCTTCTGCTTCTTTTCCCTACCAATGGCCAGCAGCCCCTGCTGGGGGTGCACAAGCAGTACACCATCAGCCTGCTACAGCGCACCGGCCTTCTCCCTCTTTTCCATCCTACGGGCTTCTCCAAGCTCCAGGGGCCAATCCGTGCGTGAGGCTGCCTCCGCAAACGGCTACGCCCCCCCTATTTTCTCAATTTCCTCCTACTCCTTTCTACGGGCTTCCCCAAGACCCAGGCGCTAATCCGTGCGTGAGGCTGCCTCCGCAAACGGTTTCAGCACCTCTTTATCTTCCTTCCAACTCATCTTTACAAGACAAACCTCGCTACACTCTTTTCACAGCAACCCCCCTACCTACCCCAGTGAATGCTGCCACTCTGGAACCACCTCCCGTGCCTAACTCCATCAAAACGCAGATTCTGACAGGTGCAGACATCGATTTATCATCTCTCCTCTCTCTATTACCTCCCGCCGAATCTCACCGGCAAGTAGATTGCGGAGATTTTTCTGTAACGTTAAAAAATGCATCTCACAATTCATCCCGTCCCCTTTCATTTTCGGAATTCACCATTGCATTTGGCCGCTACACAGAAGTAATCTGCACCGCTTTTCCCCATAGACGACGCGAACTCAATGATTATCTGGCGTTAATCGTGGATCTCGCGTTGTCTTATGGCGGAACCCATTTTTTCACGTACCACAAGCTATTTTCGGCTAAATGTGCAGTTCGCGTAGCCCAGTGGAACCAGTGCCCCTATTGGGGCGCACTGGACCCCGAACTGCATAATAAGGTATTTTTTAGTTGCCGCAATATTTCCTGTGCAGTATGCAGGTCAGTTTCTCACTCCACTACCTCATGCCCACAAATTAACCCAGCCATCATACCCTGCCCAGAACCAACTCAAGTTAAATCCACCAGCTACGTCCCTCGCCCCGCAACCTCTAAATCCTCATCAGAGAATCCATTCTCCAACAACCAGCAAGTTTGTGGGAATTTTAACAGAGGGAAGTGCGTGAGACAACACTGTAAATATCTCCACGTATGCAATTATTGTGGTGGGGCTCATGCCCGTACAATATGCCCTGTCATGAAAGCTTCAAATAAAAATCTAGAAATTACTTATCGACTCCAGTCAATTATTTGCGTCTTTCCTCTGAACTTGCACTTCAGATACCAACTTTACAAATTTTCTTTTATCCGGTCTCCAACAGGGGTTCAATCCCGGTACTAATTGTCCGCTGTCTCATAGTTTTATTTGCGACAATCTACAATCCGCGCTCGCAGAACCAGATACAGTAGATGAATTAATCAAAAAAAAAGTCGACTCGGGTTTCATGATCGGCCCTTTCGAGACCCCCCCTTTAAAAATTTTCGCATCAGTCCAATAGGAGTGGCTACCAGGAAATTTTCGGGAAAAAAGCGCTTGATAATTGATTTATCAGCTCCACATAATTGCCTGGTATCCAGCATAAATAGCCTCATACCCAGCAAAGAATATTCTTTGCTCTACCATGACATAGACCAAGCGATCTCTATGATTAAAAATGCAGGTCGCGGCGCATGGCTGGCTAAAGTAGACATCACTTCTGCATTCAAAGTGATGCCTATTCACCCAGACTCATGGCACTTATTCGGGATACGTTGGCACGGAAAATTTTATTTCTCAGTACGCCTTACCTTCGGATGTAAAAGTAGTCCAAAAATTTTCGACATGTCAGAAGCAATCTGTTGGATCCTGTCCAACAACTACGCAATTCCCCATATTATACACCTGCTCGATGACTTTCTTGTCATATCTCCTCCCGATGCCATTCCAGCCGAAAACATTACAAAAGTTCACAAGGTTTTTTCTGAATTGGGAATTCCCATCGCGCAAGAGAAGTCCTTAGGACCAACCCAATATATCGAATTTTTGGGCATCAATTTAGATTCAGTCAAATTCCAAGTTTCTCTGCCAAAGGAAAAAGTCGATAGGATAATCCTAATTTCCAGATTTTTCTCTCCTCACAATTACTTCATTTATTTCCTACCTCAATTCCGTTAAGAACCTCCAAGTAGGGTCTATTAAAGGATATTTAAGCGGCATCCAATTTTTTCATAAATTAATCTACGGTTTCCCCTCCCCCGAAATAAATAATTCTCAAACTTCTCTTCTAATTAAAGGAATCCAGCGCTCTCGTCCTTCAAAAATAGATTCAAGACAACCTATAACCCTGGACATCCTCACAAAATGTATCCAAATTCTCCGCACAGGTTATCATTCGAGCCATACAGCTCATACCCTTGATGCCATGTTTTTATTGTCTTTTTTCGGTTTCTTGAGATGCTCCGAAATTGCAATAAACTCAAAATTCAACCCGAAAATCCACCCGACTATCTCCGACTTGTCCATTCTCGATAGTGAATCAATCGCCTACTTCATCAAACAAAGTAAGACGGACCAAGAGAAGAAAGGCCATTATATATACATTTTCAATCTCCCATCCCCAATTCAACCGTACCAGGCTCTTTTTTCTTATTTTAAACTCAGGAATGCCCAGTCTAAATCCGCAATGGACCCTCTATTCGTCGACGACTCCAACCATCCTGTTACACGTTTTTGGTTCAAAAACACTTAAAACAAATCATAGCTCTGTCAGGTTTACCCGTGGAGCATTTTTCCAGCCACTCATTTCGCATTGGAGCAGCAACTACTGCAGCTCAAAAAGGTCTATCACAAAACCAGATACAAGCCCTCGGTCGATGGTCATCAGACGCTTTCAAAAGCTACATCAGGTATAATCATCTTCACATTAAAGAAGCACATGCAGCCATGATCGGTTAAACATTTATTCAGATCAACAGCCCATAAATTTTTTTTTTTTTTTGCGCCCAAGATGGCTGCCTCATGTGTTTGGGTAGCAAGATGTGCTCCCTGCAATCTGATAAGAATCTTTTTTTAGGATAACCATCCGTTTGAGCTTCTGAAACTTAGTTTTCCTACGTACTTAACTCTTTCCCCGCCATTGACGAGATATCTCGTCAATTAAGAGAAAACGCTTCCCCGCCAATGACGAGATTTTCCGTCTTTCCGCAATACCGCTATTATCCACCAGGTGGCACCCTTCCGCAACTTTTTAAAACCGGAAGTATTGCCCTATGGCAAGCGGCTGCATGTCTGTGTCTGTTTTAAAGATCGCTCTGAATGGGATCTCTATGAAAAGTCCGTCATAAAAATGGAATTATTTTTGCTTTTTGTTCAAAATATGGTGTTTTTGCAAAAACCTACCCATATTCAAAAGCTGATTGCAAAAGAACCACTAAAGGTAGGATGAAACGGTTTTTTTTGTTTGAAAGCAGAGGGTCTGTTCTTTCATTTGGTATATTGTATGTTTATATATTTAAAGAAGAACATTTTCTGGAAGGCATTAAACTTTGGTGAAAATCATGAAAAACGCTGGCGCTGGCTGGCAACTTTTTTAAAAAACGCTGGCGGTGAAAGAGTTAACTGGAACAGTTTGGAACATCCTTTTAAAAAATGGAAGAAAAGAAACCCATATTTAAGTATTCCATGGATTTCCTGAAAGGCCTTAAGCAATCAGCTCCCCCACCAAGCCATCAACTAAGAAAGCTCTTATATAACGAAGGACTTGCACAGACACCAGTCAGGAAAAGAGGATGCAGAGGGGGTAAGAAGACTTTGCACAAAATTAAGACCATTGTTGGTAGAAGATTTGATAACAAAACATCACGCTTTATTGGATTGAGAAAAAGAGATGCACTCAAATCCAGTTTGATAAAAGTCAGAGTAGAGCATAAAAAGTCAACTAATCATGCTATGCTTCCAACTCTTTTAATGACGAACCCTAGATCTCTTGTAAATAAGATTGATGAGTTTCAAGCTATTTTGATGGAAAATGACGTTCACATAGCTGCAATTTCTGAGACCTGGTTCACCCCCCACATGCCTGAGGATTTATTGGGTATTGATGGATACACTTTATATTCTAAATGTAGAACCGCACGTCGAGGTGGAGGAGTTGCATTGTACATCAAAGAAAGTGTCCCATCTTACCCTTTAACCTGTATTAGTGTTCCCGATCACCTTGAATGTCTGTGGATAAAGGTGAGACCATCGAGGCTCCCACGACACATATCCGCTATTGCTGTGTGTGTAGTGTATTCACCACCTCAATCATCATATCAAGAAGAACTCATTGATCATTTAATAACATCATCTGATCTGCTTTGTACAAAGTACCCTGATATTGGTCTCATTATACTTGGAGATTTTAATCATCTCAGATTCCAGGACATCTGTTTGGATAATACATTTTGCCAGGTTGTCCAGAATAACACTAGAGGTGATGCAATACTTGATATGATTATCACTAATATGAAATCAGTGTACAAGAAACCGGAAATCCTCCCCCCTGTCAGCTCATCAGATCATAATTGTGTCTTGTGGAGTCCTAAGGTACATGTAAGACCACCTCAGTGCATTAAGCAGGTAATACGACCTATGCATGGGTCTAGCTTGAATGAGTTTGGTAGATGGATTACTACTCAATCATGGCAGCAGGTAAATGAAGCTACAGGTACCAATGAAAAGGCTAATGCTTTTTATAGTACCATCATGCCTGAAATTGACCGTCATTTTCCTACGAAGACAGTAAAAATGTATCCCTCGGATAAACCATGGATTACTCCAAAAATTAAGCATTTAATCTGCCTGAGACAAAAAGCTTTCAAGACTGGGAAATCAAGCGCTTTATCTAAATTCTACAGGAACAAAGTCCAAAAGGAAATAAATGCTGCAAAAAAACACTACTATAAATCAAGGGTAGAAGGTACAATCAAAGGGAGTCCGAGGGCTTGGCACAGGGAAATCAAATCAATGTGCGGATCTGTGAAAAAGGTGGATCGAATTCAAGTCCCGGGAATTAACCCCCAAGATTTTGTAACAACTGCTAATGTGATTAACACAAAGTTGGTCAAGGTGTCTCAATCTCTCCCGCCTCTTAAGTATGCAGACCTACCTTCTTATCTTCCATCTCCACCCTTGCCTACCATTCCAGAATGGGAAGTGTACAGAAAATTATCTTCCCTTAATTGTCACAAATCCCCTGGCCCTGACATGATTCCCCCAAGAATATTAAAGGAGTTTGCATGCGAAATCAGCAACCCTATTTGTGACATTATTAACAGCTCCCTTGTAGAAGGTGTGGTTCCCACACAATGGAAAGAGGCCATTGTTGTTCCCATACCAAAATCTTCTCCTCCGAATATTGAGGAACTAAGACCAATCTCATTAACATCTCAACTGTCAAAAATTTGTGAAAAATTTATTGAGCAATGGATCGTGAATGACATCACACCAAACTTAGATCCTATGCAGTTTGGTAGTCGACATAACCATTCCACAACACATAATTTAGTTAGCCTGATGGACTTTGTGTATAAAGCTTGTGATGAACCAGGTTCAGTGTGCACATTAGTTACAACAGATTTTGCCAAAGCTTTTGATGCTGTCGACCATACAGTAGCAATAAAGTGCCTCCTGGATCTTGGAGCGAGACCTAGTCTAATTCCATGGATGAGTAATTTTATGTCTTATCGCCGTCAAAGAGTGCGTTACCATGGATATTTATCTGATTGGGAGTATCCTTCATGTGGAGTTGCCCAGGGAACCATATTGGGACCCATAATCTTCTTAGCACTGATTAACAATGCTCTTCAAGATCAAATTAACCACTGGAAATATGTGGATGACATGACTATGGCCCAAAGGTGGACAGTTCATCAGCCTTGTACTCTCCAGCATACATTAAATGACCTTGGCATCTGGGTTGAGGACCATAAGATGAAACTCAACTCAAAAAAATGTAATGTCTTACATGTCTCCCGTATGAAACATTTGCCAACTTGGCCACCACTTTCTATAGATCAGAATATTCTAAACATCTGTGACTCTGTTAAGATCTTAGGAGTAACCATTCAGAATGACTTAAAATGGGACGGTCAAGTGGACCTCATGTTGTCCTCAGCTAATAGAAAGCTTTTTGCTTTTCGCCGGCTAAAGAAATTTGGAGTTCATGATGAAGAACTGGTTACCATCTATACTGGGTACGTACGTCCAGTGTTAGAGTATGCAGTCCCAGTTTGGCATAATTCCTTGACCACTTATCAAATTAAAAGGTTGGAAAGAGTGCAGAAACGAGTTTGTAAAATCATACTGGGACGAAGGTACGAAGGATATTCTGATGCCCTCTCCTTTCTTGGACTGTGTACACTAGCAGAGAGACGAGACCAATTGTGCCTTGATTTTGCTAGGAAGCTATATAAGTCTAGCTTTAGAGATTGGCTACCACCACTCAGGGAGCAGCTGACTGGACGCCAGATGAGGAACTCTTCTAAACTGACAACCCCCAGATGCCGAACGGAACAATTCAGGAGATCACCTATTCCATATATGTGTAGACTTTTAAATGATTATGGATTTTAAATCGACTTTGTATACCTTTATTAAGTATTTTATTCTTCTTTTTCTTTTAATCTTGCATTTTAACTTGAGTAAATATGCTTTGACATTCATTGTAACAGCAAAATAATTCAGTGTCCCCTTATGACAAACGTCTTTGGGTACCTGTAACGATGCTGATAAAATCAATAAACAATAAACAAAAACAAAAAAGATAAATTCATATACATAAGTCACAACTCATCTCATTATCATTCCATTATTTTTGTAAATCTTTCAGCATCGGACAGGGCTCCCCTCCTGGTGCAGCAGACCCACGGCTCCCTTCGGTCGCAGGGCGAACCCCCCGTCTGTCGTCTGAGCTATGCCATGTTCTGCGACGGATGGGGATCCCCCTGCCCGGTGCAGCAGAGCCGCTGGCTCCCTTCAGGCGCAGCAGGAGCCCTCCGTCCGACGTGTCAACCCCGCTTAATAACATGCCTAGTCAGCATCAGACAGGGCTCCCCTCCCGGTGCAGCAGACCCACGGCTCCCTTCGGTCGCAGGGCGAACACCCCGTCTGTTGCCTGAACTATACCATGTTCTGCGATGGATGGGGATCCCCCTGCCCGGTGCAGCAGAGCCGCTGGCTCCCTTCGGGCGCAGCAGGAGCCCTCCGTCTGACGCGTCAACCCCGCTTTAATTACATGCCTATTCAGCGTCGGACAGGGCTCCCCTTCCGGTGCAGCAGACCCACGGCTCCCTTCGGTCGCAGGGCGAACCCCCCGTCTGTCGCCTGAGCTATACCATGTTCTGCGATGGATGGGGATCCCCCTGCCCGGTGCAGCAGAGCCGCTGGCTCCCTTCGGGTGCAGCAGGAGCCCTTCGTCTGACGCGTCAACCTCGCCTTAATTACATGCCTATTCAGCATCAGACAGGGCTCCCCTCCCGGTGCAGCAGACCCACGGCTCCCTTCGGTCGCAGGGCGAACACCCCGTCTGTTGCCTGAACTATACCATGTTCTGCGATGGATGGGGATCCCCCTGCCCGGTGCAGCAGAGCCGCTGGCTCCCTTCGGGCGCAGCAGGAGCCCTCCGTCTGACGGGTCAACCCCGCTTTAATCACATGCCTATTCAGCGTCGGACAGGGCTCCCCTTCCGGTGCAGCAGACCCACGGCTCCCTTTGGTCGCAGGGCGAACCCCCCGTCTGTCGCCTGAGCTATACCATGTTCTGCGATGGATTGGGATCCCCCTGCCCGGTGCAGCAGAGCCGCTGGCTCCCTTCGGGCGCAGCAGGAGCCCTCCGTCTGACGCGTCAACCCCGCTTTAATTACATGCCTATTCATCGTCGGACAGGGCTCCCCTTCCGGTGCAGCAGACCCACGGCTCCCTTCGATCGCAGGGCGAGCCCCCGTCTGTCGCCTGAGCTATACCATGTTCTGCGATGGATGGGGATCCCCCTGGCCGGTGCAGCAGAGCCGCTGGCTCCCTCCGGGCGCAGCAGGAGCCCTCCGTCCGACACGCTAATTCGCCCACAGCATTTAAGCGCATCATATTTGTGCCCCTTTTCTAGCCCTCACAGGGCTCGTCAGGCCGACGCTGCAAGCCTCAGTTCCTATTAAGAACCACTAAGCTCTCCCGGTCGGCCGGCATATTTCTCAACACGCATATTTTGGGGGGGAACACAGAAATATCTTTGCTCTCCGGCTGCTGTCCTATGCATCAAGCTTCCTTTGGGGAGTTCTCCGGGTTCGGGCCATACCCTGGATTCGGAGTTCGAGCTTCACTCCGGATCCTGAGCCCTCCCCCAGGACAGCACGCCAAAATATGCTTACTTTCGCAATCAGATTAGATGTAAGGGCGAACTCGTGAAATGATGTTTTATTAACAAGGTTCGGGAGGAGCACGATCAGATAATTAACTAATCAAGCACAGGTGCATCTAATTTGGTAATCAGCCAAACACTACATATACAGACATCCTACCTACCTCAGTCTATTGTGATTGTTTTCGGATATCCCTCCACCACCCCAACTCGCCACTCTAATCTGTTCTATCCCAGTTTGGGATGGGGGAGTTCTCCGGGTTCGGGCCATACCCTGGATTCGGAGTTCGAGCTTCACTCCGGATCCTGAGCCCTCCCCCAGGACAGCACGCCAAAATATGCTTACTTTCGCAATCAGATTAGATGTAAGGGCGAACTCGTGAAACGTGTTTGGAGTAAGAAGAATGATGAGTACCATCCCAAAAACACCATCCCTACTGTGAATCAAGGGTAGTAGCATCATGCTTTGGGGTATTTTTCTGCACATGGGACAGGGCGACTGCACTGTATTAAAGAGAGGATGATCGGGCCATGTATTTCAAGATTTTGGGGAACAACCTCCTTCCTCAGTTAGCGCACTGAAGATGGGTCGAGGCTGGGTCTTCCAACATGACAATGACCTGAAGCACACAGCCAGGATAACCAAGGAGTGGCGCTGTAAGAAGCATGTCAAAGTTCTGGCGTGGCCTAGCCAGTCTCCAGACCTAAACCCAATAGAGAATCTTTGGAGGGAGCTCAAACTCCGTGTTTCTCAGCGACAGGCCAGAAACCTGACTGATCTAGAGAAGATCTGTGTGGAGGAGTGGGCCAAAATCGCTCCTGCAGTGTGTGCAAACCTAGTGAAAAACTACAGGATACGTTTGACCTCTGTCATTGCAAACAAAGGCTATTGTACCAAATATTAACATTGACTTTCTCAGGTGTTCAAGTACTTAATTTGAAGCTCTATCATACAAATAAATAGTTTAAAAAATCATACATTGTGATTTCTGGATTTTTTTTAAAAAGCAGGGTGTTCAAATACTTATTTTCCTCACTGTATATATAATTTTATGATTACATCTTTTCTTATGCAGGGAGACATGATCAGGTAATAAGGAAATTGGGAGAGGGCACAAATGTAAATAGTTATAGTATGATGTAGTACTCAAGTCCGGTCTCTGACTCAAGACCATTCTCGAGACCGATTTCTGCTTCCTCGGACTCGTCTCCTGAGAAAGACTCGGTCTTGGACCACAGTGGGAGGAGAAGGGCTCGTAATTTCAGACCGAGTCCTCGAGACCAATGCATTTTTTTAATGTTCATATAAAAAACACACTAAACATAACAATAATAATAAAATGCAATGTTGACGGGCATTATTTGAAAATGACATACCATGGTGTAATGCAAAGATACTACCATCAGAGCCGTTTATTAATCTCTAGAAAAACAGGCAGACTAAGTCATCCAAACCACATTTCTTAAAGACCAGAACAAAGTCATGAGTTTTTAAAAAGCCATTTTATTGCAATTATACCATCAATTTATGACAAATCTCCAGATATCAATAATGAGCTGCAGTAAGAGAAAATAACATGAAGTTTGTATGAGAGACATTATAAGAGTACATCTCTCTCACTTCCTTACAGAAGAGCAGAAACTGAGCACATTTTAAGAACATCAATCCCTTACATTTAATCTTCTGGATGATCACTTATGATGTTAAACGTAATGACCTGAGAGGTAGCCATGAAGACTTTACTCAAGTGACCCCAAAGATGTGTTCAGAGTTTACAGTGTGTGTGTGTGTTTAAAAAGAAAAGCTGGAGCCCTTCACCCTTCATAAACATAAAAGATCCTTAAAGTACAAAACTGGCCCTTACGAAAATTAACCATGGTTTTACTAAAGGTCAACGCAAATAAATCATGGTTACCGTAGTAAAACCAGTGGTAATTGAAACAAAAAAAGTGTTTACTACACATTTACTATAAAAAAACACATGGTTAATTTTCGTAGGAAACGCGTTTAAGAACAGCAATCATTTTTTAAGGCTATAGTGCATAGTGCCGCGTCTACATGAGTCTTTATTCCTTCAATCCTTTTCACCAGTGCTGTAAAACTACATCCATTTTATTACTCAGAACAAAGAGACAAACACGTTATCTGTAATAAAACTATCTGTGCTGCTTTACTAAATGTTTACTAAATGTCTTATTGTGTGTGAAGCCCATAAGCATAACTGTGAGATATTATTATCATATCGACCAGCAGAAGAGAGAGAGAAAAAAGAGAGAGCGAGCTATAGTAGAGTATGTTCATCCTTATACCATTATAAAACCTTCTGAATAAAATACAGTTTAGTAGAAAGCAACGTTGCTTTGGTCCCCTTCAAATAAGTTTTCTTCACTTTTTCAAACCATATTTGTACACATCCTTTTACGTCAGTTAGAAAAATAAGATTCAGAATCAGGACTGTCATCGATGGGATGTCTCTTTATAAAAAACATCATTCCCTGTTATCATTCCCAAGACATGAAAACACAAATTTGGTCCTCAGTTTCAGTGAAGTTATATTGTGAATATTGATTGTCGAGAGAACCGCTGTATGTGTTTGTCTGTGTTTAATACACTATGGCACTAAATTGAAATAATAAAAAAAGACAAAAACAAATGCATCTCTGAGTTTGTGTCCATGATGTTTATGTGTGTGTTTGTGGGGTGGATGAGCTCCTTTACTCTGGTTTGGGTTCAGGGGTTTCACTCTTGGCCTCCCCTTGGTCTTCATCACTCTCGAGTCCAGAACGACTGACGATACGACGGACGAAAGGAAGATCTCCACGCCTAAACACACAAATATCACACATTTAGCTTATTTATACTAAACAATTGAGCAAAATGAGGAGTAAATAAATTAAAATACATATGAAGAAAATAAGGAAAAAATTTAATTAATTTAAAACAAAACTAAGATAAAATAAATTACAAGTACTTGGCCCTTAATATCTATTTAGTATGATAACTATACGTTAACTATAACGATAACTGTATTAGTGTCCACACCACCAAACGATAACTTCATGCTAATTCGCTCGCGAGGCACAGTACTCACGCAAATCATTTACCTTCAATTGCATAAGTAATATTGCATATTTCCTCCACAATGTCTTTTCAAATGAGCGTGCACTTTATAGTCAAAAATATTTGATTGGCTGTCAATGGTTTATCGTCCATCACTTGGAAAAAAAATAGCTTTGCAAGTGATCCCAAGACATCGTTCCTTGTATCTTTATTGTTATAGTTGTGGTGCGAACTTCTTTTTTTTTTATATATAATTTTTTATCGTTATTGTTATAATGTGAAAGGCCCTTAAAGTTTAATCTTCAACGTCTTTTTATGCCAGACTTTCATATTATAAATCTGTAACAAAAAAGCAAAACTGCTCCTTTATAACATGTGTTTAAAGATGTGTATATAATGAATCAAATGCCATGGTTTCATACCTGAGTTTACTCTTCAGACTGCTGACCTCACGGTTCATGGCATCGGCTGATTCGGTGGCGTCCTCCAGCTCTCTCTGCAGTTTCCTGCGGTTGGCGTTGGCCCGCTGCGCCTCTTCCTCCGCCTCCTCCAGCTGTCGCTTCAGCTGCTTCATGCGGCTGTTCAACTTATCAGCCTGTAGCCGATCAAAACCCAAAGTTAAAGGAACGGTTGAGCCAATCACATAAGCTTAACCTGTAATAAAGCGTTTCTAACCTGGTCTTTAAATTGCTCTGAGCTGCGTCTCTCGTCATCCACCTGCAGAATCACCTCCTTTAACTTCTTCTCCGCACGACGCACCATCTTTGATGCCTGCTGTCTCTCTCTATTAAACAGATCCAGGATCAGCTTACACAGCAATTATACTTAACACATGAGCTAAACAGCAGTGATAGGCACGTATATTTGCAATAATACCATATATTATTTTATTTTTATATAATAATTATTAGGGATGGACCGATACCATTTTTTCCATTACCGACCCCAAACCGATACCTTGTTTTTCTTAACTTAAATAGCTTTATATACGCGTTAGTTCTTCACAAAGTTATTTAGTGTATTAAGAAAACTTTGAATATAGTGCATAAAAAGTTTATAGTGCTTTTATAATACTTTTATTTTGTCAAATTTAGAGAAAACATTTGCATAAAAAAGATTACTTTTTATGTTAATCTGTAATACCATGATTATCCCACTTTTCTCATTTATAAAAAACTGAAGGCAAAACGTTATTTACTAATTTTAAACTCCGTGTATGTTTTGATAATCGTTCTGAATCTGATCTCTAACTAAATTCCTTCACAAAAATACAATTATTTCAGCTTTTGCAAAAAAAATTTTTTTAAAGAAAAAATACCCATATTCAAAAGTTTGTACGCAGAGAAAAAAATATAGATAGGATGAAAAAATCCTGTTTTGTTTGTTTGTTTATTGTTTGTTTGAAAGCAGAGGGTCTGTCCTTTCATTCGATATATTTGTATGTTTATATATTTATAGAAGAACATTTTCCTGGTAAAACTGCTTTGAAACAATGCAACATTGTACAAAAAGTAGTGATGCACCGATGTATCGGCCGCCGATATTTATCGGCCGATTTTTGATGAATTTAAAACCATCGGCATATCGGCAATAGCACGAGAAAGGCCGATACAAATTGATTATTAAATAACTGCATAAAGAAATCCATTATATGTAAAAAAAAAAATGAGTTAATGTTATTAATAAAATAAATGCTGAATAGTAAAAACCACCTTTGAAGGTTGTCATGCTGTCTTATTATATTTGTTTTAGCTTAATTTGTGCCTCTCTTATTATGTTGGTCAGTTGAATGTTAATTAGATCCAATCCATGTTCAGGAAAAATAATTTGATGCAGAAATAAACTAGCTAATAGACAAACTGTATAGTATTGTACACAAGTGTTTAAAGCAACACTATGTAGTTTCCATGTAAAAATGACTTACAGCTCCCCCATGTGGTTGAAAAGCGCAACAGTGCCTGGTATCAGACACTCTTCTGCAGGCAGGGGGAGGGGCGGGGCTGTGTTTTCTACCCTCCACCACCACTTTCAGAGTGTGCTTGTAGCAGCTAGGAGGCTGCTCAGGTTGCAGCAACAGTACAATTTGTCCAGTTAAAAGTTGTTCTATCACTGAAATAATTTTAGAGACATTATTTAAAGGTTAAAAAACTACATAGTGTTGCTTTAATATCGGTATCGGCCAGAGGTTGTCTGTTTAAATCGGTATCGGCCCCAAAAAAATCCTATCGGTGCATCCCTAACAAAAAGCACTAAATAAATAAAATAAACTTGAAGCTCGACATACTGTCTATATATTTTTGTATGGGCATCGGCTGATCAATCTTTTCAATTCAATTAAAATAATTGTTCCTGATTAACCATCTTCACTTTTTAATGTGACTTTTTACGTTGTATTACAAACAACAACACTCAACCATATTTAAATGGTACCATGAGGTGTCAAACTAAAGAAAACTGCACTTAAACGTATTTAGTTTAATTTGTCTAAATGTCTTGTAAATGTTTTCCAAGTACTTAAAACTACCGAATGTATCATCTATTTACATATATATCTATGGTCTGAGGTGGTGCGAAAGAGTGGAGGTGGTTACTAATTTGCATATTCATAAATATAGTGCAATTTAATAGTGGCGGGAACTGATTGCATATTCATAGATCTGCGAATACTAAATGAGGACACAGGAAAAACTTTTAAATATGCTATTATGATGCTGCTAAATGAGTTTTAAGTGATAAAATTATCAACTTCACAGGATTCACTTTAATTCATTTAGAAAACTTGTGCACAATAAACGTTTCATTCGTTTCACCAATTTTACTTATTATTTATTTAGCTGACTCTTTTATCCAAAGCGACTTACAATTTCTATATATGTCAAAGGTCGCACACCTCTGGAGCAACTCGGGGTTAAGTGTCTTGCTCAGAGGGACACAATGGTGTGTCACAGTGGATTTAAACCCGGGTCTCTCACTCCAAAGGCGTGTGTCTCATCCACTACGCCATAACCCCCAATTTTCTGTGAATCTCTCATTTACCGTAAATACATTTGTGTTATATCACCCATGCTTATCTCTCAATATCGACATTTGCCATTAAAACCGCTATATTGGTCGAGCACCAGTTTACTGCATCCAGTCGAGCTCTCACCTGGTCTCAACGTCCAGTTGCTCCTCCAGCTGCATGATCTTGGCCTCCAGGGCGGCGATAGAGGCCTTGTATTTGCTCTTAACGGCTCCCTCCAGCTCGGTGAGTTTGAGTTTCATGTCCTTGTTCTGACGCTCCATCTGTGCGCGCGCCCCCTCCAGACGCTGGGAGATACTGCGCTCGGCCGTCAGCTCCACGTTTATCTGATCCACCTACAGAGAAAGACGGCTACTGTCAGGGACTGTATTGTAGTATTTTTGAGAGGATAAAGTCTGATAAAGTGTTTGTGTCTGACCTGCAGTAGAGCTCTCTTCAGACGGTCGTTCACGAGCTCCGTGTTATTCTGCTCCTCCTCTAACTCCTCCTCCAGCTGACCGATACGAGCCTCCAGACGCCTCCTCTCTTCTGAGCCCAGAGCCCTGATGGCGCAAACAAACACATGAAGTGATTTTGGTTTATTTTGTGATTGACGGTGCCTCACACACCATACTGCAGGGGTTCGCGTCTCACCCTTTGGACATCAGATTGTTCATCTCATCCTGAAGTTCATCCCTCTCTTGTTGCGCTTGTCTCTTGGCTCGCTCTGCAGCCGCCAGTTCCTGCAGACAGAGACAGAGTCAGTAAACCCAGTTGAGACCCAGATCTGGATTTATGCGAGAGAACCGAGAAAAACACAAACCTCCTGCATTTGGATCATCTCTGCTTCCATGCTCTTTATCTTCTTCTCGTTCTCTTTGCTCTGAGCCAGAATCTCATCTCTGGACTGACGGGTGTCCTCCAGTTCCCTAAGTAGATCCTTCATCTGAGCCTGAACGATCAGAGAAGAACAAGTTTAGGTCACGAACCTTCACATTTTTCAAGTTATCTCATCGCCGCTGATGTAATGTTACCTGCACTTTCTTCAGCTGCTTGAGGGCTTCATCACGGCCCTTGTTGGCCTGTTCAATGGCCGCCTCGAGATCTTTCAGGTCCAGCTCCATCTTCTTACGTGCCGCCATGGCGACCGCACGCTGTTTGCGCTCGTCCTCCAGCTCCAGCTCCATCTCACGAACCTGATGACAAATAATTAATACGAGGTGCCTGACTTTCAAGAGAAGCTTTTCTGACACAGAGTTTTTTCTCGTACCTGTTTGAGCAGCTGTCTCTTCTTCTCCTCTCCCAGCTCATCTCGGCCCAGCAGGTCTCTCTCGTACTGAGCCTTCATGGCCTGCATGTTGACCTCCAGACGCAGTTTGGCATCTTCGGTCGCCTGCAGCTCATCTTCCAGCTCCTCCAGCTGAGTCCTCATCTCCTCCAGCTGCTGCTCCATACCACGCTTGGATTTCTCCAGCTCGTGCACCTGAGAACGGAGAGGAACCGTGAGGTTACTTCAGAGGAGATGATGAAGCCAACACTGGTGCTTCTTCTGAAGACTCTGAGGTGTCTTACACTCTTGCCCACGTCATCTTTGGAGGACACCAGGTCTTCCATCTCAGCACGAAGCAGTTTGTTGGTCCGGTCCAGTTCATCCTTTATGTCCGTCAGCGTCTCCAGCTCTCGGGCGAGCGCCAGCGCGCGAGTCTCTTTCTCACGAGCTTCGGCCTCGGCGCGGTCGCGTTCCTCGGCGTACCGAGCGGAGATGGTCTTCTCCTCTGCAAGCATCTACAAAACAAACAGAACTTACTCAAAGAGATTGTCGGGAAAAGAACTTTGCTTGGAAATTTGATTGAGTTGAGTCCTAACCTGGTCAAACTTCTTCTGCTTCTTCTCCAGATTGGAGACGATCTGTCTAAGGTGGTCCTGGTCAACGACCATGTCGTCCAGCTCCTGCTGCAGACGGGTCTTGGTCTTGTCCAGTTTGTCGTATGCCGCATTCCTCTCCTCCAGACGCAGTGTGACGCCCTCCAGATCTCTCTGCAGACGTTTCCTAGATTCCTCAGCGTTCTCCAGAAAACCAACCTCATGTTCCATCTTCTTCTTCATCTCAACCAGCTGCAGGAGAATCAAGGATTAATCATTATTGCATCATGAAGGTAAATGTAGATAAGTTCTCCTCTTACTTTTAAAATCTGACACCGATCTTGCCTCCATTAGCATCTACCTTCAAATAACATCGACCCAAACAGAAAATGAGATCTGTACCTGAGTCTGTAAGGTGCTCATCTGTTTCTCCAGGTTCCTCTTGGCCTCCTCTTCCTCCTCCAGCTGCTCCTTCAGACTGTGATGCTCATCCTCCATCTGTCGCAGACGGGTGTTCAGAGACAGTTTCTGTCGCGTCTCCTCCTGCAGAACTTCCTGTGAGACACAGACAGCATGGAGAGTTAGAGACAGCTTTCATTCAGACGTCACATAACGCAAGAGAAACCTCCTCATACCTGTACGTCCTGCAGCTGAGACTCGACAGCAGAATAATCCTTTGTGGCTTTGATGGATTTCCCTTCAACTTCATTCAGCAGACCACTGACGTTATCAAGTTCACTCTGAGGAGAGATGAGAAGATCAGATCTTCATTACAGATCCATAATCAAGTCTTTTCTATAAATATTATGATGATTATGATCATGTATGAATGGTTCAACCTGCATCTTAGCGACTCTGTCAGCCAGTTCCAGTCTCTGTCGTTCACTCTCAGCGTGTTTAACCTGCAGCTCTTGCAGTTGTGTCTCAGCTTTTTTCCTGCGATATTCAGATTCAGTTTTACCCTGCATGAGCGTCTTCAGTTCAATCTGCAGCTCGTTCCTCTCAGACTCCAGAGCTTGCTTGGTCTTCTCCACTGAGACTTTATTCTGAACACAAACACAATTTAAACTTTATATACATACACACTTATAGTGTTAATTTCATCAGACGAGACGAGACCAAATATGTTCGTCAATGACCTTTTTTCCATGACTAAGACGAGACGATGACGAGACTGCACAGATGTCAAAAAACGCTGACTAAAACTAAACACGCATGAACATGCATTATTGTTGACAAAAAAAGACAAGTCTAAAATGTTTTGCATAAAATAAAAACTAAGATAAAATCTCTCTTCATTTTCATCTACAGTTGTCTCTACTAGAGATAGAATATCCACTGTGTGGTTGGAACACAAAACTACATCGAGCAAGAACACAACACCCGAACACGAGCGCTGAGATCATTTGTGAATGTGTCTCTTAAATCAGTAAAACAGACACGTTTCACAAAGTTGCATTCAACAAAAATCATTCAACAAGTGTATTTTGTTGATGACATTTAACCAATATGAGAGATGTGTGAAACACTATTTGACTGAAATGGTTATCAGAAATAATTTATTTTAAAAAAGACAAAAATGTTTTAACTAAAACTTGACTAAGATATATTGAGTTTTCTTTTGACTAAAACTAGACTAAAATGATGAGACTTTTATTCGACTAAAACTTGACAAATAAAAAGATATGTGAATGACTGAATATGACTAAAACTAACAAGGACATTTGGCACAAGACTAAGACTAAATTAAAAATAGGTGACAAAATTAACACTATATTCTTAAATACTACGTCTGGGAAAAGATTAATCGCGATTAATCGCATACAAAATAAAAGAGATTTAAGGAACATTTACATTTGTATATATATATATATATATTCATATTTTTATATTATATATATATATAAATAAAAAAATTATATATAAATAAAAAATCTGTATGTGTGTGTGGTTAAATATACACAATAATTACACACATATATTATGCAAAAAATAACTTATTTTGTATGCAATTAATCATGATTAATCTTTTCCCAGCCCTATTAAATACTCTTTAATGTGTGTGTGTGTGTGTGTGCGTGCGTGCGTGCGTGCGTGCGGCCGGGTAATTATCACGTTGGGGGGACCAATTGTCCCCACAAAGATAGGAATACCAGTATTTTTGTCACCTTGTGGGGACATTTTGATGTCCCCATGAGGAAACAAGCTAATAAATCAAACAGAATGATGTTTCTTGAAAAGGTATCAGACAGTTTCCTGTGATGGTTGGGGTTAGGGAATGGGGCAGGTAAGGGGAATAGAATATACAGTTTGTACAGAATAAAATGCATTACGTCTATGGAATGTCCCCAAAAAACATGGAAACCAGAATGTGTGTGTGTGTGTGTGTGTGTGTGTGTGTGTGTGTGTGTGTGTGTGTGTGTGTGTGTGTGCGTGTGTGTGTGTGTGTGTAATTGTGATTATGTGTGTGTTTATCTTACCCTCTTGACCTGCTCCAGTTGTTCATTGAGCTCATCGAAGGCTTGCCCGTGTTTCTGTCTCATCTCAACCACCAGCTGCTCGTGAACTTTAGCTTCATCTTCCAGAGTCTTCTTCAGCTGGGCCACCTCTGTCTCACGCTTTGTCCTGTGATGACATACACAACAATGTAATTTTCCTTACAAAAAGACCTTTTTGGTCGATACGTTGTCTTTTAAATAATAAATATTGAGAGCCATAGCAGCAGTGTGCCGTTCTTTGTTTTTTTATGATTTAGTGTTTTTGTGATCGAGCACCTGTCTCAAAAACTTCAGTAGTTTTATATTGCAAAAGATTCACTGAATTAAAAATGAATCTCTCGATATTGTTCAAAAAAGTGATTCTGTGGTGTGTGAACATCTGACCGACGGCTCGGCTCAGGTGTGTTGTGTTTACCTGAGCTCCTGTTGAGCTGCAGTAGAGTCCAGCGTGTCCTCCAGCTCGGTCTTAAGCGCCTCCAGCTCCTCGCCCAGATCCCTGCGGTGTTTCTCGGCTTTGGCACGAGCCGCTCTCTCCAGCTCCAGATCTTCCTGAAGTTCACTGAGCTGAGCCTCAAGTTCACGAATCTTCTTCTGAGCCAGATTCTTCTGAGCGGCTTCCTCTTCCATCCTGATGAGAGAGAGAAACTTCATTACTATGGCTGACATATTATATTACCTTCTTAAATATCAGACGGGCAGATCGATTATGAACTACAGCATCATGTATATGATGTCACACCTGGCCAACGCCTCCTGAAGCTCCTCCTCTTTCTTGGCAAGCTGCGCTCTGAGTTCAGCGATCTGCGCCTGTAGCTCTGCGATCTGATCCGTGAGTTCTGTGGAGTCGCCCTCCAGCTTCCTGCGGTTCTTCTCCAGCTCCTGTCTCTGTTTCTCCTCACGTCTCAAACGGTCTGAAAGAGCACACAGGATTAAACGACATACAGCACCTGCCAGGTTCAACCAATGGAACAATCACAATAAATATCAGACTCTTACCTTCCAGGTCTGTGATCATGGCTTCGTGTTTGTTCTTCAGTTTCTGCAGGCTCTTGGACTTCTCCTCCTCCTCGGCCAGGTTGGTGGTGAACTCTGAGATTCTTTCTTCTAGAAGTTTCTTCTCCTGTAGAAACACCACAAAAACGCTTGATCAGAAAACCCACCTTCATTCATTTCTCATGGCATGAAACACAAGACACGTATCTCTGCAGACAGACCTTAGACAGTTTGTTGTTCTGGTCCTCGAAAAGCATCACCTCCTCTTCGGTTTTCTTCAGCTTGGCCTCCATGGTGACTTTCTCCAGCTGCAGTTTCTGTCGGGCCGCTTCTTCTTCATCCAGCTGCTGCTCCAGATCCTGTTGGACCGAAACACACGTAATTTCTCAAAAGATGCAAACTATCTTCTAATTCAAATTCATTTTTGACTGTGCGCGTGATCTCCTTACAGAAATATTCTGCTGCATCTTCTTCTTCTCGGTCATCAGATGATTGGCTCTCTCCTCCTCCTCCTCCACACGAGCCTCCAGGTCATGAAGGATCTCCTCCAGCTCTTGTTTCTTGGCCACGAGACGGTTTCTCATCTCATCGGCCTCTGCGCAGAGGTCCATCTCTGCCTGCAGCTGCTCCTGCAGCGCTAACTTCTCTGCGTTCAGCTGTAACACGTCAACATGCCACAAAACATCTCAACAAAGATCATTTCATAAAGAGAAAAGCCCACACAGAACAAACTGTAGATGTAATGGAGTCAGCAACCGCTTCAACACATCACACAATCTGTTGAATGTGATTGTGTAGGTATATATATATATTGTGTGTGTGTGTGTGTTTCGCACCTGTTGTTGTTTGACCTCCAGCTCCTTCAGCTGTAGTTCAGCCACCTGCTGTTTCTCTTTGACTTTGTTAAGTTCTTCATCTTTGGCCTGCATCTCCTCCTCCTGTCTGCTGACCTGGAGAAGAGGCTTCACCTAAACACACAAACACATCATCATCAGTACAGAAACACACCTCAAATCTGCATGTAAGTGTATCAGTGTATGTGTTAGGGGTGTAACAATACAGCGATATTGATAGATGCATCGATTAAATTTCTAACGATACGATGCGTTGATGCCAAACATAAAATATCAATATGAGGTACTTTTATTTTGACACTCTCTGTGTCCTCATTCTTTGATGTAACGTCCATCCAAGCATTTCCACCAAAGCGTGCATTTTTTTTTATTTTCGTGTGCTAGTGTCAGCAAGTGAATGCAATGCTGAAACAAAGTCGCAAAAACACAGCAAAAGAGACAGAAGACGTTGTGACTGCTATCGGACGCAAATCGTGGGTTTAGAAATATTTTGTATTTGGAAAATGGATTGGACAAACAAAACCTTTGCCAGCAGCAGCTGAAACACTAAAGACTTTGACTGTTGCCATCATAAGCTTGATTTTCATCATAATTTTTTTTATTTTATTGAAAGAAAGGGTAGTTTTTTTCTTAGTTTGTTGTTGTAAATGTCCCAAATTGGACAGAGATTGTGCCTTTTTACACTGCAAAAAATGACTTTCAAGAACAAAAATTCTTAGTATTTTTGTCTTGTTTTCAGTAAAAATATTTAAAAATTCTTAAATTAAGAAGCATTTTTTTGATGATGCAATTAAGTGATTTTGTGCATAAAACAACTAAAAAAAATCTGCTAATGGGGTAAGCAAAAAATCTTGAACATTTTTCTTAAACACTAAATTCAAGAAAAATTAGCTTACTCCATCAGCAGATTTTTTTGCTTGTTTTATGCACAAAATCACTTAAATTTGATATCTTTGGTGTAAAAACTAGACTTATTTTCTTGGGTCATTTTCCTCATTAAGAAAAAGCATCTTAATTTAAGAATGTTTTGATATTTTTACTGAAAACAAAGCAAAAATACTAAGAAAATGTTTTCTTGAAAATAATTTTTTGCAGCGTAAAGAGTTTAATTAAATGTTCATGTGATATATTTTTGTTGCATTCATGAACTATAAAAAATGTAACTGCTAATCTTAGCTCGTAATATTAAAGTATCCATAAATTAATTGAATCAAATTGTAATTGCATCGACAAAACATTTGTTGTATCAGCAAATATCGAATTACTGGCGCAGATAATGGCTGTTTCTTAAAAATGACTTTCTTACTTAGTATTTTTGTCTTGTACAAATATCTAAAAATTCTTAAATCAAGATGTATTTTCTTGAGCAAAACGACTTAAGAAAATAACTCTTAGACAAAACATATCAAATTTAAGTGAATTTGTGCTTTAAAGAAAGCAAAAAAATCTGATAATAGAATAAGACATTTTTTCTTGAATTTACATAATACAAGAAAAATTCAGCAAAAAATGTCTTATGTCATTGGCAGATATTTTTGCTTGTTGTAGCCTCTTATGTAACGGCTGAAATTCCACAAGGGGGCGCATTTGTTCCTCAGACGTTGCACAATAAACGTATCACTTGAATATTTCATTATAAATCGTGAATGAAAAGTGAGAGTCGAACGAATGTCCGGTAGTGAACTAATTGTATACACTATTTATATTGTAATTCGGTCAGAAACGTCAAGATTGTGAGGCGAACAAATCGTTTTGGATTAAAAGGCTTGGATATTCCATTTCCTTGGACTTTTAGGGATTTATGAAATTTCGCCGAAGCGGACAAAGGGAAGATTTTGAAGGTAAGTAAATATCCTAAATCGCGGCCACCCGGTTCAGGTAACTAACAAGTAGATTACAGTTTTATGATTGCTATAAATCATCTTATGCTTTGTGTGTGCACTTAATGAAATCCTGAGAGCTTTCAAACGATGTGCTGCATGACTGTATATTTTGAAGATTTAAAGCTACAAAGTTACAATGACGTTTATGCAGCCTCACATGCAAGGGAGGGGGTGCGCCGTGTACGGCACCGTGATCCTTATCAGGTCAAGCACAAATTCACCTACATTTTATATATTTTGTCTAAAAACTAGAGTTATTTTCTTAGGTCATTTGCTCATCAAGAAAATACATCTTGATTTAAGAATTTTTAGATATTTCTACTGAAAACAAGACAAAAATACAAAGTAAGAAAGTCATTTTTTGCAGTGTAAGCGTTCTTCAGCGATCTTGGGTCCTTGTGTCCTCGCTCTGCGTCATCATTAACCGTCAAAGTACAATTCCAATTCTCAAGAACACAAGTACAGAGGTCGCATGAAAATACCAGCATGTGTTCTTGATATCGAGGATGCATCAAGTGCCGACTTGCGCGCTGAAATCGCGTTACGCCCCAAGAAGTCATTGCGGCAAAATGATGGCAGAGGTCAGGTGACCAACAGGAAGATCTCACATATCGAAATTCTTACAGGTGCATTCTGTGTTCTCACGACCTTGTGAGTTTGTTCTTCCAATGTCACCTGGCAAGACCGATCTTCACGAGAACACAAGTCCGTTCTTTGCGTTCTTAGATTTGAGAAACAGCCAATCAAAACTGTATTGTATCGCAAATAACTGTTCAATTTACACCCCTGGTATGTGTTAGTTTATGTCCGTATGTGTGTGAGTTTATGTACTTTGGTAAAGAGTCTCCACCACTGCCAGTTTCTGAGTTTGAGGTAAGCAGCACAGTTCCTCTGAATGACTCTCATGGCTGTCAGCTGCTGTTGTCTCTTAGCAAACGCTCTGCAAAACAACACACACACACACACACACATTATTTCAGTGTCTTTACTTCTTCAACATTGCATTCTAGATTCTGATTGGCCACTGAAACCACTACATCAATTTGTTTTAGGAATGATGTCATAACGCTCACTTGCGGGCGACAAAACCGCGGCACCAGGCCTGGAAGTTGATGATGACATCAGTGATCTTCATGTCTCGCTCTTCCTCAAGATGAGCCAGAACTCCAGCACGGAAAAACACTTTACTTTGACCAATCCTGAACAGGTTAGGATCCAGCTCCAGGGCTCTTATCTAACACACACACACAGAGTTTATTGTTATAATAAATGTACATGATCTGCATTATTGACATTTTACCATAAAGATTTGTGATGTCAATGAGTAAAAAAAATTATCGTTTTCAATTTTCATTTTTGGGTGAACTATACCTTTAATTTAATTTATTGACAAGTGTCACTATTATGGATGCATAACGATTAATCGCAATTAATCTATAGCAGAATAAAAGTTAAAATGTAAATGTATTTGCATATTTATATATACATAATTATTGTACATAGTTCACACACACATATATGATGTAAACAAAAACTTTTATTCTGCAATAGATTAATCATGATTAATGCGTCCCTAGTCACAATACAGCTTTTCTCCAGCCAGTAGTCGATCTGTTTACTGTCACAAGGTGATCATCGCAAACATTCATTCATTTGGTTTTCTAATGTGATTTAGATTGAACACAGATCTGAAGTCTTACCATCAGCACACAGGCCTGTTTCCCATCCATGAATCCTTTAGGAATGGAATTAGGTGTGAGGATTTCATATCTGAGCAAACACAAACACAACACAGTCAAACTCAGTTATTTGTGTATTTAAGTCTTTAGAAAATAACGACACAATCTAAAGGTGTGTTTGTAGCGTGTCTGGAGGTAACAGTTGTGTGTTTGTGTTGTGTAAGTGTATGAATGCTGACCTCTGTCTAAACTCCTGGAAGACGATACGATTGGGGAAACCCTGTCTGCAGATCCTGATGCCCTCCAGGACACCATTACACCTCAGCTGATCCAGGACCAGATGAGAGTCCAGTTTACCCGCCTGACGCACACAGATCACAAATATACAGTTAATACTGTGGTATTATTGTTAGATGTTATTGAAATACTTTATAGTGTTGTGTAAGCATCACAACAATACAATACTGTGGTCTATATCAATATATACACAATAGTGCACTTTGTAAAATACACGATATCTACTCATCTATTGAGGTTTGAAGTTGTTGTACCTTTTTCTCGTGGTTGGGAATGATGCAGCGGACAAAGTTTGGATTTGTGTTTCTGAGAGTCGCCATGAGTTTGGACAACTGCTCTTTATAGAGCTGCCCGACTGTCCTGAACATTCCCTTACGAGTCTTAAACGCTCCCGGCAACTCCGACATCCCGGCAACCTTATCCAGACCTACAATACGATCCACTGATCGAGAGAGAGAGATAAAGAGTGTGTTAATATACTGTAGACATGAACAGAAACATGTGAGGAAGAGGTGGGGGACACACATGATGCTGGTGAAGAGTGGAGGGATCACACACACACACACACAAAACAAATGAACTCAATGCAGTGCAGGTGACACGTGTGTGTATGTCTGTGTACGTGTGTGTGTTTGTACGTGAGTGTCTGTGTGTGTGCACTGCAAAAATGACTTTCTTTCTTAGTATTTCTGTCTTGTTTTTAGTACAAATATAAAAAAATCTTTAATTAAGATGCAAAGAAAATAAGTGTAGTTTTTAGACAAAAAAAATAAATAAATAAAATTTAAGTGAATTTGTGATTAAAACAAGCAAAAAATAAATAGGATAAAAAAATTGGTAAATATTTTCTGAAACACTTAATTCAAGAAAAATTCAAGAAAAAAAATCTTACTTCAATGGCTGATTTTTATTTTGCTTGTTTTAAGCACAAATGTTATATTTTTTGTCTAAAACTAGGCTTATTATCTTAGGTCATTTTGCTCATCAAGAAAATACATCTTGATTTATTTATTTTTTAGATGTTTGTACTAAAAAGCAGGACAAAAATACTAAGTAAGAAAGTAATTTTTTGCATTGTGTGTGTGGTCCAAAACTAAATCTTCTGTTCATGAGTCGTGAGCTGAGAGCTTTTCTGTATAAATGATTTATAAAAGCTACTGTTATATATTCACACCATTTACATTACAGTAAAGAGAATGAATGTAAAAAATAATACCATGATTTCAAAAAATCTTAATGATGTTAAAAGGCTTCATTTTCTTTGTGAAAACTATAATCTTTCTATATAATTATTTATATTTTTTTCTAATAATAACATTTAAACACTGCGAGTATAATCTAATTTAAACATTTAATTTTGGACTGTTTGTTATTGAATATCTGATGATTGTATGACTGTGCAACTGTGGTCATGAACTAAAGCAAACCCATGCAGTTTATACCCATTTCTGAATCTGTAGTACCACAGATCAACAGCAGGGGCGCCAAAGCTCACTATTACATACAGAGAGAGAGAGACAGCAAGAGATCAAATATACACACACATCAGAGGAACACACATGTACAGATCTCACACACACACTTATAGATCACACACACACATCAGGAACACACACGTACAGATCACACGTACAGATCACGCACACACAGCAGGAGAAAGTGAGATACTGCGGATGGATGGACTGAGAAAAAAAAAGATAAAAACTGTCACCTGACTCTAAATGAAGGAAAGGAAAGCGCTGATAGAAATAAGCTCTCTGAGAGTTATGGACCTCTGAGAAACACAAAGACATACAGCAGAGGAGCATACAGAGGTCCAAGAGGAGATGAAAGAGGGATGAACAGAGGAATAAACACCAGACGACAGCAGTAAAATACAGTCAGTCTAATCATTAGCTCATGTATCACAGATATAGACCATATAGAGACGTGTCAGAGTCCACTGAAGAGGAACTCATGTCAGAAAAAAGTCACCTCAGAGCTGGAAAACTGACTCAACATCAGTCTCTATAAAACATGGACATAGTGTTTCCAACATGTCACCCACAGGGTTCTCAAGAACATTTTTGAAGCCCAAAGTGGGCGGAGCCAGCCAATGGGCAAAGAGGCGTAACGTGGGTGGAGCTGAGGTGCTTGGATTCTAAAAACACATCTGCCTAGCTCAACAGTAGTGACAGCAGTAACAATCCACCTGTCACTCAAGTGGCCACACCCTTAATTATGCAGAACTTAAAGGCTTAATATAATTTAAACAGATGAGTTACTAAAACATTTACCCCCTCAAAGTTGTCATGAAGGGCAAAATTAGCAATAAAGATCAAAAACATGTTTTGTACCAGGCTATGAACGTGTTTTTTTCTAGGGCTGCAACAACTAAAAATCGATAATGAAAGTAAGGGGGTAATCAAGGGTTTTATTACTGTAGCAACCCATGTATATTACTTTCATATCATAATCATTTTTTATCTTATTAATGCATTCTCATCAAGGTCTAAAGTTGAAGAGTTTATTGATCTGTGGCAAAATTTCCTTAGCACATCCCCGAAGACTCAATTCTTTTGTTTGTTTATATTTTGACATTTTAAGATGTTTAACTGTTTAATTTGAAATCTGCACAAACATTTTTATTTGAGGCTTAAAATATCAAAATATTATATAAGTAAATCTCTGTAGTATTGTGTGGCTTTTGCACTTTTAGAAATTACACTTCTACACGTGAATAACTTATTGCCTTATTTAGCTATAGTAAGTAAAATCTAATCTAAAAATATCCTAGTCGATTAATCGAAAAATAATCGCCTGATTAATCGATTATGAAAATAATCGTTAGTTGCAGCCCTATTTTTTCTGCTGTAAAATTAGACATTTTAACATGGGAGGTCTATGGAATTGACTCGCTGTCTCTAACCTGCCTTAAATCAGGAACCAATAACAGATGTTTTTTAAAACACCTCGACATCAAGCAAAACCACTTCCCAATAAAATCTGTCTAAACAAAACTCATTGTGAACCGATGACACGCTCCTTATAATCTGAAATATGATGTGATTAATACGAATGTTACTGATCTGTTTATTCAACATCAGTTCATGAAAAGTCAACTGGACCACAAGATTATAGTCCTCCAACATCTAATGTTCTTTTGTCCACACACAAAATATTTAATCGATCAACTCACCATCCTTCCACAGCTCTGAAATAAACCTGTCAGTGGATTGATTCAGCAGCGTGGCCACGTTATCATTCAGAGGGTCCATGTTCTTCATCAGCCATTCATCTGCCTTATAATCCACCTGAAGACCAGAGACACACACGCTGTTACAATATATGACATACAACACAAAACATCGACTGATCTCAAGAACACACAAACACCTTTCCAGCGTAATGGATGATGCAGAAATCTGCCTCGTCTTTCAGTTTCTTGGGTTTGAGGAATTTGGGATGAGTTCCCTGTTCCTGCACAACCTTCTCCACGAAGCTCTTATCTGTGGCTTTTGGAAACCAGCACTCCTCATCCAGAAGAGCCAAGATTCCTGGAGGACTCGCCTGGAGAGAGAGCACAAACAGATTCAGTCAGCTTTAATCTCCATGATGCCTTGAGATGTTACACGCTGTTATGATTTGATAACACTGTTCCTGTACAAACAGTGTGAGTTACAGGGTTAACAATTAAACTAAATCAAATCAACCTAGTTTAATGAGTGCGAGTTATTGATCGCTCTAGAAGGCTTATGATTGGTGGAGAGACTAACGGGTTTCTCGATGAGGTCGATGCAGGGCTGCAGGTCGAGGCCGAAGTCGATGAAGCTCCATTCGATGCCCTCGCGCTGATACTCCTCCTGCTCCAGGATGAACATGGTGTGATTGAAGAGCTGCTGGAGCTTCTCATTAGTGTAGTTAATACACAACTGCTCGAAAGAGTTCAGCTGTGGAGACAAAGAGAAAAGCGGTCACTCATACAGACACTGCTGACGGTGATCCAACCATGACCCAACCAGCATTCGGATGATTCTCCTTTACCTCAAAGATCTCGAAGCCAGCGATGTCCAGGATGCCGATGAAGGAGGCGCCCTGACGCTTGGTTTTATCTAAAGCTTTGTTAAGACGCATGACCAGCCAGCGAAACATCCTCTCGTAAGTGGCTTTGGCCAACGCCTCCACGGCGAACTCCGCCTGCTCCTGCGTCTGTGCCTTCTGAACGTAGTCACGACCCACTTTGATGCGCGGTGAGAGGATGGCACGTACGAAATCGGTCACGTTTATTCCCATCAGATGACAGACCTTCTGTGCGGCTGAAGGAAATAATTTAGAAATATTTACAAGAACTTAGCATCTCGAGTTAACTGGTCATCAGCTCTAAACACATTAACCATCTAGACCAGCTATGATACTATGAACTTGTCTGAACTGGATTTTGAGGGGTAGGAATGTTGTTACAGATGAATGACATTAGGGCTACAACAACTAATTAATACAATTTAATAAAAATTGATTATGAAAATAGTCAACTGTTTTTTTATTATCGATTAGTTAGTCTGTGCTCCCTTACCACCGTAGTTTTGGACAGGGATACATGTCTGCTTCATATAGCGTGAGCTGTGCACTTATAATTAAAGGCAGGCACATTTCCTTATACAACATAAGCTGTGAATATAAAATCACAGCGTGCCCAGCTCAGTAGAAAAAGGGTGAGCAGTGGCGCACCGCGGGAGTGACGTGACGCCAGTAAAACTCAATGTGTGTCTTTTGCACTTTTAAAAGTACACTTCTACATGTGAATACCCTACTTTAGGGGTTTATTAAGCTGCAAGTAAAAAAACTATGAGTAGATATTAAGGTTTGAAGCCAACCAGTCGATTAATCAAAAAATAGCTGTCCAAATAATCAGGAAATAACTGCCCGATTAATCGAGAAATAACTGGCCGATTAATCGAGATATAACTGTCCGATTAATCGAGATATAACTGTCCGATTAATCGTGAAATAACCGCCTGATTAATCAAAAAAAAAAAAACATCCGATTAATAATAAAAAAACAACAACAGGCAGATTAATAATAAAAAACAACAACAGGCAGATTAATCGTGAAATAACGGTCCGATTAATCGTGACATAATCGTCCAATTAAGTGAGAAATAACTGTCCGATTTAGCAAGAAATGATGGTCCGATTAATTGTGAAATAACCATCAAATTTATTGATTATTAAAATAATCGTTAGTTGCAGCCCTAAATGACAAAGCCTTCTGAAGGTGTGTGATAATCAAACACTAATATTCACCTGTATCGTCAGGCATAGACGCCTGGTCCGAGTGACGTTCCTTCTTGAAAGCCATATTACCCAGCTGAAGAACAGAAGACACCACCCTCAACAGACCTGCACACAAACACATCAACATCAGTCACAATAACAGGTCACAAACACACACTAGATATGAGCGGATATTTACCGATCTGCTCTTCCTCAGAGAATCCCATAATCCTCATGGACTCCATGGTCTCCATGTATATATCTCTGTCCTGCTGTCCTGGGATAGTTACATTCCCATTGGACAGGAAACGATAGTTGTTGTAGCTCTCCAGACACAGTTCAGCTGAAAGACAAATGAAAATTAATTACATGAGGACTGATAACATTTAATAATGTCTGATAACCGGGGCGACTGTGACTTACAGCGCAGTTTGTCTCCTGCACCCGTCAGCATGTAGTAGAAGATATGGAAGGCTCTCTCTTCTTTAGCCTGACGGATAGCACGTGACTTTTCCAGCAGATCTGCACATCATGAGTCAAGGACACACAACTGACCAAACGGCACTTATAATAAAGTTACCTAAAATAAAAGTGTGAACATAAGGATACAGGTTTCAATATTGGCTCCAACGATGTATCCGTTAACATCAAAGTTGATTCTGATGAATTTGCCCTGGAACACAAGAAGATCAAGTTAAATTGCGCGTGTTTATGAGTTCTGATTAAAATTATCGTAACTAAACGGATCTTACGAATCGAGATGAGTTGTCGTTTTTCACTGTCTTGGCGTTACCAAACGCTTCCAGGATGGGATTGGCCTGCAGAAGCTGTTTCTCCAGCTCACCCTGGTGGTGAAACAGAGAAATTAAGACATTTGGGTTCTTTTACATCATCTCTGATTTGCACAAAAAAAGCTCTTAAGCATTGCTGGTTTTCACGTCGAGATGAGCACAGAAAAACAACACCACATGAGGATATCGCCCCACAAACAATACAAAGCAAAGCATGACTTAACACCCAAAACACCAGAAGAAAACTTCCACCAATCAGAGCGACCCATCACCTTTAAAAGGATGACATCATACTAGAAAACACATGATCCTGCAAAGCCAAACTTTGCATTCACTGGAAAGAAGATATTTCAGGTTACTTTGATGTAATCAACAAGGAAAATTACAAGAATTACAGGAATTCTGGAAGTTCGTCCACCTGGTGAAGTCTTACGAAAGACATTTTATACACATCACAGCTCAAATACTGAAGAATAAAATAATCCTTCACATTTAAATCCTCTGGATGGTTAGACGTCCATTGTAAGTACATAACCACAAACACATGTTTCGTGTTGGTCTTTTCAAACTGAAGGCCGAGTGTGGCAATATTTTCTGTGGTAATTAAAAACATGTCACAAACACTTCATGAAGTCAGAACATGCCATTAAGGTGTGATAATATGACCTCCATCTTGTAATAATCTTCAAGTGTGAGATTATCGCCTACAGCACTCGTATGAACTGCAGGCCTCATTAAAATCTAATTACATGCACACACACAGGCACGCACACACAACCACACGCAAAAATACACACACACACACACAAACGCACAGATAAACGCACACACAGAACATTCCAGCAGCATGAGAGAGTCACTTCTTCATGATTCATCTGAACTCCTGCAGGGGACCATTGACTCTCCAAACAAATACACAAACGCACACAGACACACACAGCAAGCTTACGAACATGTTAAAGTCAACATGAAATATCAGTCAAGTTGAAAGAAGGCTGAAGGTTGAGTTTACTTCACGAGTCCCAACAAGATTTTTTTCATCAATCATCTATTATTGTAAATTAAATACAGTAACATTAACTACATAGATTAACATTAAAGGTGCAGTGTGTAAATTTTAAAATGATATCTGTCAGAAATGCAAAATAATATACAAAACTATATCATTAGGGGTGTATAAAGACCTTTTTATAATGAACCATTATGTTTTTATTACCTTAGAATGAGACTTTTATCTACATTCACCGAGGGTCCCTTATGTGGAAGTTGCCATTTTGTGCCGCCATGTTTCTACAGAAGCCCTTAAAGGACAAACTTTTTTCACAAAGTTGTCTTCGACGATGACATGTTATTCCGGTGGCGCTACCATAGCTTCTCTATGCGTTTCAAAAGTGAGGGGTGAGCAGTGGACTAAACTGTTGGTTGCAATTCGCAACCTTACCACTAGATGCCTTTAAAGGTGCAGTGTGTAACTTCTATAAGGATCTCTTGACAGAAATGCAATATAATCTACATAACTATATTATCAGTGGTGCATAAAGACCTCACATAATGAACTGAATTTTTTTATTATCTTAGTATGAGGAGTTTTTATCTCCATACCCCGCAGATCTCCTTATAAATATAAGTTTTGTCACTATGTTGTCTCAGACGATGACGTGTTTGTCCTGTGGCTGCTACCATAGCTTCTCTATGCGTTTCAAAAAAGAGGGATGAGCAGTTGGTTGCAATTCACAATCTCACCACCAGATGCCGCAAAAAATCTACACAGTGCACCTTTAAGCTACAGTCCAGATGACCTATATCAGACTAAAATGGATTTACTGATCTTAATCTATCTTTACAGTTGTGTGAAGAGTCGTTCACAATAAGTGCTGAATGTGTTTCATTGTTTCATTTTCATGTTGACATTAAATCACATTCACACACAAGCACACATTATTATGAGGGCAGTAGATGAACCCTGAACCCACGCCACGAGTACAGAAACAAACACCATTTACAGCATTCAGACACATGAAACTGAACTTATTATGGGATGCTTATAATACACACACATTAACATTACTGTAATGCAAAAATGCTCCTAAAATCAGCTTCAGCTTCAGAAATATGTTGAGGCGTTCCTCAGTGTTCATGTGTCTGAATAACTGTGACTTCAGTCGATCGCCCAGCACACTTCAGCAGCTAAAGTGAGAAACTGAGAGAGAGAGATGGACGGATGAGTGGAGAGATAGAGGATGTAACTCACATGTGACAGGACTGAACTGCTCTGTTGATGGAAAAAAACAAAAACTTATACACATATAGACTCTGTCAGGCTGTCAAAGATTCACAGATCCAGAGATCAGACAGTAATGATTGACTATAAGTCCTGTAAAAATAACAGGTCGTCTACACATCTACAGTCAGCTCTTTTCACAGAAACTCATCTTATTTACGTCACTTAAAAAACAACCACAGAGTTTTCTTGTTCTTTAGGATGAAAAAGTTAAGGTCCAAGTATACTTCATGTTTTTACACGTACACTGTCAAGCGTACAGCCTTAAAAAGTATACTTCATTTGACCTGTACATGTTTTTGACACATGCACATTGCAATACCTACAATTTACATACTCCTGTACCCACATGAGTTACCTGGGGATGTAACGTATACAATATACGAGGTGTGTACAGTACAAGTGTACTTTTCTGATGTCAAAACTTGCGTCACGCACACCGTTAACTTTTTATGACTACTGATGTTTAACTTGTATACTATTTTATTACCAAAACTATTCACCAAGCTTAATCATTTAGCTCTGTTACTAAAGAACAAACCAACATTTGGCAACACAGTAGCTACTGCTTTAAAAAAAAAACGCAACCCTGGACCAATTGGGTAAACGCAATGTTTGTTTGATGTTTACACTAAAAAGCATCAAAACTATTTAGACGTGCAAATGCAAGTAACATGATTGCAAAATAACATTTCTGGTTTATTAACAGATCTTTTATTGGGGAGGGAATGACTTGAGAGATCTACAGCTCAGATGTTTGAGAAGATCAGAGGAGCGTGAGATTCAGCCCTGATGCAGGATTCATAGCATTTCTGCTGTCATACATCAAACTCACATTCTTTAGTCACAGTCTGATCTGATAAGACACTGAAGACCATCAGTCATTTCTCCAGAGGTCAGTTCATCTGTCTGGAGATGAACTGAGACATCAGAGAGAAACCATGAGAACTCACCTGATCTTTCTTGGTTTTGTGAGATGAGGCCACATGTGCCAGATACTGAATGACTTTCTTGGTGTTTTCTGTTTTTCCAGCACCAGATTCACCCCTAAACACAAACAGAGACACATGTTAGATGGCATTCATTCACATCTGTAAGGCTTTAGATGTAAAATCACACTGTTTAGATGACTCACGTGCACAGAATGGATTGATCCTCACGGTCTGTTAGATGAGACAGAAAGTAAAAAACAAAATCATTAAAACAAAACAGCTTTCACACAACATTCATTACATCCCAATTTGATGCTCTTTATTGTTAAGCAGAACGTTAAGCAGGAAATAATGTCTGAACTTGATTATATCAATTTTACAGATCATTCAGCATTAAGTCAGACATATGTAAACATCAGTGAATAAGGATGGGATTTTGTGTCATGTTGAGTTTTATTTTTTTTATTGATTTGTCAGTAGTATGACGGCAGAAAATACAGCCGTCATTATCAGCTCAATACTTCAGCAGGAAAAGTGTTTTAAGCACAAACAGGAAGTCAAAATCTGACTTCCTGTAACACAAGGAGGAAACGCCTTTCCTGTTAAACCAAAGTTTAATATATAGGGTTTTTTCAAACCACTAACTTTAAGCAATAGCAATGTTAATACTTGACTTAATAAAGTAAAACATCTCTTTTACAATGAAGAAGCTCACATATGCTTTCAGACGAAAGTCTTATTTGTGAGACTGATATATCATTTTTTTTAAATATAATATATAGTATTTTTAATTTATAGTATTTAATATATCGTATGTTTTAATATATAGTATTTACTATATATCATATTTTTAATATGTAGTATTTAATATATTGTATTTTTAATTTATAGTATTAAATATATCGTATGTTTTAATATATAGTATTAAATATATCGTATTTTTTAATATATAGTATTTAATATATCGTATTTTTAATATATAGTATTTAATATATCGTATTTTTTTATATATAGTATTTAATATATTGTATTTTTCAATATATAGTATTTAATGTATAGTGTTTTTTAATTTATAATATTAATATAGCATATGTTTTAATAAATAGTATTTAATAAATCGTATGTTTTAATAAATAGCTTTTAATAAACGTATGTTTTAATATATAGTATTTAATATATTGTATGTTTTAATTTATAGTATTTAATATATTGTATTTTCAATATATAGTATTTAAAGTATAGTATTTTTAATTTATAGTATGTAATATATCGTATGTTTTAATATATAATATTTATTATATTGTATGTTTTAATATATAGTATTTAATAGATTGTATTTTTTAATTTATAGTATGTAATATTGTATTTTTCAATATATAATATTTAATGTAATGTATAGTATTTTTCATTTATAGTATTTAATATATCGTATTTTTTATATATAGTATTTAATATATTGTATTTTTCAATATATAGTATTTTTTATTTATAGTATTTAATATATTGTATGTTTTAATATATAGTATTTAATATATTGTATTTTTAATATATAGTATTTAATATATCGTATTCTTAATATATAGTATTTAATATATCGTATTCTTAATATATAGTATTTAATATATCGTATTTTTAATATATAGTATTTAATCCATCATATTTTTATTAAATAAGTATGCCCAGCGACAACCAACCGCTTCCTTTAACTTTTAATAATTATTATATTTTTAATTCCCATAAAATTAAAAAATATAGTCAATTTTCTATAGGATCAGCTATGTCTGTCTCTCTCTCTCTCTCTCTCTCTCTCTCAAAGATTTTTTCTCCCAAGGACTTTTTCCCCACCAGGTTTTCCTCAACCTCTTAGGAGTGAGCTGACATTAGCTTAATTTAGTAATTTCTTCTATACGTTGCATTATTACTCCGCTCACTAGTATGGTTTAATCTTAGCCGCTGTACTTTGCTGCTTTTGCTATGCTGTGTTTTCTTGCTTTTATTAATGTAAAGCTGCTTTGTAACAATTAAACAATTGTGAAAAGCGCTATATAAATCAAATCGTAATTGAAACACAGATATGAAGCTCAGTAGGGGTTTCTGTGGCTCTATTAAATCCAGATGCTTTACATAACAAGATCATGTGTTAAAGTCATGCTGTATTCACTGTGTGTTTGCTGGCTATATAAACTGTAACAATTTTAATGAGCTTTTATTTGGCCATTAGATTTCTTAAAGGGTGCGTCAGTAAATACGTTTAACGACCTTCCCTTTTTCATGACTCATGAGCTTTATTACAGATGTTTTAACTCATGTGTTCATGTGTGTATTTGTGATGTGTATGTGTGTTTATGTGTGTGTGTATTTGTGATGTGTGATATGTTTACCCTGCATCATGCTCCTGTAGGCCGTGTCTGTGATGGCATAGATATGAGGAGGCATCTCGTGTCGTTTTTTGCCTTTATACATCTCCACGATCTCCTCTGAGTAGATGGGCAGGTTCTTATACGGGTTAATAACCACACAGAAGAGCCCTGAGTATGTCTACAGGAAAACAAAACGCATTAATTCAAACAACCGGCTGTTCATATCTATGATAGAAAGAACGTTTTAATTCCAGCGCCTACAAAAAATACTGAGTTTAACATGCTGTGAACCGATGTTGACATGACTGGAGGTTTACTGCATATTTGTGTTGTGTTATGATTTGTGTCCACACATTTACAAAGCAACAAAATGTAAAATCAAAGCTAGAAGAGCTTTTGTATGTTTTATGTGTTACATGTGTTACACTTGCTATTATATAAGACATGAAGTAACACCACAAACAGTGAGATTATTGATAATATCTCACTACGATCATGAAAACAAAAGCCTTTCTTTCTGACGTCTGACATCATGGTGTCAGCATTATAATCTTTCTTTCTTAGCTTCAGACTTAGCCCCAGACTTAGCCCCAGACCTAACCTGATGTGTGACTTAACTTCAGACTTAGCCTCAGACCTAGCCTGATGTGTGATATGTGACTAGGCTCAGACCTAGCCCCAGACCTAGCCCCAGACCTAGCCCCAGACCTAGCCCCAGACCTAGCCCCAGACCTAGCCCCAGACCTAGCCCCAGACCTAGCCCCAGACCTAGCCTCAGACCTAGCCTCAGACTTAGCCTCAGACTTAGCCTCAGACTTAGCCTCAGACTTAGCCTCAGACTTAGCCTCAGACTTAGCCTCAGACCTAACCTGATGTGTGACTTGGCTTCAGACCTAGCTTCAGACCTAGCCTCAGACCTAGCCTCAGACCTAGCCTCAGACCTAGCCTCAGACCTAGCCCCAGACCTAGCCCCAGACCTAGCCCCAGACCTAGCCCCAGACCTAGCCCCAGACCTAGCCCCAGACCTAGCCCCAGACCTAGCCCCAGACCTAGCCCCAGACCTAGCCCCAGACTTAGCCCCAGACTTAGCCCCAGACTTAGCCTCAGACTTAGCCTCAGACTTAGCCTCAGACTTAGCCTCAGACTTAGCCTCAGACTTAGCCTCAGACTTAGCCTCAGACTTAGCCTCAGACTTAGCCTCAGACCTAACCTGATGTGTGACTTGGCTTCAGACCTAGCTTCAGACCTAGCTTCAGACCTAGCCTCAAACCTAGCCTCAAACCTAGCCTCAGACCTAGCCTCAGACCTAGCCTCAGACCTAGCCTCAGACCTAGCTTCAGACCTAGCCTCAGACCTAGCCTCAGACCTAGCCTCAGACCTAGCCTCAGACCTAGCCTCAAACCTAGCCTCAGACTTAGCCTCAGACTTAGCCTGATGTGTGACTTAGCTTCAGACTTAGCTTCATACCTAGCCTCAGACCTAGCCTCAGACCTAGCCTCAGAATTAGCCTCAGACTTAGCCTCAGACTTAGCCTCAGACTTAGCCTCAGACTTAGCCTCAGACTTAGCCTCAGACTTAGCCTCAGACTTAGCCTCAGACCTAGCCTCAGACCTAGCCTCAGACCTAGCCTCAGACCTAGCCTCAGACCTAGCCTCAGACCTAGCCTCAGACCTAGCCTCAGACCTAGCCTCAGACCTAGCCTCAGACCTAGCCTCAGACTTAGGGCCAATCCCATTTCTCTGTCTTACTCCTTCACCTTACCCCTACCCCTTACTTTTGCACGTTCACATGAGTGTAAGGCCCAATTGGGATAGCCCTTTCGCTCTCGTGAACGTGCAAAACTAAGGGGTAGGGGTAAGGGCAAGAGGTAAGACAGAGAAATGGGATTGGGCCTTAGCCTCACACTTAGCCTCAGGCCTAACCTGATGTGTGACTTAGCCTCAGACTTAGCCTCAGACTTAGCCTCAGACTTAGCCTCAGACTTAGCCTCAGACTTAGCCTCAGACTTAGCCTCAGACTTAGCCTCAGACTTAGCCTCAGACTTAGCCTGTGTGATATGTGACTTAGCTTCAGACTTAGCCTCAAGACCTAGCCTGATGTTTGACTTAGCCTCAGACCTAGCCTCAGACTTAGCCTAATGTGTGATGTGTGACTTTGCTTCAGACTTAGCCTCAGACTGACTTGACTGAGCTAAATACGTGAATTCACAAAAGAAGCCCTCTGGTCAGTTTGACATCAATTTAGTTTTTTGACCTGCACATGAGGTCATGTGTGACTCTTTTGGGTTTGATTGATATGAATGAAATCTGTAGTAACTAATAAACTGATATTGAGGACATATCATCTGTCAGTATAATGTATTTTACTTTATTATCTCATGAATCAGATCAGTCTAGGAAAGTTAAGTGAACTCAAATCAGATTTAAGATCCTCCTCCCCTAAGACTTCATTTATTTTCCCTTAGGGTCACATTGTTCCTGCAGTTTCCTGTTTAGAAAACAGTGCTTTTAATTTCAGGGATAAATAGAGGGAGAAAGTTCACAATATCTAAAAATCAAGGTTAAATAAGGAAAAAGGTTTTAAATAGACTGACGGCTCATTTGTGTGTTATGTGAAGACTCAGGTTAAATTACTGTTATACCGACTCTTATCCCCATGCTTTTGGGCTTCGCTGTGTATCAGGTGGTTAGCGTCTAATCTGATCATGTGTTTGCATTGACTCACGTAGATCAGACCGGAGTAGTATCTCTCCTTCAGGTTGTGCAGCACGGACGCTTCGTTCAGGCAGGTCAGCTCAGCCATGTCCTCTACTTTACTGAACTTGGGCGGGTTCATCTTCTGGACGTCATCTTTGTTAACCCGCACTTTCTTTCCCGAGTCGGTCAGTTCCACGACAACCTCATCGCCGTGTTCTTCCCTCACCGAACCGGCCTCGAACCCTAGACGCTCCGACGGGATCCAAACCAGCTTCTTGCTGGCCCAGTCGGCCTGCGCCAACGGGTTGTTGACCAGGTTACGGTCGACGTACAGGAACTTATCAGCGGCCGACATGCTTGCTGCAGGTGAGAGAAGAGAAGAGATAAACATTTTGCACATAATAAATCAGAATTTTATTAAGCTGTTATTAAACGCAATACAACTTTGGCAAGAAGAGACGATTGCATCAACCTCCTGAGGGTTTCTTCTGCTTACATTACTTTATTAAATGCACATTATGTTATTCTGTGGACATAAACATATGTTGATGTTTCTTGTGAAGATGTATTTGACCATGCAGAAGATAGATTCATCTTGTTTAAATACAAATAAAATCCTGCCCTACCCAATGTCATTTCACAATCATTGTTCTGTTTCATTCTTTTAAATGAGTAACAGAGAAGTGAATGCGCCTTTGTGTTGTCTTAAAGTAAACACGGTCAAGTCTTTGTTTTATTTCTCTCTGCTGTCAGTGTTTACTTTCTGAATGAACAGCAGAGGAAACTCTTGGACGGTATCGAGTTTCCCCGCACACTTTTCTCAACATCCGGCTTTCTTACGCAAGCCAGCAGGAATGAATTCATGCAAACACAGGTGAGGTGAACCACACGCAGATAGACGTCAGAGCGACGAGGGGCACGTTGTGTTTTACATGTACTGTACTGAGTCGAGGTAACGTCCGCTGTGTGTTAAACGTGCCAAACACAAAACTGTTAAACAATATTGAGCATGTTTAGACAGCGTGTCATATCAGAGCTTTCACAACTGTAAAAATACCACACAAGAGTCAAGAGCGAAAATCAAAACACACTTATCAACTCTATACAGACTAAAGAAAACATTTCCCACATCTTCAGATAAGATTGTAAGGCCTTATACACAATGAAAAAATAAATAGCCTTGTTTTTAAACAATCAATGTCAAGAAACGATTAAATATTGTAGCTAAAACTAAACACATTTGTAGTGCAAAACCTTCGTCAGAGATAAACTAAAGCTCAGAACTGCCACAAGTGTTTAGTTAGCGCAGATCTGCGCAGTCGCCCGAGGGCTGCAAACAAACTCGCTTGACAACAACATGACAAGCCCTGACAGACAACAGCGAGATGGCCGACAGCAGTTCCCACGCACCGCTGATTCTCAAAGACTTTCTACAGGGAGGAGACACAACCAGAATTACCAGAACAAACCATCAATATAAACCTGAGCAAAAGAAAACAGGACAGCTTTAATTCAGTGCTCATAAAACTTTCTCATATTCTGTTTAATTTGTGAACACAGTGAGTTGACTCTGTTTGTCTGAGCTCACATGTGTGCTTTATAAAATTATGCTAACGTACATGTAAGGTGACGTGTATGTATGTAATAATCTTCATTTAAAAACTTTATTTGTCAAACACTCAATGGAGAAGAGCAGCGGCAACGCATCAATATCATCAATTACACCAACTACGAAAATATGCCGATGGGTGATTCTTGCGAAATTAGACTTGAAACATTTTGATAAAAAGTAAGAATATCAAAATAAGAAGCATACAGTTACAAACATCTCTTCATTTCAAATGACATCATACAAACCAATTTTCATTACCGAAATGGGCCCTATTTTAACGATCTGAAACGCAAGTGCGAAGCGCAAAGCGCAAGTGACTCTGTGGGCGGATCTTGGGCGCTGTTGCCATTTTCTCGGCGTGAGAAATAACTCTTGCGTCGGGCGCAAATCAATAAGGGGTTGGTCTGAAGTAGGTTCATTATTCATAGGTGTGGTTTGGGCGTAACGTCAAATAAACCAATCAGAACGCTATCCAACATTCCCTTTAAACGCAAGAGCGCAAGTTCCATGGCGGGTTGCTATTATTAAGACCGATGTTCTTGTAAGAGCAGTCAAAGACAGAGAAGTTGTTTTGTATGGGGATAGGAGAAACCCGCCCAAATCAGCGTAGGTTAAACAGGCGTGAGAGGAAATAGCCACAATTGTCTCATCAGCTGGCATCCCCATCGTTGCGCCAAGCGCTACAATGATGTCAGGAGACGGGGAATCGCAAGCTTGCCAGCATAAATTGGGCACGCCGTGTAACGAGAGGTGGATCTGCCTCTACACAGACGCCAGCAGAGGACATCGCTGCGTCCACCCTCACCGCTGAAAGGGTTTGGGGGCTTTGAAATCGGACCCAAGAAACGCAAGCAAGGTCCAACCCCAAAGTAAACTTACAAATAACACAGCCACACAATAAATAAAAACTATCACCACAATGATTTCCCTTATCTCATGTGTTAATATTTTTTATTGTAACAATTTATGATTTGCAAAAATAACTGTTGCATCTGTGTAGATTAGATAAGCAAAGAGTGTGCGCTTTGTGCACGCTATACATTATGGTCAAGCATGCGCCCTTAAAATAGCATAATGAACCACGCGCAACGCTGAAACTGCAAAATAGCATCAGTGATGGTTTGCGCCGGAACACGCCTCTTTTTTTGCGCTGAACCGCCCAGGGAGCGCAAGTTCATTCCCTAGTTTGCGGTGCAAAATTCGGTGCAAAATACGAATGATACATGCGTCAGCAGCGTCACTGAGACAAAGTCAATTGCGCTGGGTGCAAAAAGGGCCCAATGTGTCCATGACTGGATTTGGGTTCTTTGACATGGAAAGATTTATAATAAAAAAATCTAAAAAATAAAAAGCTTCAGTGCATGTTATACTATAAACATTTACAGTAAAGAAACATGTGGTATTTGGTGATCATTGGTAAATGTAGAGACAGTAATAAGAAATACAAATGTGTGCAAGACCAATTTTCTCATCCTCCGCAACAATTTTCAATAATTGTTTAAGCCCTCAAGGAACTAACATTTAAAAATAATTAGTTGTAATGGACATAATTGACTGTGACAATTAAGATGGCTACCAGGTAAGCAGTTCTTATTTTTTCTCTCCAGATAAAAGTTAAAATTTTGTATGTCATAGTACCTAGACAACTTTTTAGTTCTCATTACCGAAACACGAGCTTGTAAATGCATATATTTAATGTTATATCATGTTGCGGTAATGATCATTTTTGATAATGATAATCTAAAAAATCTAAATAATTCTATAGGAAATATTTTTTAAATCCTCTAAAAAGTAAAGGTTATAGTTGGTTTCATCGGACGCACGTGCACTGACGCGATACACGTCTGGATCCGAACTTTACTTCCAGTTTCGTTTTTTTAATGGTCTGACTAGTTGCTAAACTGATCTCTTGAACAAATGCCTCATCTAAAAATAACAAATGTTTTGGTTTCCTAGGTAATCTATGTGTTGTTTTTTTTTGCTTGTTATATAAATAAACTACGTTTAAAGAACTTTGTTGTTATTTATTCCTAGCGGGGTCTATCGGAAGTTACGTGCGGACCATGACAGCCGCTTGTTTATGTGGTTACTGCTGAAACCGTCTATAGTAAGTTCAGACCTTAATCTTGAAAAAAATTGGCTTCAAGGTTTTTTTTTTTTAAATGAATGAGAGAATGAGACCGATGCGTGTTAAATGTGTCTACACATCCCCTGACACCATGTACAAATTTACAAATATAAAGTTCGTGAACTGCACACAAGACATAATTTTGTGTATAAATGTCGACACGCAGACACAAAATTGCCACTTTGTTATTATACTGGAAAAGTAATTTTCAAAAATGATATAGTAAAAGTTCAAGATACTAATGGTAGAAGTTTTACAAATTATTTATGGGTAAATTAGTGAAATAATTAATAATCTAATTAATCACTAGACTTATCAGAAATATAATGAATAGATTAATTGACAATAAAATAATCGTTACAGCTGCATTACACTTCACCCACTGTTTATAAGAAAATATTTCACTAAAGAAAACAACACACAGCATCTTCAAAATGAACTACATGGATTTAACCACTTTACTGTAACAAAAGAAATTAAACCCTTAAGGGATAGTGCACCCAAAAATAAAAATGTGTCATCATTTACTCACCCTCATGTTGTTCCAAACCTGTATAAATATATTTGTTTTGCCGAACACAAAGGAAGATATATGCAAAAATACTATGGAAGTTTGGTTACAAACATTGCTCAAAATATCTTCTTTGTGTTGAGCAGAACAAAGACAATTATACAGCTTTGAAATAACTTGAGGGTCATTAAATGATGCCAAAAATTTTGGTGAACTATCCCTTTAATATCAGCACATCAGCTGATCTGAGAACTGCTCCAGATTTAATCATTGATTCAGTGTCACACACTACATTTCACGCAGATGTGTGTAAATTTGACACATTGTAAATGACGGTTCATTTACAATTCCCTATTGAATGACATCATGTGCACAATACAGTAACTACACAAAAAACTACAACAACAACAACATTATCTAAATCAAAAGCCTGTGAAACCTGACTAAAGTAAAATTACAAGTCACATGAATTCAGTCATTACCCACAAATAGGGCTGGGACAACGCGTCAACGTAATCGACGACGTCGACGCAAAATATGCGCGTCGATTCGTCAGACCCAAAAAGGCGGCGCAGTAGTAGCAACGCGAGTTGCTTCAGTCCACGCCGGTTTCACACAGGGTGAGCGGTGGCTGCGGCCGCACGGCGCGTGGTTTTCTCAGCGCCCATGTTAACAAGCATGCACCCCGCCGCATAAGCAGCGCGAGCTCGCGGCTCGAAACGGATATAAACGGAGGTCGGAGCCAGCCGCAAATACTTCGGCGGCTCTGTAGCAACAGTGCTGCAATCGTTTCTGCGTTGTTCTGCTGCGCTGCTCACTCTCAATTAAAGTGAAAGTGCTTTGTTTATGGTTTAAATGCTCGTGGATTTACGCGAAAAAGTGTCATTTTACCATAAAATCATGAATGTGATGCCAAGTGTGTTTTAAACAGTCATTTGAGCAATTTAACAGAAAGCAATAAAATATGTCACTGTTGCCAGAAGACTGTGCTTTCATTCACTCTCTGTCCAGCAGTAAATGAATCCTAATCTATTTTAACAAACTTAAGAGAAAGAGATTTAATAATATATGTGCTTCTTAAGTCTATAATAAGTCTATCTTAAGTTTATATCTGTCATTTAATGGACTAGAACAGCACGAAAACAATGTGGATTAAACAAATCTAGTTATAAAAATTACACAGACCATCAAAAGGCACACTGAAGAGGTTTTGCTCATAAATGCATGTAAAATAAAGTAATTTGAACTTGAGATTTTTATACGGTTACTTAACTGCACAGTATGCACTGCAAATGCTTTATTGAATGCTACCTCTGTCTAAGAATGCATTATTTTGCACTTGTATAGTCTTTTTTTATTTTGAAATTTTAAGAGCAATAAAGATATATTGAAATGTTTACATTCAGATATGTAAATCAACATGTATAACTTGCTATTAGTTAATTAATGGGGTGATAATCGAGAATCGAATCGAATCGAAGTCGAATCGGACTGACAAAATGAATCGTTAGATTAATCGATGCATCGAAAAAATAATCGCTAGATTAATCGTTAAAAAAATAATCGTTTATCCCAGCCCTACCCACAAACCCTCTTGATTCTGTTTAGGTCAAATAAAAGCAGGTCTGGGATCAGTGTCTGACTAATCTGTAGGGCTGTTCCGAATACCATTTTTTGAGCTTCGAAGCTCTAGTAGAAATAAAATCGAATATTCGAAGCTTCGGAAGGAGGGGCTGAACATATTTTTCTCTTTAATAAAGGCAGGAATCTGTGTGTGTGTGTGTCTGTTTATCTACAGTTTTATTATGTGGCGGATGTGTTGCTGCGGACTCAAGGGAGTGTAGTGCCTTTTTTTCATGCAATACGGACATGTGACACGTTTAGAATAAACTTTAAGAAATAAACTTTAAAAATACTACAGAACAGCGCAAGCTGGAAGCGGCGTGCCTGTCACGCGTCCTGCGAGAACAGCATTAGTGAAACAAAACAAAAGAGCAATACTTTTAATAACGTAGCCTAACATTTTTCTAACAAATAAACATTCCCGTATCAGAAATTAGCAGCACAGTAATTACTGACAACGTAGGGTAGGCTATTTAAATAAAACAACGAAAATAAATGAACGAAGTTCAACAAACTGTAATAAAACGGTAGCATACTTTCAAAATCAAGTTTATTTATAACACTTACACCATCAATATGTTTTTTCATCAGCAGAACAATAAAGAAGATATTTTGCAGAAACCCCAGTGCTCCGTCATGCAAGTCAACCGATCCGCACCCTTTAAGAGCTAAAGCATATATATCCAATACAAAAGTAATCCCCCATAACTCTGTGTGACATATTGACGTCTTGTGAAGCAAATCAATCAGTTTTTGCAAGAAACTGAACGTTATTTACAACACTATTAGCGTGAATGCCAAAGCAGGAAGCGCGCTTTCCGTTCGAGGCGATCTCTTCCACTGGTGCTGTTTGATGGCTGTTGACTATGGATGTTGGTCTCTCTGCGCCACCTACAGAGCGGGAGCGTGAAGCGCACTTCCTGCTTGGCAAAAGCTCTGCATTAACGCTGAAAAATATTTATATATATATATATTCGAATCTCAAAACTGAAAATCGAATGTCAACCCACGGAACGAATATTCGAATATTCGAATTTTCTGGTCCAGCCCTACTAATCTGATCTTGTCATCCATCATCAGACATCTGGAGATCAGACGACAACGCGACATCAAACAACAGACATCTGTACATGTGATCAGAGAAAATACCACACTTACTACGGTAAAACTGTGCTACAGTGATTGCATAACACATTTTACAATAAAAAAATCACTTTGGCTCTGTGTTTCTGAGTGATGTGAGAATGAAGTGAAAACTGTCTTGCGGTCACCATAAATCATGAAGTGTCTGATAAGAGGCGTAACTCTCTCTGTTTAAATCAGTGTAAAGTCAGACTCACGCAGTTTGACACAGAAATATCCGACACACTTAAAGTCTCCTGACACTTCCGTAAGTCTAATTTTAAACATTTATCTCTCATCTACCTGATGGGAAAGAGCTGAAGATAAAAGCTTTCAGTAATGTTTGTTTGATGAACTGATAATCTGATGTCAATCTGGAATGTAGGATCTGATAAATATCTGATAAGTCACATTATTTTCCAAAACAAATAAACTCAACAGAGATGATTCTGGGGTTTTATTAAATGCTACGTTACATAACATGTATGCATTTCACATATGATTTTATTTTAAGTGACTTACAGTGCTTTAAAAGGTATTCACTGTATCAGTATGTGTGTTGCCTGGGATTGAACCCACAACCTTTTGTGCTGCTAATGCAATGCTTTATCAACTGAGCTACAGTACAGTTTCAGCATACAACTAAATCACAGCATCAAACTCTTCTCCATCCTTTCTTCTGTACATTATGTATGACCACAGCATATAGATAATAAATCTGACCTTCACATCTACACCGAATCCTGCACCATTGCATGTTTACTTATTTAATTTAAGAGTTAAGTGTTAGCTATTAGTAAGTGTTTAGTACTATCAGATCACTTTCACTATTGAAACACATCATACAAATTTATAACACAGATTTATTTAGCAAAAAATGACAACAGGAAATCAGTCAGACATCAGTAAGGAATCAACATTTATAATATTTGTTCATCCTTACGTCTGCTTTATAGCACTAAACTCACTATCAGCAGACACGCAAGGTCTATTCTCTAGAAGTCATGTAAACATTTATGAACATCTTTATCTTTAAACACCCACTGACTGTCCATCTCACTTTTATTCTCCTTCTTATGTGCTGTTCATCTTATCTCTCCCGTTCATGAGGCTACACCCAAAGAAATCAAAGCTCAAAGTGCAGATTAAAATGAACCCTGATCCATCTCACCCCAACCAGGACAGAAGTTACAGATGAATAAGTCTATACACTTCCCACTAACCTGTGATATCATCTACTTATCGAGAGACACAACCCATCAGCCCAGCCCATATCATCACCCATTTCCCTGCTCGTCAGAGGTGGCCCACCAGCCTGTGATATCACCTGTTCTGATTCTCGTAATCCACCGGCACGTAACATCCCTCACTTTTCATGAGAGGTTGCCCACCAGCCCAAAACATCACCCACTTTTCATGAGAGGTGGCCCACCAGCCCGAAGTATCACATTCACCTGTTCTGATCCTTGTGATCCACCGGCCCATAACATCACCCATTTCTCTTGAGAGGTTGCCCACCAGCCCAAAACATCACCCACTTTTCATGAGAGAGGGCCCACCAGCCTGTGATGTCACCCACTTTTCATGAGAGGTGGCCCACCAGCCCAAAACATCACCCACTTTTCATGAGAGGTGGCCCACCAGCCCGTAGTATCACATTCACCTGTTCTGATCCTTGTGATCCACCGGCCCATAACATCACCCATTTCTCTTGAGAGGTTGCCCACCAGCCCAAAACATCACCCACTTTTCATGAGAGAGGGCCCACCAGCCTGTGATGTCACCCACTTTTCATGAGAGGTGGCCCACCAGCCCAAAACATCACCCACTTTTCATGAGAGGTTGCCCACCAGCCCAAAACATCACCCACTTTTCATGAGAGGTGGCCCACCAGCCCAAAAGATCACCCACTTTTCGTGAGAGGCAGCCCACCTGCCTGTGATGTCACCCACTTCTCACTAGAGGTGGCCCACCGGCCTGTGATGTCACCCACTTTTCATGAGAGGTGGCCCACCAGCCCAAAACATCACCCACTTTTCGTGAGAGGCAGCCCACCTGCCTGTGATGTCACCCACTTCTCATTAGAGGCAGCCCACCGACCTGTGATGTCACCCATTTTTCATGAGAGTTGGCCCACCAGCCCATACATCACCCACTTTTTGTGAGGGGTGTTCCACCATCCTTTGATGTCACCCACTTTTCGTGAGATGTGGCCCACCGGCTTGTGATGTCACCCACTTTTCATGAGAGAGGGCCCACCAGCCCGTAACATCACCCACTTTTTGTGAGAGGCGGCCCACCGACCTTTGTTGTAACTCACTTCTTGTGAGAGGCGGCCCACCAGCCTGTGATGTCACCCACTTCTCGTGAGAGGCGGCCCACAGGCCTGTGATGTCACAAACTTCTCATGAGAGACAGCCCACCAGCTTGTGATTCCACCCACTTTTCATGAGAGTTGGCCCACCAGCCGTAACATCACTCACTTTTTATGAGAGGCGGCCCACTGGCCTGTGTTGTCACCCACTTCTCGTGAAAAACAGCTCATCGGCCTGTGATATCACTCGCTTTTTATGACAGACGAACCACCAGCGTTTGCAATTACTGAACCTTAAGCCAAATGTATACACTGAAAGAAACAATGTGATCATTTTTGCTGAACTATACGAAGCATAAATATTTTAGTAATTACATGTATGTTTGTATATCACAGTAGTTTTTTTTTTTCATTTTCTGTTGGGGTGGGAAATTGTATTCTGTAACTGTTAAAATTTTTTATTCTGAATTGTTAATTAGGGGGTTTATAACGAAATGTATAAATACAGTTTAAAAACAAACTATACGAAGCATGTAAATATGAATTAGACTTAGGAGTTTGACAGGTGTGTGCAAAGTGACAAATAACGCACAAGCACACATTTCTCCATGCTTCGCCTTTAAAGTGTGACTTGTACAATATTAACTCGCTTCCTCAATTTATTTGAGATCCGCTAAGCCAAGCATGTTAAATTCTGCCATCTCAATGCAAAGCCCTGTGCCAGAGCCAAACAGGAAGTTACATCATGGTGACCAGACAGTCATGAGCTTGTCATACATCATAATGCGGTCATGCAGGAAATCAGAAGATAACGTACAAATTTGAGTCTGACTATAACACCGGCGGCCATATTGTTTGGCACATACTGTTAGGATGTGGTGTGTTACTCAGTGTCCATCAACACGACTCTATTTTTCTGGATAATAGTTCCTGTGGCGTCTTTTCCTGTGATTGTTGCATTCTTCAGTGCAACACAGGTGCCATGTGGGAAACGTTCCTCAAAATAGGGAGAAAAGGCAACCAAAAAAGGAGACAACGGAAAACTCGCAAACAAATTGAAACCTAATGTCGAACCTTCAGCCGGGCCTAAAAACACAACACAAATGAAGAATCGGGTTTGTTAGGAATATTTACAATACACGTGAGATGGGGATAACAAAGAGACATCATAAATATTTAATTGTTTTTCATTTGGCCATCAAGTTTCCTACAGAGCATCCCAACCCTTAATCATCCCACTATTTTTGTGTATGAAAGCATTTCTCAGGGAGGGATTTTCAAGCCATTACAGATTTATACACAAATAATAAGAAGAAAGGTTAATCGTATGACAAATTAAAGGGCCAGACAGATGACATCATACGAATCACAGATAACACAACGATCATCCAGGACAACACACCTAGCAGCAACTAGTCAAGATCCATCAGGACAACTGGTACATCAACCATCAAACCCTGCGGCTATTTGAATACTTTACCCACAATGCCATGGGCTTTGAATACGGGCTAATTACAAGTCTGAATAAAAGATCACCTGAAGGACCATCAAGTCCACACCTGCCTATAAAAGCTGAATTCACATCTATTGTGACTGTGGATTAACGTCTAGCAGCCCAAAGCCTTTTTCCCTTCAATGATCTCAGAGTCGCTGAGAGAAGCACTCAACCATTTTCTCTCAGGAAACTAACGGTTTAGCGTTGAGGAATGCCGATCTCCTGAGGAAAAGTGCGTGCAAATACATCGGCCCAAATAAATTACGTAACCTCCACACAAAACTTCATCTGATATTTTCTCAGGGTAAAAATAGATTGTGGTGTTTCCATTGCTGGCAGCAGGCAAGATATATAATACGACACAACAAACTAGTCCAAAACTTCACTAAATAACGGGAGCGTCTGATTGGATGAGATTCATTTGTTGCATAGTTAAATGCTAATACTTCCACGCTTTAATGCACCATTGCTTGGCAACCATAAACAGCTAACAGTTAGACTTTCGTTTCCTTGCTAAATAAATTATTTATAAAAGCATGCTATTTACTGTACATTATTGTGCCTTTTAGCGCATTGGGTTACATAAAGAGTTCTCAACATGAGTAAAAGTTCTTCAAGGTACAACATGAACCAGAGTTCCCTATAAACCATAGTAAAACATTACAATTTATTTACTTATATGTTTATTCTTCATTTTATAAGCATCATTAAAACAAGAAGAATCTAGATTGTTGTAGACAGTAGTAAATAGTATGCAACATTCTTGTAACGTGACCTCATAACGCTGCATATTTAAATCAGTAATTTGGTATTAGGGCTGCATAATGATTATTCGCAACTAAGATCTTGTTTACATCAAGTATGTAATAATTATGTATAAATACACACACACGCATGTATATATTTAAGAAATAAATATTTATAGATTACACATTTATATATAAAATAAATTATAAATAAATATAAAAAATGTATATACACACGTAAACATTTCTTAAATATATACATGCATATAAAACAGACGCCAGGCTCATGGGTCCTTCACTTTTTTATGTATACAGTAGCCTATAGATGATTATGTGTATACACTATACAAGAATAGTGTGACACTGTGAACAAAGCCATGAGAGAACAGCCAAAACAAAATGTAGAATAAGATCAGGGTCACAGCGTCCTAGACACAAACCTTCACTGAAAACCAGGTCACATACACACACAAACACCAGCAATATGTAAAAAATACACTATTGCTATAAAACACTATATAAATAATCATATAAAATATCTGATGGCCGTGAGTGTGCTTTTCTTATAAATTTATAATGCATATATTGCTTTATAATTATAATGTTTGTAGTCTTAGTGTTTCTGTAATGACCCCCTTATATATTATTTATATAAAATGTGCTTAATTTAACTATATATATATATTTATGAAGTATATTATATAAAGTACTTCACTTACTTCTACAATGTACTTCATTTACTTCTATATATAATGTACTTCATGTACTTCAATATATAATGTACTTCATGTACCTATATATGTTCAGCCTACCTAATTTAACTAACGTTCCCCCTTTAACTTCATCTCATATATTTATATATAGGCTAATGCACAACATTTGACTTTATATATGTAAAATATATCCTCATATAACTATATTTAATATAAGGTTATTGTTATATTATTCAATTCATGCAAAGAAAAAAATTAATGCAGAGTCATGAGAAAGCGCGCACACAGCTGTATTCGGCAGCGCGCTGCGAGACTTTGATCAGTGTAACAGAAGCGCGCACATTTTGCGTACCTAAGCATTTGATAAGTCACAAAGTGGCAAAAACTCAATGATAAAATCCGTTTGCGTGACGTCTTTATCATTTACATTATAATAAAGTCGCGTCTATCTGGTGTTTTACGCTAGTTGCGGAACCTACACGCGCAGTCCTGACCGGGCAATGACGTAATGAGGGCCCACTAAACGTCACTCGTCGAGAGACCGCACAGAGTGACGTCACACTCAAATCTCACTTTATATTACTCTGCAAAAATATGAGGTTTTCAGCCACTTTGAAGTCTTTCTGCGCACCAGAATCCTATTTGAACCCCTTCAGGCCGCGCGCGAGCCGGTGTCCATGCGCTCGAGCACTTCCTGAAACTCACCGCGCGTTTGTTACCGCCGATCTGACGCGTTTCTGTTTGCGTTCCTGTCAAGAATTGAATCGCTCTCTGGTAGCACGACGTGATAAACTGATTAAGGTGAAGATTTGCGTGCAGCAAAGTTTGAAACTGCAGCAAAATCAGGTCGCGTCAGTAAGGTCCCACCCAGTCGCGCGTTTCCTGATTCTCTTCGCGATGTCTGACTGGATTTATGCGAGCACTGAGGTACATGAGCGGCGAGTTTACCTGCTGTTCCGGTGCAGACGCTCGGGGTTCAGAAAAACTCCAGGGACTTAATGTGGATCCGTGTCGCTGCGCTCCAAACTTCCCTTTTCAGTCCACAGCAACTGCGCACAAGTTCGCTTCTTTCTCACTTTTCTATTTTTTTTCTCCGTTCTTTCTCTTCCCTCCCTCTTCCACTCTCTCGCTTGAACTCCGTCCTGCTGTAATGTTCGGGGTGCGGTCCCGGTAGGGCGGAGTCTGTGCTGTGCGTAAACGCCCCCTACATCGCCTTTCCACCAATAGCAGGCCTTCCTGTCTGCATTCCCAGGATCCTCGGCCAATCAAAAGCGTTTCGGAGCGGTAAAGTTATCGTCATAGGGTAAAGTTGTAGTTGTGGGGCGCAGGGTCTCATGTGTGTGTTTAATGTGTGTGGTATGCGCGCGACTCGGGTTCTGTGACCATATAAGTCACCGATCCGTGTTTACACACACACACAGAGTGAGGAGGAATGTCTGGAATCAGGATATTTCTGCACAAACACTTTATAGCACTGAATAATAAGTAATAGGGCTATATGTCTGTCTATTGTCAGTTCGTCTATTAAACAGATGGATTATGGTGAGATGTCACAGTGACATCAGACTGCATGACATCATCAACAACAGAGACGCTGAAGGGACATCGCAGTGTTACAGACAATAACACAGACAAACAGTTTAATATATTTTACTCATACAAAAAATTCTAGACCAAATATTGAGTAAAACTTTAAAGGTGCCAAAGAATGCATTGTAATAATCTGTTAAATTGTTCTCTGATATCAACACCGAAGAGTCAGTTTTACATGTCCATTTACAACCCGAGGATTTGCCTTTAGAATGAAATGGTCTATTATTACCCTATTTGAAAGGGTCATGAATAATAATGTTGAGCTCTGCTCTGATTGTCTGTTTCTCAGTGCGGATCCTTTTGTAGCTCTGTGTGTGTGTGTGTGTGTGTGTGTGTGTGTGTGTGTGTGTGTGTGTGTGTGTGTGTGTGTGTGTGTGTGTGTGTGTAAACCTGTGGTCTCAAACTTCCCCCTCTCTGCGGCCCGTCACCTTTCAACAATATTACATTATCTGCCCCGCAGAAAGATTTGTTTTCACTTTGTTTCATATTTGTTTGATTTTTTATTTAAACGTTTAAGGGTTCGTTTACATGTCGCATCTAACAACGTGTGTTAAAGGGACAATAAGTAGGGTTTTATTAATCAAAATCAATGTCTTTATTCATGAATATGTCCTCGTTGGTGTCAAATTACATCTGCCAGTGATCTGACTTTTTTTGGTAAGCTTAGAATTTCTTCTCTTTTCTTAAATTGAACAGGTAAGTCCAAGGAGGCTTCCATGTTGTTCCGCCATACTGATAAACTATAATAGCAGAGAGGGACAAAAAGCACTAGCCTACCAATGTGTTTTCATTCAAAACACGTGAACCACCTGAAACGGACAAGGAGATCAGTGAGTTCATAACGGCTACTGTAGTTGCAACACGCATTTGGAAAAGCGAGGTGCTAGAGAGCACTATTCGTTTGAATGCAAAATAAAATTTCACCACTAGATGGGGGTAAATCCTACTTATTATCCCTTTAAAACGAGTCAAGGCGTTTCTTACTTTCCAAAGTGCTCCGGAGGTTGCGCTCCGTGGTGTGCGATCTTCCGTTGCTACGCAGCCATGAACCGTGCTCTCCATGATGGCGAGCATAATTGAATGCGTGATCGGATTTTAATTCCTCATCTGAACCTCATTTTCATCATGCAATCAGTTAATCTGGTCGGGACTTTGTAGTGTTTGTCCAAAAAAGGTATCTATAGATAGAAGTATCTATACTGTTATATATAATGAAGTATATTTAATATAGTGATATGTAGCTTACTATGCAATAACACATACACTGGGTTCATTTTGACCCAAAATGGGTAAATATTGTACAGAACACACAGCTGGGTTCAACTTGACCCTATGCTGGGTTGTTTTAACCCAACTGCTGGGTTATTATATCCCATGGTTGCATAACAACAACCTAACATTGGGTTATTTTTAACCAAGCATGTGTTCTGTTCAATATTTACCCATATTGGGTCAAAATAATCCAGCCATTTTTAGGGTGTAGAACATTAATATTTTTTTCTGTTTAACTAGCTTATGTAACATTGACTACCCGTTCAAAAGTTTTAGAATCACTTTCACTTATTTATATTTTTTCACATATATTTCATATATCAATGGGGCAAAAATGGCCACAAACAATAAATGAGGGAGAAAAAATAAAATCTAATCTAAAAATGCATCAAAGCCAATGTTTTACCAATCTTTTACATGCCCAAGACTTTGAAAAAGGTAAAAGAAAATCCAGACCACAATAAATAAATATATTGAAAATCTGTCATTTTGTGTGTTTTTTTCCCAAATCAGTGACACCACTTATAAACTTGGCAATTAAAGAGTTAAAATCATCAAAGTTTTGAAAACATTTTGTAGTTTTGATCAGTACTGAAGTTGATTAACAGATTTATGCAAAACAAATTGGAAAAAAATTATCTGATACATTTTTACAACAGTTTAATTTAGTGGCCCTTTTTGGCCACTAACAACACGCAAGGGTAGTCAATTTGCCCATGGTATATTGTTAAGTTTTTGAAAAATTTCAAAGCATTTTCTTAAAATATGTGTAAATATAAGATTTGTCACCAAAAATCATTCCTTTTGCTGAAACACAGAGAAAGTTGTGGCCAAATAAAAAAAATAACAAAAATGGCCCCAACAACACATAAGGGTTAAAACTGTGGAATAACAAAGATGGAACATAATGAAGTCAAAACTATGACTGAAAACAATCCAAAATAAATCAAACAGAAACACTTACTGGTGGTAAAAAAAATTGTATAATCATTCATAAATGTATTAAATGTAATTTGTTAGTTTAGTGCAAGGTTTTAATAGGCCTTAGTTATTTACGATAAGGTTAAAGGTGCAGTGTGTAATTTTTAGAACTATATCTTGACAGAAATGCACAATAATATATAAAACGATATTATCAGGGGTGTATAAAGACCTTTCATAATGAACCGTTATGTTTTTATTACCTCAGAACGAGACCTTTTTATCTACATACCGAGGGTCCCCTTACATGGAAGTTGCCATTTTGTGCGGCCATGTTTCTACAGAAGCCCTTAACGGACAAACTTTTTTTACAAAGCTGTCTCCTAAGATGACATGTTTGTCTGGTGGCGGCTACCGTAGCTTCTCTATGCGTTTTAAAAGGGAGAGGTAAGCAATTAACTGAGCCATTGGTTGTAATTCGCAACCTCACCACTAGATGCCACTAAAATTTACACACTGCACCTTTAAGAAAATATTTACTTTGATAAAATAATGTACATTAAAAAGGTAAAAACCACTGCTTATATGTTTTCAAGTATTATTATACATTAAACACAGAATTTAAACAGTGCAGATTTACAGAAATATTGTACTTTGTTCGTTGAATGTTAAAATAGCTCTGGGGCCCTCCGATGGCCCCAAGCCTGAGTTAGAGACCCCTGCTGTAAACAGATCTTAGAGACCCCTGGTTTAAACAGATCTCAGCAGTCACTATTTTCTTTTAAGCATTGTAACATTTAATGTGTAATTTAATTTTGTGGTACAACCCGACATTAAATTGAACATTAAATTAAGTACAATCTCCACTTTAACATCACAGTTGGTGTTATGTTGAGATTGGTCTGTTTTCCAGCTGTCTTCTTGCATGCACGAGGTTTACATAAGAAGAAGGAAACAATCATGTTTGAGGCTCATGGTGTTTCATTACGATGTACACAACTCTTATTATTCATCTATGCCTACATAAATACAGTTTTACTTTCTACAGCACCTTTAAACACACATCTATCATATACTGTAAAGACTGGATGATAAATGAAATCTGATCTGTGTATGATAACAGAGAGAGAGAGAGAAACATGAAACTAACAGTGCTGCAGGGAATAATTCATTATACAAAATGATCTGATATAATATGACAAACTGTTTTTCTTAAAAATTGTTTTATAATTTAGGCAAAATAATCTAATTTGTTTTTTTTTTGTCAAAAGTATGGATTAAATATTAAATGTCAAATAAATCTCACGCTTGTAAACATGAGGAGAGACGGCTACACGCACAACACACATCTCGTGTGCAGCTGTTGTTTGAGAGATTGCTTGTGATGTTCCTCGTTTACAATAAAAGGAAAACTATCTAAATCTACTAAATCCTAAACTATAAATCAAGTGAGATTTGGGATCTTGGCCAGGCTACAAACTTCAGTCTTGGTATTTCAGGAATGCAGGGTGACTTCCAGGAAAAGGGGACAGAAAGAGAGATGATGGGAGTATTTGATCAGCATGTATGGAATGTTCTTGTGTTTGTTTGTGGAATCCGTCATTAACTTACACTTGAACGAGGCAACGTGTCGGAAAAATCAATGCATCCCTCGCTGACTGATACATTGTGTCTCTCTGCTGATTGGGCAACTAGAGGAATTTCAAATAAAGAGTCAAAGGTCTTTAACTGAGTAATACCAGATGCAGAGAGAGAGAGATTACCAAATAAGGTCACTCATGACCTCCTCACCCTCCTGTAGGTTCCCGCGGTTATGTGCCGCCCGGTCTGGGTGTGTCCCGGCTCCTGGGTGTGTTTTCATATTATGGCACAAAAGCGTGCATTGAATTTTCTCTCTTGAATGCTCAATGGATGTTTAATGTCACCTTACCTGACGTTACCTGCATTCCTGCAGTCTCAAACAACTATAATTGAGCACAAACACACACACACAGCTGAAATATCTCTGAGACAGAAATGTTTACACAACTTTCCCATGATCCTTTGCAGTGACCGATGTGTTATCCGTTGTTGTCCTTAAATGGACGCAGTGACTCCAAACAAAACCTTTTAATAATGAGAAACATCGGCATTAACACACAAGGAGAAATGCAAAGGCGATACATCCTGTGACCCCTCCCGCCATCCTCCAATGAGCAGTCAGGAAGGGCGATAAGACCTCTGTTTGTTGACTCATTTAAATCTGGGACTTTTTGGAGAAGTTCCTTCTGTTTTCTGGTGTAATCTTACCCCCCACACTTAAATCCTAAAACATCAAATCAGGAGAAAAATTAAGCAACCAGTGTGTTTGTAAATGCATGCATGTTTGAATGACAAACAATACAACATGTTTACTGTAAGCACCTCAGGTATGCATCTCTGAATCATGGTGAGATGATCTCAAACCTCGAAACTGAACCCAAACCCTTGAGCTGTTTTGAATTTACTTCACCTCTGGGAACAATTTTGTCCACAAATGTATAGCTAAACAAACACACAGCGTTATTGTTAACATCTGGGCTCAGTAAAAAAACACACTTTATCAGTTTTATTAAACAATATAGCTTCACGTCTGGAGACGATTATGCTCCACATAAATAATCATCATTACAAACAACAGATTGATTCTGTCGAGTCAGAGAGCCGGAGAGAAAATCATTACAGTCAAACAAAGAGAAAGTGACAAGAAAACCAGAGCACAGGAATTCTGCTTGCGTCTTTACTTGATCACTCTATTGCCTTATATGGTCATAGAGAGAGAGAGAGCGAGAGAGAGAGAGAGAGAGAGAGAGAGAGAGAGAGAGAGAGAGAGAGAGAGAGAGAGAGAGAGAGAGAGAGAGAGAGAGAGAGAGAGAGAGAGAGAGAGAGGAGGTGTGGTTTATTGTGTTTGGGTGGATAAGGTGTAGAGTTTCTTATTGGTCACTCTTTCATCTTTTGCTCGCTCACAGTAATGCATTACACCATTCAGCACCATGTTTACCGCGGTAAAGTAACAAACTGAGTGCATGAGAAGTGACTTCCTGTGCTGTAAAAATAACATCCAAACCGTTGCTCTTCTGTACTTCAAATAAATAAATAAAAACATAAGAGACCTCGGTCAAGTTCATTGTTGATACACTGTAGGATTATAAGTAGCTCAGATGATTTATCTGTTTTGAAACTTTAGTGAAGACGTGTGTGAGATCACAATGTTCTCCTCGTGAGTTTTTATAAAGACCTCATCTGTGCCTCGTGTACACTGTGTGTTTGTCAAATCAACATGTTTTATGCTACTTTAAATTAAGAACTAAACTAAGTTAAATAAGTCAGCTCAGGTCAAACCTTAAAATAGTAGGTTGAATTGATTTGCAAAACCAAGTTGTCTTAACTTCATGCTGCATTTTGTACATAGTGTATGGTTTGGTTTTTGGGTCTTTTCAGACAGGAAGTGCTTGCGGCTGCTGTGTGATGATGTCATCTGTGGTCAGGTAATAGCAGAGTGTGATTGGTGGGCCTGGAGTTGGGCTGAATGACATCATGCAGTGGATATACATTAGGAACGACCACAGGATAAGCACAGATGTTAGAGACGGACATTAGTAAAAGTCACATCAGAGTAACTTTAGGGGATGGGGAGATAAATACGGTTTAGAAAACCACTGAAACTGATGTCTTTTTATGTGTGTGTGTGTGTGTGTGTGTGTGTGTGTGTGTGTGTGTGTGTGTGTGTGTGTGTGTGTGTGTGTGTGTGTGTGTGTGTGTGTGTGTGTGTGTGTGTGTGTGTGTGTGTGTGTGTGTGTGTGTGTGTGTGTGTGTGTGTGTGTGTGAGAGAGAGAGAGAAAGACGAAGAAAAAGAGAGAGATTATCTTACAGAGCGTGTGTGTTTTATAAGAGGTCAGAGGTTAAAGTTCAGGGGTGATACAGAACAATAACTGATGTTGAACAGACAAAAATTTACATTCTAAAAATTAAAGGTGTAGCAGAGGATTTCTCGAATTTTAGAAAAGAACCGCCTTCTCCACTTTTAAAAAAAAATTCAATTGTGCAACATTCCTGATTGACAACTAGGAGGACCAATAGTCTTGATGATCCACCCGGAAAAAGAAAATCCTCCGCAATACCTTTAAGATTTCTTAAGGTTTAAGGATTACGTTTTTTTTATTCTGACCACAACATAAAGATATAAAATCAATGCAATGGTTTCTAGTTATTAATCAAAGGCAGGAACTGTTAAAATAATACATTCTTGAATAATAGTTGATGAAACATTAATCTTTTGATCATATTAAGCTGTTCAACTCTTGAAGTTTAGCATCAACGAAATGAAATCAATGCTGTTATTGATCACTATGGTCCAAGTTGAGAAAGTTACAATGTTACACAGGACACTAGTCATGAAAATGTGACTTTTTCCATGTTTAAAGGGACAGTTCAGCCAAAAATGATATTAAACCCATGATTTACTCACCCCAAGCTGTCTGAGATCCATATGTCCCAGGCTTGTGCACAATTCAGAATTGAATTGAGAATGACTCCTGAATTCTGTTTAAATTCTTGAATTTGAATTGATGTCAAACACAGGATCTAGAATTACAATTCAAATTTGAATTAAAGGAAGCAGAATTGCAATTCAATAGAAATTCCATAGAAATTCATATACATATTATACAAGTGAAGTGAAGTGTTAAAAATGAAGCTTTCAGTATATGTCAGATATGATTGCATTACATATGCTATAAATTATATTAGTTTGAACTACTTGTACAGATTACATTAACATTAAATGTTTTCCCCCAGCAATTAATGTTAAAAAACTCTAAGTTAGATTTTTTTTGTAATTGTAATTTTGTAGAACACAATGGAACATGACTTCATTTCCCAGAATGCTTTACTTTAACCAAGTATTTCAAATGGTTGCCAAACAATTTTCCAAAGTAACTTTCCTAACACTGAATGTATGTGAGATTCTTTCTGTTGTGTGGCTGTGGAATTTCTTTGAATTGCCATGAATTTAATTCCACTTCCTGTCATTTCAATTCATTTCAAACTTTTTTGTATGGAAGTCAATTCAAATTCCAATTCATGAATTTAATGGAGGCCAATTCTGAATTGTGCACAAGCCTGATATGTACATTATTTTTCAGACAAACACATTTTCAGTTAATTTTAGAAAATGTTTTAGATCTTTTAAAATGAAACAATATGTTATTTGAACAATTTTTATAAATTAATTAGAATTTCAAGCACCACAGAAGTGCTCGTCAGAGGGAAAATTAACAGTGACACAACAAATCAATCACCAGTCACTGGTGTTACTGATCTTCACTGCTGTTACATATAAGGAAGATAACACCAGTGACAGTAAAAGTATCAAACCACATATTGTCACTCATTGTATATTCACTAAGTTTAGTAGTAAATCAGTGACACAACGCCAGGGGACCACTACTTTCATTATATTGTTTATAATATTTAAGCATAAGCATTAGCATTTTGTCTTTTAATGTAATTAACATCATATATTTGATATGGACACATTTTTGTATTTTAAATGGAAGAAAACACTGTTTTTGATCTCAAAATAAAGCTGTGTTTTTTTCTTTCAAATTAAATAAAATCTTTCACATGTGACATGATGATAAATTTTAATTCATTTAATTCTGCTACACTTAAGAATTAAGCTTTAAACCTGAAAAAAATAAAAAATAATATTTCATAAACAACTTTAAAGCAACACTATGTAGTTTCCATGTAAAAATGACTTATAGCTCCCCCATGTGGTTGAAAAGCGCAACAGTGCCTGGTATCAGACACTCTTCTGCAGGCAGGGGGAGGGGCGGGGCTGTGTTTCCTACCCTCCACCGCCACTTTCAGAGTGTGCTTGTAGCAGCTAGGAGGCTGCTCAGGTTGCAGCAACAGTACAATTTATCCAGTTAAAAGTTGTTCTATCACTGAAATAATTTTAGAGACATTATTTAAAGGTAAAAAAAATACATAGTGTTGCTTTAATATTGCTAAAGAGGTAAGGTAACACCAGTGACAAAAAGGTGTATGCAGTGTACATGCACACAAAAAATAAAAAATCATGAAGCTGTCATTTATGTGTACTTATAAATTCAAAGAGTAATCTAATAATGTGGTCTAAGTTTAAATGTTAGGAAAATAAATGAATTTGAAGACATCTTGCCATACCAAAAGTGGACGTTTCTGTAGAATGACCCCTAATCAAATGTAAAGTTACGGGGTCCATGACCTTCAAGTCCAAAAAATTTGCATCCATCCTTCACAAAAAAAAATCCAAACGGATCCATGATGATAAACAAAGGCCTTCTGAGGGTAATCCGCACCATTTTATTGTAGAAATATCCAAATTTAAAACTTTATAAACTAAAATATCTAGCTTCTGATAACGCCGCCATCTTGGACTCTTCTGTATTCAGGAGAGAGTATCGGCGTAGTGTACACACTTTTCTTAGTGACGTATGACAAATTCGGAGGGCGGGGGCACAAAGGAGCAGCACAGAAACCTCCATAAACTGCATACCCTCTCATCTTGAATGGCGGCGTTACCGAAAGCTAGTTATTTTCGTTATAAAGTTTAAAATTTGGATATTTCTACAACAAAAAGGTGTGGATTACCATCAGAAGGCCTTTGTTTGGACTCTGTAACTTTATATTTGATTAACTGAAAGATCTAAAACATTTTCTGAAAAATGATGGACATAGGCATCTCAGACAGCTTGGGGGCGAGTACATCATGGGTTTAATATCATCTAGGTGCTATAATTGGGTTCCCACTGCTTCTATCAACCTAGAAAATGTGAAAAAGATCAACCCAGTAACTTAGTTTTGGTAAACCATTCTCTGCAAGCATTGCAGGTCAGTGAAGTTTGTTTCCCCTTGTGATGTCAGAAGGGGATAATACCGCCCCCTAATCTGCACTATCCAACCCCAACACTGCCATTTAGTGCTGAGATCAGCTCATTTGCATGTTAAAGGACACACCCAAAACTGGCACATTTTTGCTCACACCTACAAAGTGTCAATTTTAACATCTTATAATAAATTATTGAGCTAGAACGGTGCTCCCCAATCCTGGTCCTCGAGCACCCCCTCCCAAAAAGTTTTAGATGTCTCCTCATTTAACACACCTGATTTAACGCACCAGCTTGTTAGGGAGGCATGGGCTGTTTCTCAATGTCAAGGAAGGATCCTCGGATGCCAGAATTTTGAGGATGCTACATCATCGACATCCATCGAAGGACTGTTCCAATGTCGAGGATCCTCGGAATTGCAACCAAGGACATAGTCCTTCGTTCGAAAAATATCCCATATACAGGAAAGGATGCATATGTGCATCCTTCGCGCTCTCAAATCACCCACAATCCTATGAAAGCACACCTTTCACTGATGTAATGATGCAATGGCGTGCACTTGCTACAGGCTAGAATGTGCACGCCATTGCATCATTTACGTGTTCTCCAAATTCTAAAGAGGATCCTCGCCTAGGAAAGACCAGTCCTGCCAATGAAGTATCCTTGAAATTGAGAAACAGCCATGTTTACCATTTCTGAAGGAGGCTGATAAATTGAATCAGGTGTTTTAAATAAGGAGACATCTAAAACTTTTTAGGAGGGGGTGCTCGAGGACCAGGATTGGAAAGAACTGAGCTAGAACTTCGCGTGTGTACTCTGAGGACACCAAAGATTTATTTGACATCTTAAGAAGTCTTGTGAAATGTCCCCTTTAATTCTAACAAACAGATAACAGATGACATAATACTCACTATTGCGACACAATGAAACATCAGAGGGTTTTTTGTTACCAAGATGAACTGGTTAGATGTCCGTATGATTCACAAGGAAGTAAATTAATATGGCAGTAATAAATAAAATGCAAATATTTAACTTGAAAACGCCTCCGGTGCAGATAAAAACTGGATCCACCTCTCTTACTGCCAATAAAACCACCAGACAATAATGTTTCATATAATCTCAGATTACTAAACATCAGCCTGCTAGTTAAATATATAGCATATTTTATTATTCATTTGAAACAAGTTGGACATATAACAGATATTATATGGGGTAAAATCTAAATAAATCCATCACCGTTGTCATGCATCCTGCTCGAAATTCACAGTCAGATCCAAAACCAAACACTTTCACATTAGTGGACATTCAGGTGTAAACGAACAGAGACACCTCATGAAGAAAACCTCTCATCCCAAAATCAAAACAAGACATTCAACTCTATTTCAAGAAAATAAAGCCTCTCTGAAGGATACTAACATGATACATAAATACTTTATTGTCATAAAAATGCGTCACTGTGCAAACTAAATGCTTCTAATAACAGGGTTTGACTCTGCATTATTTCGGGTTTAAATGTTTATGGTTGTGGTGTTCAGTGTTAGAGGAAGACCCTCGTGTGGACAGATGAGGAACTGCATAAGTATAAACTGTTACCAGCTCAATGATCATTCATGCTTGTAAAGCTGTGACAGGATGTCCAGATACACTTTACTACAGTATACCATAGTAAACTCTGTCCACTGCTTCAAACCCTACAGACAGATCAAATGAAGTAAGTAAACACACACTCACACACACAGTTTATCATAACACAAGTAAAACAGGAGAAATGAAGACATTCCTGGTCACAGGTGTGTGAATGTGTGAAATATTGAATGAAAGTGAGTTTGTGTACAGTCTGAGATGGGTGTGGTCAAGAGAGGAGCAGTGACTGACAGCATCACTGTCCAATCAGTTTCTCTACAAAAGAATCCAGCTGGTCTTCATCTTTGATGCCTACAAACTGGTCGATGACATCACCACCCCTCATCGCTATGACCGTGGGAACAGCCGACACCTACAACACATAGGGAATATTAAGCCTCCTAAAATAATCCGAGAGGATCTTACTAACACTAACACCTGGACTGAGTTAAAGATATGGTTGACTGAAAAATGAAAATGTCTGCATCATTCACTCACTCTTAAATCTGTATTCTGCTAAACACAAATGAAAATATATTTTAAAAAAAAGTAAATAACCAAACAGATCTGGGGCACCATTCACTTCTATAGTATTATTGTTTTTCTCCTATGGAAGTGAATGGTGCCCCAAACACAAACATTCTTCAAAATGTCTTTTAATTTGTGTTTAGCATAACTATATTACTACATTATAGCAGATGAGCTTATTTTTCCCTATTTTTTTGGGCTGAATAGTTTCCTGAACATTCAGTGCATCCCTCATTTTTAACTCTTTCCCCACCAGCGTTTTTAAGAAAAAGCTGCCAGCCAGCGCTAACATTTTTTAGGATTTTCACAAAAGTCAAAATCCTTCCAGAACTTTTTTTCTTTAATTATATAAACATACAATATATCAAATAAAAGAACAGACCATCTGCTTTCAAACTAAAAATCATTTCATCCTACCTTTATTTTTGCTGCAAAAAGCTGAGATAATTTGATTTTTGTTAGAGATCAGGGTAGGGTTGCACCATTAGTTCGTAAATTCTTACTTAAACTGGGAAGTAAAGTCCAAACTAGAGGCTTAGTAACTTCTTGATAGTTTATAAATAACTCTTTACTTTATTCGGTTGCACCATTTGTTCTTAAGGCAAAACTTAGCTAGTAGGTTGTAACCTCTCCGTAAAGTAATGAGTTGTTGCATAGAATGACGTCTATTTTTCTTAAACCAAATCACACACAAGTCTTTTAATAGGTAAACAGGAAATAGTCTGAACAGCGCATAATTTCAAACTTGACTGGCCTAAACTGAAAGTTAAAAAAAGACGTTAAAGCATACGTTAGCGAACTCAAAACATTACACTTTTAATTGAAAATATCTATCCCACACATGGAGAAAAAATTTAAATCTTATTTTAATTGATGGAAACACAGAAAAAACATTTCTTGAAAAGTCATTGACGAACTTGCGGCTCTTCATAATCAATTACGAGTTTATCGATGTTATCTAATCTAGGGGTGCGTTTCCCAAAAGCATCGTTGCTAACTAAGTTAGCAACTTTGTTGGTTGCAATACAATTTCCCATTGCCAGCCAACTAAGTTGCTAACAGGTTAGCAAAGATGCTTTTGGGAAACGCACCCCTGGCTGACATCTTATTCCAACCGTTATTCAGGGACAGAGGGTTCCGTAAATATTTGGTTACAACGTATTGTTACTTTTAAACTAAGTTTAATGGTGCTACGCAAAAACAATTAGTAGTGCTTAAGTTGTAACTTAGTGTCCATTTACATCGTAACTAGGCTACGTTGTAACTTACGCACAGCCGGTGCAACCGGCCCCTAATTCAGAGCGATGATCAAAACATACACAGAGTTTTTACTGTTTTTGGATCAGTGGATGCTTCAGTGTTTTATAAGTTGTGTAAGAGTGACACCTAGTGGATAATAGCGGAAATATGCATTGTCGTAAAAACTCGTCATTGGCAGCGAAGTGTTTTCTCTTAATTGACATGATAACTGCTCAAAATGGCTGGGAAAGAGTTAAACAGTTGTGTTATATTTATTGACTGCTCTGCACAGATCAGAATGAATGAGTGAAAGAATGAATGATGGGTAATAATGTGTTTTGGGCGGGAGTGTTGTGTTGTCTCGTACCCCGTATTCAATAGCAAGATCTGTGTGTTCATCAATGTCAACTTTAGCCATGGTGACTCGACCCTTCTGTTTAGCAATTGCCTTTTCCAATCGCGGTCCTAAAATCTTACAGGGGCCACACCACCTACAACACAAACACACACAATACAGATGAAAAAACACACATCAGGACAAATACTGATCAGTATTCAGTCATTATATTACACTGTGACATATGAATATATTTAATACTGATGAGAAATGTAGACATTTTGTTAACAAAGCCACTGTGTGTAGACTCTGGATGTTTATAAACCCCTGAATAAACTTGCATAATTATAACAAGAATTGTTGTTGTCTAAAATGTATATGACTTCCTTATGTGTAATCACGTTTTTTTATTTAGATTAAAGATGAAGGATAAATGAAAGATGACAAAGTATACAAAATAGAAATATCACATTTAAAAAGTCTTAACAGGTCTGAAGATTGACTTAAACAAGTGTACATTGATGTGAAGTGATGTGCTGTACGTACTGTGCATGGAAATCTACGAGCACCGGCAGGTCACTGTTAATGACTCTGTCAGTGAAGTCTTCCTGATCCTGGACATTAAATGACACATGTCTGCTGAGCGAGAGAGGACGCTGGAGTGAGCGTGTCAGGAATGGTTGTACGGCAGGAGATGCGGTCAGAGATGAAGAGTATGATGAAGAGGATGAGACGGTGACAGGCAGACGACAGAAACCTCTCACTGACACAGAACAAAGTCTCCGCATGAGAAGCCTGGAAGCCATCTGTAAAAACAGAAAGTTATTTATTACATAAGAGGATCAAGTGTTGCTTTAGGAGCTTAAAGAGATTTTCACTGACTCTCTAGTACTGAACCTTAACAAGCATTACAGATTTACTCATAAATATCTACCTATCAATAATCACTTTACTCACAGTTACTTGCTTTAGTCATTAATACTTCAGTTTCCTTCACAGACTGATCGATTGGCTTTATAAGACCTTATGTTATTATATGATCAGGAGGAGTCAGGGATTACTTTTGTGTTGCTTGTTTGAACTCTCAGAGTCATGGCACCTAAAGCTTGCGTTTAGGACTGCATAATGATTAATCGCAACTAATCATTTGCAAAATAAAAGTTATTGTTCATATATGTGTGTGTACTGCGTATAATAATTCTTTATACATAAATACACAGACATTTGCAGTGTGTTTATATACAGGCATGTGTATATACATTGTTATATTTATATATAATTTATATTGTATATATAAATATGAATATAAATATATCTTTCTTACATATACACATCCATGTGTGTGTACAGATTTTTACATAATTATTATACACAGTACACACACATATATGATGTAAACAAAACTTTTATTCTGCAAACAATTAGTTGCAATTAATCGTTAGGCATGGGCCGGTTACCGGTTTCAAGGTAACATTTAAGTGTTATTGGCAATACCGCAACACCGTGGTATTTTTGCTTACAGGTATCATACCGGCCCATGCCTAATGCAGCCCTATTTGCATTATATGGATCACAAAGAACCACTTTAATTTCTTTCACCCTTTTAATTGTCTACATCATTTTCTGCTATTATTTATTCTTCATTAATTCAACTTTTATTTCCACAGGCTGTAACACACCACTTGTTGAATAATAATGTTGTAGAAGAAGGTAAGCATTTTATATCGCACACTTCATGCACAAGAGATTAAGTGAATTCAGACAGAGTGCTTTCAGATAATAAAGATCAAAAGTGTTATATGAACACACACATTCATCAGTGGTGGGCGTCACGTGTCTAAATATGATGTTTGTTTCTATTAAACCCTTAAATTTTTTTTACCATGGTTTAATTATATTATCATATTTTTGACGGACTGACTATCATTTGTAATATCCTTAATCTTTTACAAATACCATTCTTAAACTATAGTTAATGTAGTAAAACCTTAGTTAAATTTCGTAAAGGATCTGCTGTTGTTTTTAACCTCAATGTGACTTTGAATGTCTGTGATGTCACGTGCGCGTTTAATTGCGTACTGTCAGTTACTAAACACAAACGTGACACAATTTAGGTTCAATGTTCCTGGTTTATTTGCGTTATTAAGCGAGTTATCAATAAAATAATTAAATTAAAGTCCTACCGTGAGATTCTGGAGTCGTCTGGTCACACGGACCACTTACGCACTTCCGCTCACGTGGACACACTTGTACGTCACAGTGACGCGGTGCGGCGCGGAGAGGAAGTGCAGCTTTACTTGATCAACTACAAGATACTGTAAAATAAATTTGAGTAAACGAAGTTAAAACAAAAATGTAATTTTAAATGTAAATTAATAAAAAAATATTTTGATAATAATTCTTTTGGCCAATTGTCATTTATTAAGCTAGTTTATACCAATCAAAATTGTTAGTCTTTACATTAAAATTGTAAGATCGCACTGACATGATGCGATACTCTCATCCGGTAAAGCTTAACATCATTTTGCTCTTTCTTATTCTTATTAAATTATACATGTAGCATTATGAACTTCATATTCATTGAGAAACTAAATGGAATATTTTTTGTTTTAAATATATTTGTCAGTCTGCATGCAAAAATAAGAAACTAATAAATACAAAAGAGTTTATAAGATTGATATAAAACATATATCTTAAAATTAGTAACCACACACAGAACCCAAAATAGATTCATATAAATTATAATGAATATATAAAAGTTAATGGACATAGATAACATGAATTTAAACAAGTGTGTGAATATAAATCATAAAGCCCAGGGCTGGTCAGAGCTTCAGCCTTTTACTCCTTTCATAATTGATGGACAGGCAGATATGAAAGCGATGAACTGAGCAGCTTTATACTGCTGAGGGGCATGAGATGAAAGAGAGAGAGAGAGATGAAATGAATGTGAAATAGAGAGAGAGAGACAGATTGAGCGAGCACTATAAAGAAAGACAAACAGTAGAGATGTGAATCAGTCAGTGAAAGATTGATGATTGGTCTCTCTGGACTCCATGGCAACAGATGCTGATGTGTGTCTGATAACAGATGAAGCGGCAGTCTGTAAGTGAATCTTCATGTGTTTTTGTGGGTTTAATTTCATCATCAGATAAATGTTGGTTTGTGGATTTTCTCTTTCTAATCTATGTGGTGAGAGTCTCTTTAATCAGCCTTTCATTCATTCATATTTTTCTCCTTTAAATGGTTCCGCTGTTGTTTTAATGATCAGTTCATTCACAGATAAAGTACAGCTGTGTTACACTGATGCTACATTTTGAGAACATTTTGTGTTTTATGTTGACTTAAAGGATTATTTCACTTTCATAAAAAAAAAGAAATCTGATTATCACCCCCATGTCATCCAAGATGTTTATGTCTTTCTTTGTTCAGTCGAGAAGAAATTCAGTTTAATGAAGGATTTTTCTCCATAAAGTGGACCTCAACAGTTTACAGTTTTTAATGCAGCTTCAAAGGACTCTAAATGATCGTAACCAAGGCATAAGGGTCTTATCTAGCAAAACCATTAGCATTTTCACCAAGAAAAAGTACTTTTAAAGGGGTCATAGCGTGAAAATCAGACTTTTTCCATGTTTAAGTGCTATAATTGGGAATCTAGAAAATGTGAAAAAGATCAACCCAGTAACTTTGTTTGGGTAAGCCATTTTCTGCAAGCATGTGAAAAATTAGGTTGTTCAGATTTTGCCTGTTTTGTGAGGTAGGTAGCAAGGCGAATTACAATAATACCACCCCTTAATCTGCACTATCCAACCACAACACTGCCATTTAGTACAGAGAGAAAGAGGAAGAAAAAAAGGAATTGACAGCACAATTAGGTTTCAATTACAACAAACCACCATTATGGTGATCAGTGTTTGCATTTCATCCGCTCATTTGCATTTTAAAGGACACACCTAAAAACGGCACACTTTTGCTCAGGCCTACAAAGTGGCAATTTTAACATGCTGTAAATAATTATCTGTATGGTATTTTGAGCTAAAACTTCACTTACGCACTCTGGGGACACCAAAGATTTATTTAACACCTTAAAAAAATCTTATAATATGACCCCTTTAAACCAGAACTTCTCATGTTGCACTAGTCGTGTGATGCGCCAGCGCGACTTTACATACTGCGTAATCACGTTGAAAGGTCATGTGTTAAATATGTGAAACTCACATTTGTGGACCTTTTTAAACACTAAACTTACACAAAGACATTAATTATTATAATTTCACATACAACATCATCTAAACGATCCTCTTTCTCCACATTTGTAAACACTGGTGCGATAGTTTTGCAAACATCATCACACTGGTGCTTCACACGGCTAGTTCAAACAAGAAGTTGTTGGAATTTTTTTTTTATGACCCTTTTGTCTCATTTGTGATAATTTATAGTCCTTTGAAGCTGTATTAAAACTGTAAACTGTTGAGGTCCACTAAAGTCCACTAGATGGAGAAAAATCCTGGAATGTTTTCCTCAAAAAAGTTAATTTCTTCTTGACTGAACAATGAAAGACATAAACATCTTAGATGATGAGTCAGATTTTTTATGAAAGTGGAGTAATCCTTTATAATGTGATGCCCAGCCGATGCCTGACCAACGACCACCGGCAGAACCACCTTAATTCGCTTACCCGTTTCATATCCCTATCGTGTTTATACATATATATATATAGAAAAAGAGGAATTCAATCTCTCTCGAGGTTTTTCTCCTCCTAGGAGTTTTCCCACAGGGTTTTTCTCCTAGGGGTTTTTTTCATTCCCTGGAGAGTCAGCTAACATTGGCTTAACTTAGCACTTTACTGTATAGGTTACATTATTACTACGCTCGCTTGTACGTTTAATTCTTAGCCGCTGTATTCTGCTTCTTACATTATCTATCGATTATTCTGTGTTTTCCCTTACATCTATTCATATAAAGCTGCTTTGAAACAATTAACAATTGTGAAAAGCGCTATATAAATAAAATTTAATTTAATTGAATGTTTTGTGTGTGGTATAAGTTTATTTTTTTGGCATTTCTGTATATTCAGATTCAAGCCCATCATGGAAACCCCTAACCGTCTGAGGACCACAAAAGTCAAAAAGCATCATCCAATTACTCTTGGGCCCGCTCCGCTCTTCCGTACGGTGGGCCTGACGGGTCTGTCTGCTAGTTTACCTCCTCACCGTCGGCTGCGAACGGTCGTACACAAGACCCTTAACACATCCACTGCTTCGTGTCAATCCGATGACCAGTGGACGCGACGTCCCAGCCGCTGGTTTTCATCAGATTCTACTGTGAGTAGAGGACCAAGAATTCATCAACCTCACACAAACTCACTCTCTGTCTTAACTGGACAAACCGAAACACAAGAGAAACGTCTGCCCAATGTAGGTGTCAAAAAAATTTCCTCAATTTCTCAAAAACAAATAAGTCCTAGAACTCAGAGAGTCAAAGATAAAGAGATGTTCATAAATAAACACCCACTTATGGTCAACGTTTCACACTGGGATTACAGCGGAAAGCAAAAGACTCGAAACACGTCTCCTGTAAGACAGAAAGAGTGGGGGGAATATATGTTTGAAGAAGTGTGGAGAGGAGAAAGCCAGAAGTTTAGAAGGACGAGGACTAAAAGAATAAACAGAGATGAAGTATTTGAAGTATCTGATATCAGCCAGCGGATACAAGGTTTAGAAATAACAGACACTCAGACAGAAACACACAAACATCCCATGGGGTTTAAGCCAAGGGGGCGTGGCAACAGGGCGGTGCCTTTAGGGAAAGAGGAGGGGCAAACAAGGAGAGACCGACGCCCACACTTCCTCCCACCCATAACTCAAAGTGACTGTCTGCTTAATGTCCCTCTGGTCCTTCCAGATAATTCACCTCCTCCATCACCCTGCTCTCAATCAGACATCCTCTTCTTCCCGCTGTCTGTTCCTCTTCCAACCTTTCCCTCTGAGACATGAGACAGACGATTGACCTTTGAACCCTGAGAGAATCTCAGTATGACAAAGAGTTTGAACAGTTAACAGTATGACCAACAGGTGGCATGTGTGACAGATCTTATAACAAACTGATCTCAAGCAAATGACTCTGAATTAGCTACAGAAACAACAAAACACAACAGCAATGAGTGAAAAAATTCTCAGAACAATTGATTTGACGGGGACATATCATGAAAATCTGACTTTTTCCACGTTAAGTGCTATAATTGGGTCCCCAGCGCTTCTATCAACCTAGAAAACATGATAAAGATCAACCCAGTAACTTAGTTTTGGAAAACCATTCTCTGCAAACATGTGAAAAAATACTGTAGGTCATTGAAATGTGGCTCCTCTTGTGATGTCACAAGGGGATCTTATTATAATAATACCGCCCCTTAATCTGCGCTATCCAGCCATGGCACTGCCATTTAGTGCAGAGAGAGAGAGAGAGAAAGAAAAAAATATTAACAGCATAATTGAGTTTCAATTTCAACAAACCACCATTATGGTGATCAGTGTTTGCATTAGCAGGGGCTCATTTGCATTTTAAAGGACACACACAAAAACGGCTTCTTGCTCAAACAAGCTAAAACTTCACATATGTACTCTGGAGACACCAAAGATTAATTTTATATCTTAAAAAGTCTTGTGAAATGTCCCCTCTAAAAGATTTCCGATGTACTGCTATATTGTTTGTTTTTTCTGTGTAATATCTCTGATGGAGTTGTCATTGCTGTGTGTTTCCAGTAGAGGACGCTGTGTTGTTGTTGTTGTACAGATGTTATGAACAGAGGTGTGTTGTGTCTGTTAAACACACAGCTTCAGTTCAGAGGTGTTTCATGTGTTTACGTTGCTCTCTGACTCACGCTCGCTCTCACCTGCCAAACAAACACAGGCACGGAAATAACGCAGATTTCTGGGATTTTTGTGGGGTACCGGTGGAAAGAAGGGCGGGAGGCAGAACAAGGCGTCTCTCTGTCGCACCCTCTGCTGAAGTGTGTGTGCTGGGGTAAACAGATGCAAAGGTTGGGAATAGTAGGTCACTACGGAGGGTGTGACGATCTTAAATGAGAAAGAAGGTTTGGGTTTTCTGTTTTGATGTTAAAGCTGTCAGTGATGTTCAGATGCTGGTAGCCATGACCCCAAGCTTCTTTCATTAGTAGTATAAGATGAGTTAATAAGCATCACTATCACTGATGCTCATATTAGGACTGAAGCTTCAGTAGTAAACACATGAATGAATGATGCACTGAATCATGCGGCCTGCTGAAGAAAGATTTAATGAGACTCACAGATAAACATCACAAACATCAAAACATGAAACCTCATCAAAACAAAGTCATGTGACTGAAATTTTGTTTGTCAGGCCTGTTTGTGTGTATCAGTGTGTGCGCCTATGCATGTGTAATTGTGTGTGTGTGTGTGTGTGTGTGTGTGTGTGTGTGTGTGTGTGTGTGTGTGTGTGTGTGTGTGTGTGTGCACATGCATTTGAGCCTAAGTGTACGCGTGCATGTGGGTTTGCGCATGCGTAAGTGTGCATGTGTGTGTGTGTGTGTGTGTTTGTCTGTAGAAGCGTGTATGTGTGTGTGTGCACATGCATGTGTGTTTGTGTGTGTGTGTGTGTGTGTGTGTGTGTGTGTGTGTGTGTGTGTGTGTGTGTGTGTGTGTGTGTGTGTGTGCACATGCATGTGTAGCATAAGTGTGCGTATACATGTGTGTTTGCGCATATGTATGTGTGCGTGTGTATGTGTGTTTGTCTGTAGAAGTGTGTAAACGTGTGTGTGTATGCACATGCATGTGTGTTTGTGTGTGCACATGCATGTGTAGCCTAAGTGTGTGTGTTTGTTTGTATATGCGTAAGTGTGTGTATGTGTATGCCTATGCATGTGTAATTGTGTGTACGCATATGTGTGTGTGTGTGTGTGCGCGCGCATGCGTAAGTGAGCATGTGTATGTGTGTTTGTCAGCAGACCTGTGTATACTGTATGTGTGTGTGTGCACATGCATGTGTCAGTATGTGTGTGTGTGTGTGCCTATGCATGTGTAATTGTGTGTGTGTGCCTCTGCATGTTTGTGTGCACATGCGTAAGTGTGCATATTTATGTGTGTTTGTCTGCATGTGTGTGTTTAGTGTGTGTGCCCGCGCATGCATGTGTCAGAGAGTTTGTGTGCGTGTGTGTGTGTGTGTGCGTGCGTGCGTGCGTGCGTGTGTGTGTGTGTGTGTGTGTGTGTGTGTATTTTGGGGAGTTCCTGTTCTAGGTTAAAAATAACTGAGGGACTAAAATTCCTCTCTTTCTTGATCTCTGCTGGTGTAGACTGTTAGTTACTGTGTGTTAACTTAACATGCTCAGAAATAAAGGTTTTCTCATTCAACAAATCATGCTTTTACATTTAAACTTGTGCCAAATGTTGGTAACAATGTTGCAAATATTAATTATATAAATAAAAGAAAAATATCATCTGGATAAACACCTCCTCTTACCCAGCATTTTCTGAATAAGTTTTTTGTCCTAAATTAGAGAATAACACATTTGTTGTTGGATCATTGATTTAAGAGTTTAAGCACCATGGAAAATGTTGACATTAAAAATGTTCTTCTGTCTTATAACTGGAACGAGTGAATGTGATGATGAAACTGTGTAATACTTTCTTTCCTTTCAAAAAAGCTCTCTCTCTCTTTCTCTCGCTCTCTGTCGTATGTTTTCACAGACATGTTTTGGAAGATTTGATCCGGTCCCTTCACACCTCCTCTCACTTCACTCCATTCATCTTAATGTTTCTCTCTCTTCATATTCAGTGTGTTGATCATATTGAGTTTTTCCATTCGTGCAGAGGAACTGTCAAGAGATATAATGACTACTATACACAGACAGACATGTGGAAACCAGTCAATAAATAAATAGTTTCATCTCATATCTGAGTGTATTTCTCTTCACGCAGGAACATGAAAGCACTCCTGATGTTTATATTAAAGCTTAAAGTCAATAAACTGCAGCTCCTCGTATGGACCGCTTCAGTATTTTTATGAATGACTGCATTCATGGCTGGTCACTCCCCAAACTCACACATCATCTGTCTGCAAGCCCAAACCACACCCCTTTCAATGAGCTGGCCACACCCCTGCATTTATTCCGTCCAATAGGAGTGGAAATGGGCGGGGTTCTGCTACAGCAGTATATAGATGAGCTGGAATATGAAAACAAGTACTGGAAATGTGTCTGTCTGGATCTGTAGCGTTTATTTCTGCTACACTTTTAATAAAACTCAATTCAATCTTTGACTGGATTTATTATGAAGATGAAGACTTTATTGTGTCTGATGATGTTTATAATGATCAGCTTCATCTCGGTAAGTAAATAAAGTTGTATATAAAAACTAACAAATCATTACTAATATGCTGCTAATATAAGTTATTAATGTGTCAGCAAAATAGAATTGGCTGTAGCGTATTGACTTTCTTATTCTGTTGTTTTCAAATCTAAAAATGAAATCTTAAGAAAGCACCGATCAAATATAAACAGCAAATGTTTTTCATCCACCAGACTGAAATGATCTTTACAGTTTTAAGAGAATTTGACATCCACAGTTCATCTGAGAGCTCCACTGCTCATAAATAGCCAAGCAACAGGATTAAAATAACCAGGGTGCAACAATCCAGCCTTATACCCCACACTATTACCCCCCTGTCCTGAATCTACACCCAACCACACAATCAGGGAGAGCTGGAGTTATGCTTTGATCTCAGCAACATGAATCAGTTTGAGTCTCAAATGGTTTAACATCTCATCTGCCATGATTTTAAGATGCCAGGCGTGGTGGGCGCTTCACAGAGATGCCAGTCAAACAGGTGCAATGTTGTAGGACAATGGTTTTCATCCTGGGGTCTGGGTCGCCCTTAGGGGGCAACAGAGTTCACAGGGGACATGGGATTTGATATGCTTTGAGCTCAAATAAAGATGCATAAAATGTTCCACTAATAATTGTATAAGTTACATACATATACTTACAATTCCAAGATAACGTAGGTAAAATATTATCTTATGGAAAATACCTTGGAGAACCCACAGGGGTCAAATTTGGCCGCTGTTAATTGCTGCTACTCCTAATCTTCTTGGGTTCTCCAGGGTTAAATTTTGTTTGCTTCATCTCAACATGCTTGTAAACGTATTGGCAGAATCAAAGGGAAAGATGGATGTTGAGGGTTGGTGAGCTCAGACTGTCATGTACTTGGGGGAGGCCCAAGGAAAAAGCTTGGAAATCATTGCTGTAGTACATGAACTAATAGAGATCAGACAGAGAGACATCAGCTTAATGGAGTCTTCACAGATACATCAGTAGCTCTCAGGAATCTGAATACATTTACTTACATCATCAATGATAGCCTAAAGACAGCGCTGAAATCTTTGGTTTTGTGCTAGAAGTCAGGACCGATGTAAAAACATTGTCACACATAGATCAATAGGTGGAGAGTATAAGATGTTTTTTGTGGCTGCTCGAACACATTCGATCACAACATGCTCGACTACATCTGAATGTGATCGAAAGTAGACGAGTTCAAAATGTTTTACACCCTGTTTACACCTGTATTTACAGGGTTCCCACACCTTAGTTAACTTTAAATTCAAGGATCTTTTAAGGACTTTCCAGGTCCAATACTCTCAAATTCAAGGACTAAATGTAGGGACACATTTCAAGTGAGAGCAAGGTTACATTGTGTTAGCTTTTAAGATACATTGGTACAGTTCCCTTTCGAGGGAACTCGCGCTGCGTCACTGCGGTGACACTTTGGGGTGTTTATCAAATTCAACCAATGGTGAGGCTTAACAACAAAGACAGGGTGACGTGGGAGTCAGGAAGTAGATTGCTATCTGAAATATTGCCAAAGACGTTACAGGAACACAGGAAGTATGGCAAGGGAGACGCAGCGTCTCGTTCCCTTCTCAGGAAACAACAGTTACATACGTAACCCGAGACGTTTTCATGTGTCAAACACAACTGTGCAAAAAAGCTTTTTGGTATGAATCAACATTCACATACAGAAAATATTAGCATTTAAAGTGAACAGTTTAGAACGTGTGCTTAACAAGTCTAGATATATCCTACACTACACAGGGAATAATATGGATTTTGTTTTTTTACTTCTTGCATAAAATAGATTCAAGCACTTTCAAAGACCTGTATCTATGTATGTATATTTTCAAAAACTTCCCAGGGCCTTGAATCCCCCCAGATTCATAAACTTTAAAGGATTTCAAGGACCCATGGGATGACATTTAGTGTTGTCTACTTGTGATCCAATCTACCAAAATGCATCTTAATACAAAATACACAGAAAATGAATCCAGGATTTGTCAGGGATCGTTAGATTTTTGGTTCATTCACACTGCCACTGATTTTCGGGAATCTGTGCATGCGTTCATACACATATCATAAAGACACAGACGTGTTTAAAGTCCTGCATTTGATAGTTATTTCCGCACCATCTGTAGTTTGTTAATTATCCGCTTCTCTCTCTACAGAAACCATGCGTGTGCATTTTTGTTTACGATAAGGTTAAAAAGGAGCATGTGACGCACCGCTCTAGTATGCTGGTGATCATTTCAGTTCAGCGTGGATAGTGAGGAGCTCAATGATCTGCATTTAAATCCCTCAAATTAAGGAGCTAAACCATAACTTTATTGTTGCGATGACACATGCATCTTAACTTCGGCACGCCCCTTACAACATTGTTTCTGTCTTTGTTTACACACAATGCTTTCTGTGAATGTTACGGCAATGTTACTACTGTATGTCCTTTTTATGGGAGCGATACCAGAACATTTACGGGACATGTTTGACTTTCTGACAATTTTACGAAAATTATCTTGGACCAAAGTGCTGTGTGAATGGGGTCTATGTCTCTGCTGAGAGTGTGATATCTGTCTTTTTGTCTCTGCAGGTGAAAGCAAGATGTCCCGGGGTGTGCGAATGCCCGGCAGAGCGACCTGTGTGCCCACCGGGCGTAAGCACTGTGCCTGATGGGTGCGGCTGCTGTAAGGTGTGTGCCGCTCAGCTGAACGATGACTGTCATGAAGGACGGCCCTGTGACCATCATAAGGGTCTTGAGTGTAACTATGGAAACGATGTGGCGAGTATCCATGGAATCTGCAGGGGTGAGTGACAGACAGCTTCAAAGTTTGCATTGATGTGATTAGCATTGTCAATTCAATTATTTTGATATAAAACAAAAGGCATTTAATGTATTTGATTTAAAGGAGCAGCAGGTGGTACTTCAGGTAGATAGTTTAGGTTTTGGAAAGCCCCGACACAGATGATTAATATAATGTGGTGGTCACGCTCACTGACGTCAGGTGTCAGGTTTATCGTCCTGAATTCATGCAGGTTCATTTCCTTACATACAGAGGTTATTTTGTGCACTGGAATGGTTTCTATATTAAGGGAGTTGGACAGGTTTTTATTGGGTGGCTCGGTACATCCAACGACTATCTTAAGCTGAACGACACTGTAAACAAGTCAAAATTACATCACCTAAACATAGAGCCTTACTCATAAAAGCAGAGGATAAAGTGTCTCTCTCTCTCTCTCTCTCTCTCTCTCTCTCTCTCTCTCTCTCTCTCTCTCTCTCTCTCTCTCTTTAAACCGAGGCTTTTTCTCTGTGTAGTTTGTCACGGCAGCACTATCAATTACTCTATCATTCAGAGACTTCAGGTAAAATCATACAGACTCAAGAGTATCTGTTTTATATCTGGTCATGATTTTGTCTTACGGCAAACAGACTCTATTCATACTTGCAAACAGGTTTGTGCCTTTAGAATGAAATGGTCTATTATTATCTTATTTGAAAGGGTCATGAATAATAATGTTGAGCTCTGCTCTGATTGGCTGTTTCTCCTTCAGTAGCTCTGTGTGTATGTAAACAGATCTTATGTTTGAGTCTGTATCAGATGAAGATACAGATTTTGAGGAATAATAAATTGTTTGGAGATTGTTAATAGACGTTTCTGAGTGGTAAGCAGCGTTGGGGGTAAACCGTTACAAGTAACGCGCATTACGTAATAATATTACTTTTATGAAGTAACGACTAAAGTAACAAATGCAAGTTACTTTTCAGTTTAATTAAATTAAATAAAAAATTAAATAATTAACTGAATTAAACTTATATTAACTTATTTTAATGTAGGACTTATATTATATTAACGTAAACTTATATTAAGGTAGAATTACGCACTCTGTGCGCCTGAGTGGGAACAGTTTGAGTCAGAAAGGAAGATGGCAGGCCAGAGCTTGACATTTTTGCGATCATAAAAACACCTGCAAGGCCTGAAAGAGATCAAGACTCAGCCAAGTAAGAAAAAGTAACGCAAAAGTAACTTAAATGAAAATTAACTAAGTAACTGTAACGTCAATAGTAGAACTTCAGTCTAAATGCTAGCATATAGCATTAACTACCATATACCCGTCTAATCTCCTTATCCGTTTACATATAAGGGTTCTTCCAGGGGTTTTTTTCTCCTAGGGTTTTTCCACCCCTGGGAGTCAGCCGAGTTTGGCATAACTTAGCACCTCCTTCTATACGTTACATATTACTACGCTCGCTTGTTCAATTTAATCTCAGCCGCTGAATTTTGCTACTTATGTTGTATCAGGGCTCCAGACTGCCCCCAAATGGTGGCATTTTGCCCCTAAAATTCGAGAGTGTGCCACAGAATTTTACATCCAGTCGCACATGTGCAACCAGTAAATTTGACCTTTTTTGTGTGACACTGAATTTGAAACAGCACATTGTACTTTCTGCATCTATCATTAAAGTATTTATTAGTAATACAGTGGAAATGTGAATATTTGGTTAGCATGTTGATTTACGGTGTGTGCCCCTAAATTTTCTGGTTGCGCCCCTAAAATTTTCAGTTGGGGGCCACTGTGCTCCTAGTGAAAAAGGTTAGTCTGGAGCCCTGTGTATAGCAATTTTTCTGTGTTTCCCCTCCTTCTATTAATATTAAGCTGCTTTGAAACAATTACAAATTGTGAAAAGTGCTATATAAATAAAATTGAATTGAAATAAATTATTTGAATATAGCATTAACTAGCATTTAGCGCTTACTCAACAGTCACAACTCTGTTTTTAGCATTGTAACAACATTGAACTTAATTTAATGTTGTTGTGTACATCTGGACTGTAACGTCACAGTTGTTGTTATGTTGAGATTGATCTGTTTTCCAACGGTCTTTTGCATGCACAAGGTTTACATAAAAATGAGGAAACAATCCTGTTTGAGGCTCACGATATGTCATTACCATGTACACAATGCCTACATAAATAGTGTTTTACATGCTAAGACACCTTTAACTTAAAGCTAGGAAGAGAGACCATATTACACCCGTACTGCAATTCTTACACTGGCTTCCTGTCAAATTCCAAATAGATTTTAAAATTCTCTTGTTTGTCTACAAGGCAATTTCAGGCTTAGCTTCTCAGTATATTATCGGTCTTCCCATTCCTTACTCTCCCTCTAGAGTTCTTAGGTCCTCAGTCCAAAGGCTTTTAAAGGTTCCTCACTGTAATTTTAAAACAAGAGGAGAGCGCGCTTTTTCCGTGGTTGGTCCAAAACTTTAGAATAGTCTCCCACTTCGTGTGAGGGCAGTTTTTTATTTAAAAAGGATTTTTTTTTCTTTATCATTTGAATGTTGAGTTTGTTTGGATTTATGCAGCATTAAATGTTGCTTTCTTTTTAATGTTTTTATTTTATTTTGTAACGAAGTTTGGAGCAACAGCTGTTGTTTAAAAATGTCCTATATAAATAAAGTTGCTTGCTTGCAACAAAGCTCAGAAAATGATGAAAATTTGATTGGAAAAGGATAAGCTATATTTATCAGGCATTGGATCAATCCTTGAATGTGTTATTTTAAGATTTCAGAGTTTTAACAACATTCAAGATCTGTTTTTTATGTTAAAGGTTTTTACGTGCTGTCTATCTTTTCTCTGTCACAGCTAAACTTGAAGGGCGCTCGTGTGAATACAACGGACGGATGTATCAGAACGGACAGAGTTTCCGTGCCGGTTGCAAACATCAGTGCATCTGTATCGACGGAGCTGTCGGCTGTTCGCCCCTTTGCCCCACTGATATTCCTCTGGCCACGCCCTCCTGCCCCGCCCCCCGGCTGGTCAAAGTGCCCGGTCAATGCTGCCTCAGCGTGGACTGCCACAGCAAGTCCTCGGTCCTGCCACCCGTCTTCAGACGACCACAACCTCCTCCCTACCTGTTCCCAGACCTGCACAAGTTCAAGAAGCCCGGGCCGAAACCACACCCCAACAAACCCAAATACTCCCTGAGCAATGAACTGACAGAGCTGGACAAAAAATGGGATAAACCACACAGTCGAAAGCACCTGCCAGGTAGGGACGCCGTTTTTTTGGTGGGTTTAGCTCCATAGGTTAGACCAGTGCAAAATCTGGACACCTTTGATAAGGTTTTTTGGCACTCTAAAAGTCTCATGCAATGAACGTCACAGACATTCACAAAGACAGATCAAAGAAAAAAACGGACGCGTCCCGTGTGAAGCTACTGCTTTAGTAATACGTGCCTGTCAGGAGCTGAATGTTGGTTTTGCTTCAATTAACAATCGGTCTCAATGTGAGCTGTGCCGGTTTCTCCTACATGCATTTCAGAGTTTTTCCATTAGATCCTTGTGCACCAGACCCACACACATCGCCTGCACAGCGCTCCGTAATCACATTCTGTATGCCTCACTGTTTCTGTTTAGTGAATGGTGCCTGTGTACTGACTTACCGTCTTACTCTCTCTCTCTCAACCTTTCTAGCATGGAAGCAAGCTGGGCGTCAATGTGTCACCCAGACCACGAGCTGGACACCTTGTTCTCGCAGCTGTGGGATGGGGGTGTCCTCTCGGGTCACCAACGACAACGCTCAGTGCAAACTGGTGAAGGAATCCCGACTCTGCAACATTCGGCCCTGCAGTTCTGTCGCTGTGCCCATAAAGGTGAATCTCTCTCGCTCTCTTTCTTATGTCATGATGAGAAATCATGGATTGTAACAGTCCATTTATCCCACTATAATCATTTGGAAAAGACAAGAGGGTAAGATGATTTCCAAAGCTGACAGGTCACAGTGTTCAACAGCTCATGTTTCATATCAACCCAACAGAATTAGACCTAATGGATCCATTAGTGGTAACCAATGTTCCCTCTAATTTTTTTCAGCACTGAGCAAATAATTTTTTTTCTGAGCACACATTTCAGTACTGTGAGGAATTCGCAACCACACGACCTGCCGAAAATGAACACGAGCCTGCGTTAACCATAGGAGATTCAAAGAGATGACAGTGTAGCGTGTAACGGGGTTTAGTGTATACACACGTATAATGTTCAATGTGGGCCTGTGTATAAATCCCAATACATGTAATTAACACTCTCTTTGAATTTACCAGGTACCTGGGTTTAGCAGATTGAACCGTTCACCTCAAGCTGAAAATCAGTTCTCATATACTACAGTGCAAATAAATAAATAAATAAAATACTTGTAAAAGTGTAACACTGTTTCATTTTGTTTGTAATCCAAATTCATGATTCACTTAAATGACTCTGTTGGGTTGAATTCATGAATCAATTGATTCGGTTCAAAGGACCGTTTGTTCCTTTATATAGTTCAAATAGTTCAGTTCAAAGTCAGTGTCCTTTAAAGAAAATCCAAGAAAATACGGAAAATGAAGTTTCAGCGAATTCACGTCCTAGTAGTTGTCCGAAACAAAAAGGAAAAATATCCTCCTACCAGTTCTGATGAATTCAAAGCACAGTTCTGGTTGGCTCGCCTTTTTGTATACACCTTCACTTAATTGTCTCGCGTGTCCAAGATGGAGCAGGAGAACTTTACAGATGTTCGAAATTCTCACAAAAAAACCCAGCCTTGTAAAAACACAAGGCAGAACAGTAATTAATATTCAATTCAACAGATTTATCAATAAGCATCATGTAAACATTTCAAATAACAACCTAACTCAGGGTTTCAACACTTATTGAACATATTGACACTTAAAATTTTATTTTTTAATCACATTTACGTTACTTGACTGTTAACTTTCAAATGTAAATAGCTTCAGCTCGTTCGTTATATACCAACGGCCAATGTAAACAAACTAATAAAACTCATAGTTTGCTGCCAAATTTGCAACACTTATGCCATAATGTCAAGTTAATATTTAGAATATAACTCACCAAAGCATACATTTTAACTTCTTATTTAAAAGAAGAAGTTCATTCGCAGTGTTTTGATGCTCTGTGATTCTGCATCTGCCTCCGTTCTAATTCTTTATTTTGTTCTCTCCTCACTCTAGCGACAGCTTTTCCAAGTTATCGCATCACTTCAGGAATCCAATAATTTGTTTTAAATCACTGTTTTGAATCACTTTTTCCTCTTAATAAATATTTTAGTTTCTTGAGATCGCCCCGTGCAGCTGCTCATCTGACTCGCTTTCACTCTGTGCTGGCAGCGGCACCTGTGTGTGAACTGAATGCGCTGCTACCATTGGCTCATAAAAGTGTCTGTCACCGTAGCAAGATCAGCGATTGGTTGAAAGTTTCTTCTCCTTCTACAACACTCGCCTTCTCTCTCTCTTAATTCTTTTACAACAGCAAATGCATCAATGTTTATGTGCGGTCTGAAAAATGTGCGCGGTCTGACAAATCTATTGCGCGGCCACTTTGGCTGGCCTGCGCGGCCGCGCACGCGCGCAGCTTAGAGGGAACATTGGTGGTAACAGACCTAAAACGGGCCAATATAAAGCTTTGACCCATTAGCAAAACCTACTGGGCCATTCTACTGAAATAGTGGCATTTCTGTTAATAAAAATCAACTTGTTCTCATGATTTGCGTATAAATAGCATGCATGTGTGAAATGTTGTGCAATACATACACCAAATTCCAATTTTGCATGGATATGATAGCCAGTCCTTTCCTTTGACTTAATACGGCGCATCTTTCCGAGTCATTTTATGTTTTGGTTTCTCTTATTTTTAAACCATTGTCGCTTGGGTTTGGGGTTAGATTTGGGGTTTGGGATAGGATGTAATTTTATGTAACAAAAAGTAGTTCTAACCCCAAACCCAAGTGACAATGGTAAAAAACATATGCAGAAAAAAATGTGTTTGTATCTGCACACATGACGATGTTTTGAGAAGTTTTGCATTTGTGCCTCCTCGAAAAAGAAGTCATGAGCCACCACTGTGAAATGATAATAAAATCTACATTAATTTTGATGAGTTACAACATACAAATGGAACAGATTTGTTAGTATGGCTCAAATGACTCTGTGTGTATGTGTTTAACAGAAAGGGAAGAAATGTTCTCGTACCCAGAAGTCTCCTGAACCTCTGCGTCTTCATTACGCCGGTTGCCGCAGCGCTCACCTCTATCAGCCCAACTACTGCGGTATGTGCTTGGACGGACGATGCTGCTCTCCACGCCGCACACAAACGGCCCCCGTGCTCTTCACGTGCCACGGCGGTGAGCGCTTCGAGAGGGCCGTCATGTTCGTGCAGTCCTGCAAATGCAACGATGAATGCGGGCACCTGAACGACGCAGCCCTGCCCCCTCAGCGCTGGCTGTACGGCGACATGCACAAGTTCATCGATTAGGATTTGTTTTTGTGAAGACCCCTGCCCTGCCCCATCCCAGCAGACCCCCGATAGAGTAGCGTTTCTAACTAAAACCAATTAGACGCTAGACCATGCAGGGCCTTTGTCGCACCTCAAATCCACACGGGAAAGGCCAAGTTTGGTTTCTGAATCCTTTTACCAGAGTGGATTGGAGCTTTAGAATATAGACATTTTAATGAGGGTCCTGGCGGACATCACCGAAAGGTTGTGAATATATAGATAGGAGTTTTATGATTGTCTAGCCCTCACCAGTAAACAGTGATGCATTCTGGAGCATCTGCACAGGTGGACGCATCTGGTCGTCTCGTGGACATCAATCATTACACTCATTGGAAGAACATTAGCAAAAAGGATTGTCAACGTAGCGGGACCAAACCCAAGTCCTTACACGGGCCGGTGTTTTTTCAGTAATTTCTTTAATCTGCCAAATACAGTTGATTTGGTTCGGTTGAATTTGGACATTCGACACATTGAGATGTCTTTCTTGACTAAAGGGACTTAAAGGAACTTTTTAAGATGTAAAATAAATCTTTGGTGTCCCCAGAGTGCGTATGTGACGTTTTAGCTCAAAATATCATATAGATAATTTATTATAAGATGTTAAATTGCCACTTTGTTGGTGTGAGCAAAAATTTGCTGTTTTTGGGTGTTTTCTTTAAATGCAAATGAGCTGATGCTAATGCAAACACTGATCACCATAATGGTGGTTTGTTGAAATTGAAACTCAATTGTGCTGTCAATTATTTTTTCTTGCGCTCTCTCTGCACTAAATGGCAGTGCTGTGGTTGGATTAATGGGGAGTATTATTATAATAAGATCCCCTTCTGACATCACAAGGGGAGCCAAATTTTAATTACCTATTTTTCAGGTTTGCAGAGAATGGTTTATCATAACTAAGTTACTGGGTTGATCTTTTTCACATTGTCTAGGCTGATACAAGCACTGGGGACCCAATTATAGCACTTAAACAGATTTTCATGATATGTCCCTTTTAAGTGTACTATGGGACTCCTTCAGGAACATTTGCCAAGTGCCACAGTGCCCTGGCGTCAAAACGTCGGCTCCCCAACACCAAACTAATTACAAATTCTGTTCTTTTGGGGGAAGAGAGGAACCCAGTAACCCTCTGGTTTGCAGTAAAACTTATGTTAAAAACACCAGCATATGATGTAAACATGTAATTTAAAAGTAATGGGTGGGACGCTGCTCTGTAATCTATCACGTGATGTCCGTGTTTTATGACACCGGCCTCTATTTCTGCCTCGTGGCACTGGTACGTGAGATGAAGGAGGTGACGTCATGCAATCTGTTCTCCGAGTCGACCGAAGGAATGAGGGTTTTATCCGAGGCGTTGTAATGCAAGAAGCAATGAGCCCTTACAGTCAAAGCATCATTGTGTTTTTGCAGCTGTTGGGAAATATAAAAAATAAGTCTGACTTGTAAAGTAGATTTATATATTTTCTGATGAATATTTCTGCCGTAATGCTTGATGTGTTTGTGTGGTGATTACCACAGGGTAATATGTAGCTGATTCAAGAGTTCATCCTCCCTCCAACATCACTCATATATAACTTTATCATACTTAATCATTCAGCAAACTGAAAGGGATAGTTCACCCAAAAATGAAAATTCATTTATTCATCCTCACATGGTTTTAAACCTGTATGAGTTTTTTTCTGATGAACACAAAATAAGATATTTTTATAAATGATGGTAAACACACAGCTGACGGTACCAATGTAATGTTTTTAGTAAGCCATGTTTGTTAAAACGAGTTATATTTCGTAGTTTAACTAAGGTCAAGTCCTGGCTTAAACTAATCCCTGTCCAGGAAACCATCCCAAAAGGTTCAGGTTCAAGCAGAGAGGTTTAAAGACAGTTTCGCAAAAAAGTCTTTGGATATTATTATATAAAATAAGGAGCAGGTGTGAGTAAACTGCAGGACAGTCATATAAATGTCAAATAAAGAGCATCTCAGTCTGGCTATTGCTATTGCAATCCCATCTGATCAGAATTTTATATGACTTTATTAAAAACACTTTTGTGAAACTCTCTATAAAGTGTCTTATGTGACTTTTGTAATCAGGTGACATCAGAAAAGCCAGCACGTGATAAAATACTTTATTAAACCACATTTGGATACTGATTCTGGACTAAATTTTGTGTAATAACCCTAGTTTCACAGACAAGACAAGACTTAGTCTTAGTCCAAGACTAAGACACATGTTTGAGCAGTCTCGACTCACAATAACTTGCACTGACATTTTAAAACATGCCAGCAGCACCATGGATTTGTCTCAGTATACACGCCAGTAATCATTTTCTAATGTTTATAAAAGATGCTTAAACATCTTAACTAAGGGTTAGTCCTGGCTTTAGCTAAGCCTGGTCTTAAAAGCAGGCCAAAGTGGTCTTTTATTTGATTAATGCTGAAGAAAACCCCTCACCACGTATCATATAAACCAATTCTCTGCAGTCGTGGGATCTTTTTCATACGTTATAAACACTGTGTTAGTGTAGTTTTCATGTAAAAGCATCTCTGCCTTCAACATTGTACCTTGTCAACATGAATAAGTGATTCATATCTTTCACAGTATTGAATCTAAGGCCTTATGAAATCAATTTTTTTCCAAATTCCGTTTTATTTTATTTTTTCAGGATTCTGGTCTTAATGGTTAAACTAAATTTCAGTTACAAAAAGCAATTTAACAATTTATTAAAGTAAACATATGACATTTTTTGAGATGCTAAATAAGTCTTTGGTGTCCCCAGAGCGCGTATTTGAAGTTTTAGCTCAGAATAGCCCACAGAAAATGTATTATAACATCTTAAAAGTGCCAATTTATAGGCCTGCGCAAAACTGTGTCGTTTTTGAGTGTCATTCAAAATGCAAATGACCTGATTAAAGCAAACACTGATCACCATAATGGTGGTTGGTTGAAACTCAATTGAGCTGTTAATTATTTTCTTTCTCTCTGCACTAAATGTCAGTGTCATGGTTGGATAGTGCAGATTAAGGGGCGTTATTGTAATTGGCCTCGCTACATAACAGGTGAAACCTAAACAACCTATTTTTTTCCACATGCTTAATATGGCTTACCCAAACTAAGTTACTGGGTTGATCTTTTTAACATTTTCTACGTTGATAGAAGCACTGGGGACCTAATTATAGCACTTACACATGTAAGGAGTAATATTTTCAAAAGTTTAAATTAAAATTACATACGTCAAAATGAAAAAAGTAAAAAGTTATTTGGTTTTGGAACCAAACTCTTCATATATTAGTTATGAAACTGTCTGTCATCTATGATTTAACATTAGCAATAAAAACTATTAAAACACTGCACAGTCCTTACTGTATGAATTAAATGGGTGGCGGCAAAAGTTCACTTAATAGCAGCGAATTTTTGGTGTGTAATGAACATTTCTGACACAGAAAGCAGCAGGCTACTGTCACTTTAAGACCCAAGACAGACTGCTTTAAGTTTTAACATACTGATAAACATCCAGCTGTTTATGTTTACTGAAACAGGAAAGAAAACTTCATGTGTGTGTTGACTGCTCCTATGTGTGCGCTTTATGAGCCCTTATGTCTGAGGAACATGGACATGAGCTTTACACGCTGGTAAATAGACGAAGAGCGATGCGTTGAGCGGACACGGGAAGAAAAGTATACAGTGCCTTTAGTGTGCTGTTCCCCGGGCTTTGACGAAACCTGCTTGCACACACTTATTGTGGGCAACGCAGGATGAGAAATGAATGGACCTTTCTTGTTTCTGTGCATTTCTGTCATTTGCCGATTAAAGAAACAAACAAACGCATTTGAAAATGAGTTTTAAAAATGACAATGCAAAATTTGCACAATTCCGTAGCATTCCGTGTTGTACAGTAAATTTGATTTTTATTCTTTGATTCCGTATCGCAAAAATCATATGAATGAATCTACACGTTAAACTTCAGAAGAGTAAAAACTAAACATGACCAAGTTATAGTATAAAAAGTTTTAATATCATTAAAACCCGAAACAAAAACATTTCAAAAACAAACAAAAGACATCTCGGCCAACACCCCAAGAAAAAAAAAACGTTGAAAACAAGTGTGGGTTTGAGGTAAAAGTTTTAAAATGGAGGCCGTGACCCAACAGCTGGTGCTTCACTGGAACTTCAAGACCTTCATCTGGACTGTTCAACTGCATGAGAGAGAAAGAAATGTCAAACATGTACTTCAACCGTCTGACAGCAGAGAGGAAAATAAACGTCACAGACAACAGCAGCTGGAAACTCATAGATCATCTCTCAATGAATGAAGACCTTCTGAATAACATCCTCCAATTACATGCAACTATCTCCTGGCATGACTACAGACATGATCACAATTTCTCTTAGGGTGTGAACGTGGTGGGTTAAATTACTGGTAGAATGCCAAAAAAAGATTCCTTGACAAAACAGTAGTTTATTTTTTACACACACAGTCTGTTATAAGCCTCGGTATAGGAAAGTAATCTGACTTACTGTAAGTGGAAATGTCAATCTCCTCTGGTAACTCTGCAACATTGACCTCAAACCGGTCCTGCACATCATTGAGGATTTTGGCATCGGTTTCATCGGAAACAAAGGTGACGGCCAAACCCTTTGTGCCAAATCGACCTGCACGAGCCACCTGTAACATGACACGGTTTTAATAAATAGTCTATAATGAGCAGCAGTTAAGACTTCATCGGCTCATGTTTTTACCCTGTGCAGATATGTGTCTGAGTCTTCAGGCATGTCGTAGTTGAAGACGATGTTGACCCTCTCGATATCCATTCCTCGCCCAAACAGGTTTGTGGCCACTAGAATTCGCCTCTGAAAGTCTTTGAACTGCTGATATCGTGACAACCTGCAAACAGAAGATATTAAGTCATCTAGCAGCTGAAGCCTGAGGTAATGCGTATTAATGTGCGTGGAAAAGAGCTCACCTCTCCTCCTGTGCCATTCCTCGGTGGATGGCGATGGCTGGGAAATTCTGCTCTACCAGTAACTGTGAGAGAGCCACACAGCGCTGCACAGACTTCACAAATATCACCACCTGCAGGCAGACACGAGCGTTACAACCTGATGAACATGAACACACTTCACTCCTAAAACAAGACGTTGAAGGAACTAAAAATCACTCACCTGGTTGAACTCCAGGACATCGAGCAGATCAAAGAGTTTGCGGTTCTTCTCGCTGTCCTTCAGTTTGCAGTAGTACTGCTGGAGACCGTGAAGGGTCAGTTTTGTCTCATCGTCCACAAACACCTCCATTGGCTGAGAACACAAATAACATTTCAGAATCTTCAACATCAGATATTCACATACCAGCACTAATGAACTAAATACTAATGCATCACATCGACTATGCATAAAGGGCTACATCATCTAAAGGATGTCACCAAGTACATGAAAAACTATCCTTTAGTTGTGACTTGACATTAGGCAAATGCTAAACGCAGATGATGAACTATAAGATGTCTGATTGCAGATCAGATGAGCATTATCACAACAAGACGGCGATTTACTCACATCCTGCATGAACTTGCGGCAGACGGGTCGAATCTCTTTACTGAGGGTGGCGCTGAACATCATACACTGTTTCTCGTGAGGGGTCAGTCTGAAGATATCCTGAACGTCACGTCTCATATCTGAGAGAAAAAGAAAAAACTTCAAGCAGCAGTTCTCAGACTTAAACCATCACAACAACTGGCATTGATTCACATCACTCACCCAGCTGCTCCAGCATCTTGTCACACTCGTCCAGAACAAAGTGCTTAACGTTCTTTAGGTTAAGGGTCTTATTTCGGACCAGGGCGAGGATTCGGCCGGGCGTGCCCACCACGATGTGCGGGCAGCTCTTCTTCAGAACCTCTTCGTCGATCTTTATGGACATTCCACCGAAGAACACGGCCACCTTTACTGTGGGCATGTATTTGGAGAAGCGCTCGTACTCCTTGCTGATCTGAAAGGCCAGTTCACGGGTGTGACACATGACCAGCACGGATACCTAAACAAAAAACACAAGCACGTGTTCAGAACAGGGTTGAATATATATGAAACGGAAGAATCACAATCAGATAATTATTGAACACAGCAAGCAAGCACATGCGTAGATCGACTAATGCAAAAAGAAAAGGTAGCAGATTTTTTGCATTGTGATTGCACCTTTTAACCACTATTCAGTTCTCAAAGGCAAATCTCCTTACTGTAATAACACATTTTCCTATGTTATATAAGACAGGACAACACCTCAATCTGACAAATACTCAGTCATTACATAAGACAGTCTGCTGAACCTATATATAATTTAAGGAACGTTTAGTTTCAATGCAGATTTCACAAACGTAAAAAACGTATAGACTGACCTGTCCGTCCACAGGCTCGATCTGCTGTAGGGTAGCGAGTACAAACACAGCCGTCTTTCCCATACCAGACTTAGCCTGACACAAGATGTCCATGCCGAGGATGGCCTGTGGGATGCACTCGTGCTGCACTGAAAACACAGTGACACTTTAATACACACACTCATGATACAAAAAAAATAAACAGAAATGTGCGATGAACAACCCATCTCTTACTAGTGATGTAACATCGATATGGATCGATGCTGGTGATAAGTCAATATATAGCAGAGGCCGATACATGGGCTGAATTTGATTTTTTTTTATCACATGGGCGATAAATCTGTAATCCACCAGTTTTCAATCAAATTTCTCTATTACTTAAATTTGTTATGTGTACCATGTACTCTAGTGTCACTTAATGTAAAGCCAAAGTCTGAGACAATAAAATCATCATTATTCACTTTTTAACATGACGTTGTGTCACACACACCACCACACACTTATTTAAACAGCACCGTGAGATGTCAGATCCACAATAATTATGTTTTAAGTACTTTAAAAGGGTATGTTTATAAATGTTATGCATAACAATTGTTTATGTACCATCACCAATTCCCAGTTTGTTGCTTATTTACAGTAATAACATGTTATGCCGGCCATACAGCTTTCTTAATATCGGTATCGGCAGTAAAAAAAAAAAAAAACACCAACCGAAGCATCAATTAAAATTTATAACAATACAATGCCTTGATGCCACACATAAAATATTGAAACAAAGGACCTTTATTTTGACACCGTGTCTTCATTCCTTGACATAACACATTGTGTGCATTTTTGTTTATTTTCATGCGCAGGGCTCGCAAAATCGCTAGCCCAACATCCCAGGGCTATTGTGCTTTGCAGTCGGGCTATCAAAATGCATCCCCACCCTGCCCGTTGGGCTATATTGACTTATAGGGAGGAAAAAATATATTTAAATGCTTATGCATGCTTTCACAGATTTGGATGGATAATAATGGTGTATGAAATTCAGGCAATGGTTATTTAAATTGCATTTCTGCGCGCGCTCGAGTTTTACTTTCGCGATTGCATAAATCCACAGTACAGGAAGCAATACGTACTGATTTGTCACAGATTTGTTGGGCAAATCGTCAGTCATTACGATCCTCACGCAAGAAAATTAAAACTCTTGCAGCAAGCTTTAAAGTGATATATACTAGTCAACATTTGAAGTGGATCAAAAAAGTTTATCAAAGTTGTCCTAAGACAAGAATGGGTATTAGGGATTGGTTTTATGTAAACATTTATTAAAGGTTTTGATCCACTTCGAATGTTGACTAGTGTAGATTGTATGGGCAGTGAAGAGACTCTGTGCAACAGCATGATCTAAACTTGCTTATTAGAGCCATGGAGAGAGAGGTAGATATTAAACAAATGTAATATATATATATTCAAGTATAACTGTATATGTAATTTATATATTAATGTATATTAAACACACATTGTAAAAAAGATGGCTTAACTAAAAAAGTGGTTGCATTTTGGGTTAATTATAAATATGTTAATATAATATTCTACATTAAAAGTAATGTATTTTTTAGTCGGGCTACTTGCATTCATTTCGGCTACCAAAAACTGAAGAGTGCCTGCCCGAAGGGCTACCAGGGATTTTGAAATTTTGCGAGCCTGGTGTCAGCAAGTAGCCTGGTTAGCCAGACCTACATCAAGATGTAAGGTCTGGCAACTCTTCACACAAACGGCTCAATGCAAGGGGCGGGATATAAGGTTGTCCCTCAAAATGCCTCTGCACGCAATAGGATAGCGCTATGACCAATCAGAGCAACGAAGAACGAAGTTTTCAAGTAGGAACCGTCGCAGCTCTGTCGTCATCATGTTAAGCCCGCCCCACAGACGCTACACACGATGTGATTGGCCTGACCAAATTTTGGTTTTTGGAGCTGTTAAGTGTATTGTGAGTGCCTAGACTAAACCCTGGCAGCAAATATATTTTGCGGCCGCTAGGGTGCGTCTAGATTTCTAGGCTAGTCAGCAAGTGAATGCAATGCAGCAAAAGGGGGCTCAGCGGTGAAAACACATGCATGTAATATTAAAGTGTCAATGAATTAATCTAATCGTAATTGCATCGAAGAAATGTTTGATGTATCAGCAAAAGTGGCACTGCTGTAGGGCTGTGTAATTAATCGTTTTCCAATTTTTGCACATTTCAATTGCTAAAACTAGATAATCATAGTAATGGTTTTAGGTAATAAATCCAGCGCATCATAAGCAGCTGCGCCTCGCTCTCTCTCCCTCTCTTGCATGTGCCCTCGCAGCTGTCAGAACACAAAGCAGTAAACTTTGTGTGTTTGTTAAGTTTTGTGCATTTCAAGTGAGCTGAGGCGCTCTGGCATCTGTCTAAGGTCAGATCACTAGGTAGTGATTGACGCGTGTATTCTTCTGCAACAACACTAAACGATTGCATTGAGTTGTGTGTGCAAGTTTTTAAAGTCATTAAGTAATCGGGATTAAAATATTTCCCCTAATCAAGCAGCCCTACATTGCTGTGGAGATGATCAATAGTTCATCATATAGCAGTGAACGGTCCGATTTACACCCTCATCTCTTACCCTCAGACGGATGCTCAAAACCACAGTCGACGATGGCTCGCAGTAACTCTGGTTTGAGCAGGAAGTCTCTGAAGCCGGAGCTGTGAATGGAGACGTAGGAGCCCTTCACGTCCTTCTTGCCCACTGGGGCTGTGCTCTCTGGGGCTCCCTGAGGTTCCTCTTCCTCTTCATAATCCAACAGCTCGTTGTCAACATCATTCTCAGCCATGCTGGAGATCAGAAGATCAGATGCATTATAACAACAGCAACATAACGAAACGTCTCAGAATGAGTGAGACTTTAACAACATGAACCTTGTGACGTCACACATATGTAACGAAAATCTGAGGTCTTCCACTGAAACTCTAAACCCTAGTACTTGTAAAAGATAAAATGTGTCGTCACATGGTACAGTTTGTATTATTAAATTTACCATGAACCCAAAAAACAGCAGTGCGAGGGATTAGAGTCATAATGCCATACGGACCGCCCCCCACCGGCTTTACACAGGCCTACATGTAATATACGCCACCAAAATCACTGAAATTAATGACTATTATAAATATTTCACAAAACTAGACGATATATTGTGTTGTTAAACGGTTAAAGTGTTATTGCTTATTAAAAGTTAAACTCGTGTTACACAACTAACGTTAACGTTATTCTGAATAAACCTCATCTGATGCGAGCGGACAATAGACGATATAGCAGCGTTTAAATCACATTAAACCAGTGAATAAACCAAACTCTACACGTAATATTTATAACTTTACACAACACAAAGTTTACCGGGCACCGATCTCACTCTAAAAAGCGAAACGTGGTAATAAACGAAAAACGAAACGAACGCGCGCGCTGTTGTTAGCACTCCATACTAACAGGCTAACGACACAAAACAACTGCTCATCTTCATTGAAAAATTACGATTTTGCCGAAGTTTATTAAACACAACACAAAACACTACAGGAAATAATAAATAATAACAAGAAAGTATGTTAATATACTAAGATTTAAATACGAATTAGCGGCTACCTTCAGGTTACGGTGCACTTCAGATGTGAATACACGAACGCTGCTACCTCAAACCACACGCGCCAGGCCGCAGTTTATACTTCCGTCCGGAAGTCCCGCCTACCGAATAACCCCCGCGATCATTGGCCTGCGTGCACGTCAATTCAAAATATTTTATATGTACAAGCGTCGTGATTGGACGTTAGAGCTGTTATTGTGACGTTTGGTGTTGGGCGGGACTTAACAGATGTTAAATTGGAGGTGACTTGAGTGTTTATTAAACACGAAACCCTTGGAAACTTTATTTATAAGCATAATTTCTCACCACACAATGTTTTTATTTGGAAAAAATAATATTTTGTAATAATATTTTGCATAAGAGTGATGTGAACCAATTGTTTCAAAATGATGGTAATTTATTTACTTATTCTGACTTAAGTTTAAAATATCAGGTATCTAGGAAATAATTTAATATAGTTTTATCTCTTTGGAAATTTGTATGCTCTTCAAAAATATTAATAGTGGCTATTTTTTTGTTTGTTTGTTTCTTTACAGAATTACGTCATTATTTTTGGACCTGGTTCCTTGAATACCTTTCATTATTTCTTATTGGAATAATTTTTTTTATGATATTCAGTGGACATACAGTGGTCACTCCCCCAGAAATATTTCTTGAAAAATAAAGTTAAAGAAATATCTTATAAAATAATCCACAAATTTTATCCTTTTAAGTATTTTTTACAGAAATTTAGAAATGACATTGATACATCCTGCTCTTTTTGTTTCTTTTGAGACTATAGTTCATCGGTTTTGGGATTTAATTAAAGGGCTAGTTCACCCAAAAAATAAAAATTCTGTCATCATTTGCTCATCCTCATGTTGTTACAAACCTATATAAATTTCTTTGTTCTGATGAACACAAAGGAAGATATTTTGAGAAATGTTTGAAACCAAACCATTCGTGGAGCCCATTCACTTCCATAGTAGGAAAAAATAATTCTATGGGGTCAACGAAGGGTTTGGTTACAAACATTATTTTTCTTTGTGTTTATAAGAATAACAAAATGTATACAGGTTAGTAACAACATGACAGTGAGCAAATGATGACAGAATTTGCATTTTTAGGTGAACGATCCCTTTAAGTCTTTCTGAATTACTAATTGTCCAAAATATTATTCTAAAATTTTATTTTACTTATAGAAACATTATTTTTGGATTTTATGTTAATAACAAGATTTTAATCAATGCAAGCTTAAATCTTTTTTATTCATTGGAAAGTTTTATATCCATAAATGTACAAAAAGTACTTTATAAAAGTACTTTATAAACCACTTTATGTCTTCAAACAAGAACTGAATTTATCCTTGGATAAAATTTTAATGTCTGTCAATAGTTTCTTATCTTATGTAAATTATTGAACCACACTTTGTTTTGTTACTTAGAAGACTGTTTATTTGTTGTTGTATCTTATAAAAATTAAACACGAAACTGATAAATTTGACAAGTGTGGTCTTGCTGAAATTATTAAGCATGTATAGTAAATTGTGAGGTGTATGTAAGAGAAAGACTTCTCAAGCTTAAAATGCTTTGGGAATGAACGATTTAACTACTAGTATATGTTATGTCATGGCCCTTAACAGTTCTTACCCTTAGCCCTTAAAATCTATCAAGAATTATTTAATTAAAAAAAATATACTAATTTGATGAACAGCATGTCACATTTCTATAATATTTTGCTCCAACCTCCCATCCAGTAGGTGGCGGGAATGAGTGACTGACTGTAAACAAATCTGACAGCTGTATAAGTAAACTTTAAATTTTATGTACTGAAGATGAATGTACATTTAGTCTTTGTGTGTAAATCTCAGTCTTGTTTTGTAGTTCTCATAGTTATAAATGCCTTTGTGTATCTTCTTTCAAAACTTTGAATAAAAAAAAAAAAAAAAAAAGTAAACTTTAAATTTTATCTACTTACAAATCAGAGATCATTTAATATTTTCCTTAATATTTTGCCTTTTAGGAGGTTGTGATGATTTCACCAAGTAAAATGTGATCCTGGATCAACATTTTTTGTTGTTTTAATCAAAGATACCCCAACCTACCTTTAACTCAAACCCTAACCATTTTTAAACCCTCAAATTAGTGTGAAATAATAGTTTGAGGAGTATTTCTTAAAAGCCCCTAACCCAATCCTAAACCTAAATCTAACATACAAACTAATCCTGCTCCTGCAATCTGATTGGTTAATGAAAATGTCGATCCAGGACCAACAATGGTGTTGATCCAGGATCACATCCTACTTGGTGGAATTACGTTCACCCCTTTGGTCACCCCAAATATTTTATCATATCAAGTATGTAACTGGAAATAAGTTTGTTGTTTACACAAAGCTAGAAATTGGGAACATTTTACACACCAAAAAACAAAAACTTGTAATTTGTATTTAAGCAGGAGCACCATAAACTTCCATAGTAGGAAGATACATACTATAGAAGTCAATAGTGCTCCAAAACTTTTGGTTACAAACATTGTTCAAAATATCTTCCTTTGTGCTCAGCAAAACACAGAAATTGAAACAATTTGAGGGTTGGTAAATGAGAATGGTGTAAACTATTCCTTTAAGTAAAAATACTTTGATTATATATTTAAATGATTAATGCTTTTTTAAGAGATACATTATATGTATCAATAAAGGTTATAATATTTCACACTCACACAGAATAAACTTTTTTACGACAGCATAACATCAACATCTGTCATCAGAACACAACCGTTTGTTTACTCTATGGATACTTTACTTTTATTTTAGTAATATTAGTTATAATTGTGTTTATAAGGAAATACCAGACTTCAGAGAGGCTTTATATTCGAGACTCCTGCGCCGAGTAGAAGCTCCACTGTGCAGGGGAAAAGTTAGGAAAGCTGTCGGAATTTGGCCGGGATGGAGATTCGAAGAAAGGGCAGGACACAGATCCGGGCTGCAGTAGTAAGTCTCTGATCTGTCGAGGCAAAGTGTGCATCATCACGTTTTCCACCAGTAAACCTCCTCCACGAAGCCCAACGCAGCTCCCCAGCTCAACCGGCAGCTCGTCCAGACAGTTGCCGCGTATATCCAGATGAGAGAGTTTACTCAGAATTCCCACATCAGAGGGCAAGGAGCCTATCGAGTTATTAGCCACGTTCAAGATGCGGAGTTCAGCGCAGCTATGAAACAGCTCCTCGGGTAGATGTTTGAGTTGGTTTCCCGTGAGATCTAGTTCAGTGAGGAGCTTCAGGGCTCCCACGTGTGCCGGCATCTCCTCCAAGAGGTTTCCAGCAAGCAGAAGACGTCGTAATCTATGCAGCTTGAAGAGAGCTGGTGGAAGGTTCTCTAGATGGTTGTGTGACAAATCCAGGATTTCCAATGAGCGCAGAACTGCGACGCTGGGAGGTAGAGACAACACGTGATTGTGTGCCAGCCGCAAGCAGGACAGATGATGTAGATGTTGCAGTCCCAGCAGCTCTTCTAGAGTACGCAAACCGTTGTGTTGCATGTCCAAACTGCGCAAAACTGTCAGGGCCAACAGAGCGGATGGCAGGCGTTCCAGCTGGCAGTCCTGTAGCAGCACTTCTGCGAGTCCGGTCAAACGCTTCAGTCCCGTCAACACCAGCAGCCTGGTTCCCTCGTTACGTATCTCCAGTCTTACCAAGCTCTCCGACAGCTCACTCAGCTCCTTGGGGATTTTCTGCAGTGTCCCGCACAGCACCAGGACGCGCAGGTGACACAGCTGACGCAAGCTGCTGAGGGCCCAGCCACGGCCCGTGTCGCCCTCACCGCACAGGTTGCCGGTCAAGTGAAGCTCTCGCAGGTTGTGGAGCGAGTACATCCAGGCCGGGATCTCGGTGGGTTTGGTGAAGGTGAGATGCAGCGTCTCCAGGTGTTCCTGCAGGTGTTGCAGTGCTTCAGGCTCCACTGCTGCAGAGCAGTTATACAGATGCATCTCACTGATGAAAAAAGAAATTTAACTTTCCCATGATTAAACACTACATCACTCTTTAAGAACAAATTAAAATAAAATGCATACCTGAGTGCAGTCATGTTGGTTATTTGTGCTGTGAGTTTGGCCTCTCCAATGAGCTCTAACTTCAACACATGCAGTTGGTTCAGAGAGAAGAGAGCTGCTGGTAGATGTGGGAGAGCAACCAGCTGAAGCACAGAGCGACCCCGCTGATCACAGGTGATCAATGACCGCAGACGTTCAGCTCCCCATAGACGCTCCACACTTTCCTTCAGCAGATGATTCTCACAGACCGGCGACAGGAATACAGAGAGACGCTGAGCCAGCAGAGGGGCGTATTGATCAGCCATGTGTAAAAGAAAGGCCAAGTCATTGTGAAGCTCCGGTACATCAAACACGAATCCAGTCTCATGCTGGCTCTGGAATGAATACTCTCTCAATGACCTGTGAATCTCAAAATAAAACACTTTAGATTTTCATGGGTAAAATGAAGATGATAAAAAAACTGTAAAACTAAAGTATTTAGCGTTGCGTATCCGCCCTGGAGTTTATTGCTATGATTAATAACGTACTTCTGAGAGATCCACAGCAGGGTGTAGATGGCGAGCACACCGAACAGAACAAGCAGTAAGATGTAGGCCTGCATGAGTTGACGCAGGTGAGAGGAGAGCAAACGGCTGCACTGGAAGACGCTGTAACCGGTCAGCGCGTCAGACTGCGGACTGCAGATGAAACTGAATGAGATGGAGTCCAGCAGTGGAGTTGTGTAGATCATGATCACAATGAACATCAGCACTTTAAACACAGTCTGTGCAGTGTAAACCTGTCATCAACAGATAAACAACACATTCATGCTTGTACAATTGTTTAGAAATACTGAAAGAGATTAAAATGTAAAAATGAAAAACACTTTAAGTCATTTTGGATGAAAGTATCTGCCAAATTTGTGCATACTTATCAATCCTACGATACAGAACGGTACATTCGGAGTTGTTTTTTGGGACAGACTTAAGCGTCATGCCGGAAATAGGAAGAGAATTTGCCCATCAGTGTGAACTCCTCCCTTCCGTCACCTAATTGGTCTGATTGCTCTTTAGCAAGGACTTCTGGTTTGGTAAAGTGCGCAAAGCCTGCTGCAGTGCGGGCTTCGCCGAAAACCACATCAAGGGTTCAAAGGGGGTGCTGATGAGCACACTTCGGAGCGTAAAAATGACAGATGGGACACCCTACGGACTCGTAGACTAAGCGAGCATGCAGAATTTTTAGGCCACGAGACCGAGAGTCCACATGAAGTGCGCCATTTGGGACAGGGCCTATGTCACGTCACTGCTGCAGAAGTTGAAAATTTCTCAACTTTCCAAGAGCCAACAAGTGCATCGGCCAATCAGAATGCCTAATGCATATAACCTAGTGCAGAGCCAGCCAATTACATTTATGCAAGATTGGAGAACAGGGAGCATGTGCAGCCCCTGTGATTGGCCATTGTCACTATGACGATCACGTTAGGGCCACGCTTCAGACACAACCTCCGCCAAGCATGTGGCGTCAGCATTAACGCTTGACGGGAGGGCATGTTTGAAGCATGACCAACATCCAATTGCAGTGGCCGCTACACATGCTCTGGTCTTCTATAAATGTAATTGGCTGGGTCTGCCTAGGTTATTTGCATAAGGCAATCTGATTGGTTGACGCACAAGTTGCCACTTGAAAAGTTTAGAAATGTTCATCTTCTGCCGCAAGCAACGGCAGTGACGCGGCGCCGACGGATCCACAATTCAGTTCGGCAACGCATGACGTCACCCATTTAAAGTGAATGGGAAGCGTTACACTTGGTGTGAATGTACCGTGAGTGTGCTGCTATTTGGTTGCTAGGGTGTTATGGGTCATTACCAAAACTTTAGATAGACAGCTCATTGTCCGCTGGATCCTACGTCTACAGATCCACCATTACTTATTATGGCATGAATATTCTATTGCTTTACAATTGCTAGGGTGCTTTGGGTGGTTGCTATGGTGTTTTTAATGAATGACAGCGTGTGAATTCAATATTAAAGTGTAATGATTTAATCGTCACCTTAAAGACAACATCTGAGCTTTCACAATGCGCTCGGAATCTGCGCACTCTCTCGAACAGTGCTCGCGTCTGCTCGCGGTCTTTTCGATCTAACAGAGCTGCTGCTCGAGGAGCTTCCGGCGGCATCTTGGACTCCACAGGTGACATACCGGAGTGCACAGAGCAGTGGAACCCGGTGGAGGGAGACGAGGGCATTTGATTGGCAGCGGAGGTGCAATCGGCCCCCACCAGCAAGGGGCTGTCGACTCCTGAGTCCACGCTCCACTTGCGTGTTTTGGATGAAGATGTCGCTTGACGTTTGGGTCGCACCGTCTGTTCTGTCTCCGAGAAACGGCTCTGGGCCGCGTCCAGCTGGACTGTGTAGGACAGAGCTCGAGTCGTCCAGGGCGAATCACAACATCTGTCGAGAATGGACAGAAAGTGCTCGATTCGGGCTGACGTTAAAGGAAAATGAAACCAGAAGCAGCCGCTGGAGAGCAGCACTAAAGTATTAAGCAGTGTCACGTACGGCAAGAGCCGCGAGCCCCAGGATAACCCCTCGTGATAGCACATGTAACCAATGTAGATGTATTGTTGATAGTCCAGGTTGGTCCGTCGACCCTTCGGCAGGCTCGTAAATAGCGGGTCGTACCCGGGCTTCGTAGAGGAGCTGGAGTTACCGTGTACGGGAACGCACACAAGCCCGTCACGTGACAGCAGCAGCGTGCACGCAATGATGCACACCATCAGCATCAGAACCAACAGGTGATCCATGAACACCTCCGGCCACGGCTTCAGTATCTTAGAAGTGCTCGGTCGCTCACCCACTGAGCACAGCTCAGAGAGAGAAAACATCACCTGCCATCAAACAGAGAAGATAAATATATCACATCAGATTTATCTAAAGTAAACTTTACTGAAACACAAGCTGTTCACCACAGTAAAACACAAAACAAATGCACTGAAGCTCATTTTGATCAACTTCAATCAACTTAATAAAGTTATGGTTATATAAATTGCAACCCAATAAAACATGCAGTGATGTTTTCCACGTTCGGTTTTAGTCAAAACTATGAAAAACTCAATAATGGGTGGACACAGAACAAATATTGTAATCATTCAATACTCCGATTTGTTACATTAAACATATTTTATAATGTACTTACTCGGATTTAAGCAGACGCTTTTATAAAACGCTTTCAACTCCAGAGTCTCGCATTGAAGGCCGGTTTATTCAACAACACATCAATAACTTTACACCGTTTCCAGAAAGAGAGAGAGAGAGAAAGAGAGAGAGAGAACAAGAGAAAGAGACCCTCACGTAGCTTTGGGATCACCATGACAACCGCACACAATAACCGCATTCACATCACATAACAGCACTGCGTTTATTTCAAAATACAGACATTTTATTATTTTTATTTTATAGACAACCAATCAGATTTTGTTTTGGTTACGTCATTGTTTAAATAAGCTCAATTTCTAGGTTTTTCATGAGGTAAAAACAAATTAAGGATTTAATTGTATATGGCAATAAAAATCTTGAATCTTGACTGCATTTTCATCAACGCCACATCCACACTATGAATATGAACACAATATTATCAAATCTGATGTGGATTTTAAAGTTCCCCTCACGGGTGTTAAGTGAACACTTTTTACAGTTTTTAAGGCGTCTGCATCACATTAAACTGTTTTCATAAGTCTGCTACACAGATGTCATCTATCAGTTAATAAACTACACACCTTGTACTTTAAGTTGAGTTCGCTGCTCTGTGCTGCCTGTGGCTGCTGAATGAAGCCGATTAACTTTAAAAAGGCGCGAAATAAAGCAAACTAAAAGACGCGCAAAGCATCACTGACCAAACCACTTTGAGGCAAGCTAGGGAGAAATGTTTCTAAACATTAAACGCATATTTTTTGCCAAGTTTGCATTTGTATTGTTTTACTTACACAGTTATTCAAATAATATATGATTATATAATTTATAATACACGTGTATGACATTTAATGACATTTTATGAACTGATTGACACAGCTAAATGTGTGTATGTAATGCGGCTGACCAGCAGGTGTCACTATTTACTCGACTTGACTCGATTAACGAAATCTTCTGCATATGGCTTTTACTAAAACTGATTTAGTGTCATTCCTCTATGATTTACAGACTTTTGCCACCTGAGCATAAAAAGAGCACAAAATCTTGACTTATCTTATAAATGTTAAGTGATTGAAACATAGACCCCTTAATTGCTTCATTGATCCATATCAAATGAATAGGAAATCCCATATGACAAAAAAAAAGATCTGGCCGAAAATATATTTTAAATATATGCTAAATAAATTTTGTGGTAAGAAAAGTTTAATTAAACACATTTTTGAATTTGTAAATATATTTAGTTTTAACCTTCATATATCAACAAATTCAACATATATTTCAAAATGTATTTAGAGGGTAAGCAAATACATTTCTAATTTTACATCCATACATATGGCAAAAATGTATTCTTTGCCAAAATATATTTTAAATACATGCTAAATACAAGTTAATTTTATAAAGTATATTGTTGAAATTGAAAATATATTTAATATTAACCTTTTTAAAAAAAGTTATTTTACCTTCTTTTACAGGTTTGTAACATAAACAAAGTTTTTCTTCCAGTGCGAAGTGATAGATTTCCTTGGATTAAAATGTATAGAGGGATAAATATATTTTTAATGCTTTAACATTTATGTACTTTTAAAATATCTTTTAAAATGGACAAAAAAATTGTCAAAACATATCTTAAAAGTATATAATTCAAAAATATATTTCAACAAATATATTTTTCGGCCATTTTTTGGATATTTTTTTGCTGTATGGGAATAACCTGCCACCTAGGTGTATAAGACTTCTTTTCATACAATCAGAGTTTGATACAAAATATCGTCCTTTCGCTTCTTAAAGGGATATTTCACCTTAAAATGAAAATTCTGTCATTATTTACTCATCCTCATGTTGATCTAAACCTGTATGAATTTCTTTTTTTCTGATGAACACAGAGCAGATAGTGACCATTGACTTTGATAGTAGGAATAAAAAATATGATGGATATCTTAAATAATAAAGATAACCCCAAAACGTTGTGGAGGTCTTTAAAAGAATTGGGAATTGACAAATACTAATAAACCAAGAAGCATAGGACTAAAAATTAATATTGACTAAAAATAAAAATTGAATTTTAATAAGAAGGAGGTTGCTAATTATTTTAATACATATTTTACATCGATAGCAGAACAACTGGTTCAAATCTTCAGCCATCCTCTGGGATATTTAGTATTGATAGGGTGAAATAATTTTATAACAAACTTGGAGCACGACCCAATTCATTCTCTTTACGGAAGGTCAAGGTTGTGGGCATGGAAAAAAAGCTCTTACGGTTGGATGTAAAAAGGCCCTGGGTTAGATGGGTTATCCCCTAGGTTTTTACGAGATGCTCCTGCCCAAATAGCCCTTTACATCTCCCATATTTTCAACCTGTCAGTTGAATCTGGTATTTTCCCCAATGACCTTAAGAGGGTAAAGGTAGTCCACATTTTCAAAAAAGGGAACAGCCACGATCCTGGTAATTATCGAAGCTTTCTATTCTGTGTATAGTCTCAAAAATTGTTGAAAAACTAACAATGTAATGAATACATGAATAAAAATAATTTCATGTATAAATTCCAATCTGGTTTTAGGAAGTCATATTCTGCCGAAGCATGCTTACTTTACTTATCAGACCCCATACGCAGGGAAATAGATAGTGGAAATCTCTGCAGAATGGGGTTATTGGAATTAGACAAGGCTTTTGACAGGGTAAATCATGACAGACTGACAGCTAAACTTGAGGCCTTGGGAGCAGACAACTCAACCTGTAGGTGGTTTAAATCTTACCTATCAGGGATGGAACAATTGGTGACCATGGGGAGAATGATGTCGGATCCTAGTGTAGTTGAATGCGGCGTACCACAAGGAAGTGTTCTTGGACCATCCTTATTTTTAAGATATCAACGATATGGCAGATTCCTGTTCATGTGATCTATTTCTGTATGCCGATGACGCAGCACTTTTAATGTCTCTTAAGTATCAATCTATCCTAGAGAGTACCCTGAGTTCAGAACTATTCTCTGTAAACAAAATCTTTACATTTTGGTAAGACCGAGGCCATCTTGTTCGGTTGAAAATACAGATTGAATAGATGTTCGGAATTAAGGGTCATACATTTAAATAATGCTGTGGTCATTGCAAAAACATCAGTGAAATACCTCGAGTGTATCCTAGAGAATAACTTTGACAGCAGAAATATGGCCAATAAGGTTTTGAATAAAGTAAGCGGGCCACAATGAGGACCACAATGGAAATAAGACTTTATTGTTTTTATCCTTGATTGTATTTGATGTCTTTTGTGGTTATGTGTAAGACGTTGTGGTTGATGCAAATCGAATCAAACACACTGGCTCGATGTTATTAAGTAAGATAATCGACTCGTGAAAAACCAGTGATATTTAATATAACCACCATTTGTGCTCGACTGCAGAAGTGACGTTATATACACCTATGATGGCATTATATGTATTTAAATTATGGGCTAATGTTCATATTTTTGGTAAACTATACCAAACAGTTGCTACCTCCAATCAAAAGATCTCTACTTGAAGAACGTCTGGTTTGGTTTATTTGATCTAAGAAATGATACATTTTGTGTAGTTTAATTAGGCTCTGATATTTAAATCACATTCTTACAAACCACCTGAAGTTGAACACTTACAAACTAGACTTTGGTTAACACTGTGAGAATATAGTTGTATACACGTGACCATATAATATGAGAAGAATAAAGTTAGAAAGTGTGCAGGAAACCCCCACACCCCCAATCATAATCTTACACGTTTAGTTCCCATGTGTTGGGGGATTTACAGCGAGCTCACACATCAGATTGTTCTGGTTTCCCATGAGTGAAAACTGCGATGAAGCTTTCACACTTCATCAAGCGTGTTTGGAAGGGATCAATAAATAAAGTCATATTAATCATCATCATTGGTTTACAACACAGTTACAGCTAACCATGTGTCGTTTTCATTCCTGTAGCTCAATTGGTTGGGCATTAGCAGTGCAAATTTCTTTATTTAAACCCACCAATCAAATTTCTTTACAGACGGGATTCAGATATGTTTCAAAGGTGAAATGCAGCTTATGGTTACAAAACAAAACTTTTCAAGTTGTTTGGATTTTCCTTCGGTTAGCCATGCCGGTCGTAACGCACTAACAGTTAATTTGCGGACATGTCCCAGACTGCCAAAAATCAATACTACATGCATAGCCTAAATCACAGATCTTCACAAGCAAGGGTTGACACTTGATCATCTTATCATTACAGATCATAGACACATCTTACCTCCAGAACCAACACCTGCCTTCTATCTCTATACAAAAACCAGGAATGTTACAAAACACATCATCAGAGTTACTGAACCAATCCGGCACTATCCATGAATGTTTATACACATAGTTCTTTAACAGTACTGGCAATACGGTTAACAATCTGGTGGTGATGTGCAATATAAAGTCCTTTATAACTCCTACAAGCATTAACAAAGCCAGCAACTGATTCACAGAGTTATTATGCATTAGGCAATAAGGGGGGTGTTTTTTGGCAAATCATAACGCATGCTCGCACACACACACAGACACGTCTAAAGTTAGAGACCTCAGTATAAACTCATGCAATTTCTCCCAAGATGAAAAGATAAAAGTTGGACTATCCTCCAGAAATCTGTACACTTACTGCATTTAAACAAGTGCGTTGTTTTCTTCAAGTTTATGTGCACTGATACATCAGATGTGTATTTGTGTATTGCAGAAAGCGTCCATCTCTTGCATGGACGTGTGGTTTCACACCTCTGGTTCTTCACAGAATCTAAAGGGCGTATAGTGTGAGGGTTAACGCCCTCCAGATTCATTCCTCTGCTTTCCTCCGTTATGTTTTAGTAGAAACTCCTCTTTAAATAGAGCAGCGTTGCATGTGACCATTATGATGCTGCAGAAATGCATTCTAGCGACCCTTTATTATCGTCCTCAGACTTCGAAGATGGAACGTGCAGCTTAACTGAATTAAATTGTAAATTGTGAAGAACTCACATGCAAAAGTCGGCTAAACGCCACCTTCAAAATATGATAATGACATCAACCGAATCTCTCAGTACGTATTATACATTCATCAAATACTTTCACTTCAAATCTGCTTAATCCCGGCATAAATCCCGTTTTTAGGCAGAATCCAAGAGTATGATAAACAATTCTCATTTACAAGAAAACATGTTAGACGCACTTTGAGGGTTTCGCATCTGAGCTCTTCATATACACACATGTTAATTAAAGAAACATAAAACACCTGGACACAGTGGGGCGGGGCATGCACAGGTGTACAACATTAAGTAAAACTACATACCAGACTGTTAAAGGTAGGTTATCACATTTTAAAAAATGCTAACGGTAGCCAACTAGCAATGAAATCATGATCTCACCCTTCATTCAAATCGCCATCAAAAGTCACGCCTCTTTTAAAACACATGAACACGCACAGATCAGACGGTCACATCTCATGTCTCATTCACCAGTGAGAAAACTTTGCAGTACAAAGTGAATAACATTACGAAAATAACCAACATAAACAACTGGTTTACATCAGAATTAGTTAAAGCACACGTTCGGTTGTGTAGACGTAGTAACTATATTGTTACGCTAATCCGTAAACGAACACAAATTTCACGAGCAACACAATGTTTCATCAAAGTAGAATATCTGAATCCATCTAAATACAAACATATCGCGTACCTACCATACCAAAATAAACAGTGCAACGACCCTTTCAGACCCTTTGCCTCCTGCAGCTGTTTGCATCTCGTGGTAAAGCAGTAAATTTACCGATGTTAATTTGGGTTTTTGCTCTTGCTGATCCAGGCAGTTTTTGCTGTTGTTGTTATAAAAGATGTCTTTCATTGTGTGCCTTCTGTGTAGGTTGTCAATTCAGCAGAAAAGTTTGCCATTCTCTCTCTGTTTACAGACAGGAGATGAGCGCACGTGAACGCGCCGATGACGTATGGTGTCTGCGTGAACAAGCTGCGCGGTGGCATTTAAATTGGATGAGGGACAAAAAAGGCAATGTCTGTTCGGACCAAGATCTTTGATTGGTTGAACATTTTTTGGTCCTACGCCTTTCACAGATGACATACATTTCTATAAATAAATGTAAACAATTTAACATAGTGATTGCTATCAGGATGTGAGGGGACTTTTAACCAGAATAACAAAATTTTTTTTTTATTCAAATTAGATAATTAGATAATTTTAATTCTGCTGGGTTATTTTTAACCCAGCAATACATTGAAAAAACCCAGCATAGGTTTTAGAGATGCACCGATGTATTGGCCGATTTTTGATGAATTAGAAACCATCGGCATATCGGCAATAGCACGAGAAAGGCTGATAACGATTGTTTATTAATTTACTGCGTGAAGGCAATATGTTGCATGTCTGTGGCATAATCCAGCATTTAAAAAAAATAATTATATAGATAATAAAATACTTCTGTACAAATTATAATTTGTCAGATGTGCGATGGGGGAAAAATATAAATGACGTAGTTAATCATGTAAAAGATTACTCATTACTCAGAGTAAGAGTATTTCGGAAAAATGTCTGTGGTCTGGGCTTTTTTCAAAATCTTGGAAAAAGGCCAAAAATCGCCAAAATTTTATCTTAATTTGTGCCTCTCTTATTATGTTGGTCAGTTGAATGTTAAATAGAGCCAATCCATGTTCAGTAAAAATGATTTGATTCAGAAATAAACTAGCTAATAGGTCAACTATATAGTATTGTATGCAAGCGTTTAATATCGGCATCAGCCAAAAGTTGTCTGTTTAAATCGGTATCCCCCAAATATCATACTGGTGCATTCCTAATATGTTTATTTAATAACCCAACATGTGTTCTGTCCATTATGTACCCAATAGTAACCCAGCAGAATTAAAAGTGCAGTTACAAAATAAAAAAAAATGACAACAAACCACAAAGCACAGATACATGACAGCGACAGAGAGTCTGCCAGATAATCCACATAATGTGGATGATATCACCGTATGATGCCCACAGTGAAACTGTGAATATGATGAGTACACTGAAGAAGAGCGATTCTCACACCCTCATACACACCTACTGAAGAATTCAACAAAAATCCAGAAATACAAACCCATAGAAGGTGTGAATGAACCGCAGAAACAAGAGGAAATGTGTGGGCATTGTTGAGATCATCTAATGAATGTTCATCTTTCAACTCTATAGCCAAACTATAAAACATTTAAGCTGTTTAAACTTTTATATATATACACATTTACCACCAAAACATTTGTGCATTTGAGCTGCACCTATACCGTCTCAACATGCTGGGATATTTTCAACCCAGCCGTGGGTCAAAAAGGGAAACTTGATTTCGTACAGGCCTACTAAAGGGTTAATGGTGTCACATGGTGATCAAGAGTAAAAATGACAAATTTGACCTCTTAGTAAAAGGAAAAACCACCAACAATCAAGAATGCATGATTATGATGTCATGGGTTTGCAATCAAAAATGTGGTTATAATAGTCACGCATTATTTTGCTCAGTTTTGCGTGACATTGTTACGTATTTCCACCATTTTACGTGCCCCTGACACGACTTTCTTTTCCGTGACAGTTTCACGTATTGGTTACTCAACTGTTTTTCCTATTTTTAAACAATTGTCGCTTCAGTTTGGGGTTAGATTTGCTGTTTGCGTTAGGATGTCACTTAATGTATTGGTTTATACAATTTTTTCGTATGCTTTTTAAACCATCGTCGCCTGACGTTAGGGTTAGAGTTGGGTTTGGGTAAGGATGTAATTTTATGTAACAGAAAGTTGTTCTAACCCCAAACCGAAGCAACAATTGTAAGAAAATAGGAAAAATAGTTGAGTAACCAATACGTGAAACTGTCACGGAAAAGAAAGTTGTGTCAGGGGCGTGTAATATGGTGGAAATACGTGACAATGTCACGCAAAACTGAGCAAAATAATGTGTGACTATTTCACGTATTTTGTGAGATCAGGTTGGTTTTTTTCCCAATCAGTGACATAATTTATGAACTTGGCAATTAAAGAGTTAAAATCATGGATTTTTTTTGTAAACATTTAGTAGTTTTGATCAGGACTGAGGTGGATTTACAGATTTATGCAAAATAGTTGTCATCCTGAACAACACGAAAGGGTAGTGAATTTGCCTGCGGTGTATTGTTCAGTTTTTAAAAATTTTAAAGCATTTTCCCAAAATATGTGTCAATATAAGATTTGTAGCCAAAAATCATTCCATTTGCTGAAAGACAGAGAAAGTTGTGGCCAAATTAAGACCACAATGCATAAAGGTTAAAACAACCCAGCATGGGTTAAATAACAACCCAGTGGGTTGGCTTGTCACGTTTTGACCCAAAGCTGGGTTGAAAATAACCCAGCATTTTTTAGTCTCAACATGCTGGATTATTTTCAACCAAAATGGGACAAACCCAGCCATTGGGTTAAATTTACCCAGAAAATGTTTATATTTGACCCAATAATGGGTTAAAACAACCCAGCATGGGTTAAATTACAACCCAGTGGGTTGGGGTATCCATTTTTGACATAACACTGGGTTGAAAATAACCCAGCATTTTTTTATTAATTATTTTGACTTAAACAATACAGTATTGCTTTTTAAGAGTGTAAACTTTCTGATTGTCATTCAGAAATATTATTGCATAGTGATGCACGATAATTTGCATGTGATTGTCATTGCGCATCTCGTTATTTAAACCACTTCCTTGATTAGAAGTGAATCGCCATCACCTGCTTTCAGATGGAGCGCCATTTACTACACAAATCCGTAGTTTCCTGACAATCAGAGCAATTTTGCATTAATTATCGGACGTATCACCTGCGATATGGCCTAGCTAGTCGGTGAACTACGGCTTTTAAAGTAAATTTACTAATAATTGAGGAACCGGCTTTACTAACAAATTATTGTGCATCCCTACTGCATGTATTTTAAAAGGACACTCCACTTTTTTTGAAAATATACTCATTTTCCAGCTCCCCTAGAGTTAAACATTTGATTTATACCTTTTTGTAATTCATTCAGGTGATCTCCCGGTCTGGCGCTAGCACTTTTAGCATAGCTTAGCATAATCCATTGAATCTGATTAGACCATTAGCATCGCGCTAAAAAATAACAAAAGAGTTTGGATATTTTTCCTATTTAAAACTTGACACTTCTGTAGTTACATCGTGTACTAAGACCGACAGAAAATTAAAAGTTGTGATTTTCTAGGCAGATACGGTTAGGAATTATACTCTCATTCTGGCGTAATAATCAAGAACTTTGCTCCCCTAACATGCCTGCAAGAGACGCAATGATATTACGCTGCAGCTGAAAATAGTCCCCTTAGTATCTTTCAATAGCTGGGGAGCTGGAAAATGAGCCTATTTTTTTTTTTTAAAGTGGATTGTCCCTTTAAGCTCATTGATTTTTAATAGATGTATGAAGTCATGTCACATGTATAGTTACATACATGAGCAACGAATATAATGTAAAGTGTCAATTATTTTTCGTCTTACATCTCATTTAAAGCCTTACCTAACAAACATCTTGAAAAGTGTGCTGCATGCTCTTACTTTCGAATGAACGATTGTTTTGATGTGGAAATGCACATTAAAAACACAGACACATCGTGTATAGAGCAGGAAATGTTTTGTATGTTTGCACACAGATGGATGTTATAGGCCATTATAATGAAGGACAGAAGGTGTGTCGTGAGAAAGTCACACATTTGTTTGTCGCTCATCCTTTGCTCTTATCACTGTAACCACAAAGATTGTGACCCTGCTGCTAACTGAGAGGTCTCCAGATAATGGACACAAATCTCTCTTTCTATCTGTATTATCTGTAGATATTTTAATCTCAAGGTCTGATATCACAGATCATGACTGAAGTTTCACTCTTGTCTGTTGCACAAACACACTGACGTTTATTCGTCTGGAAACTCAATAAACAACAATGATGTGTTTGTACGAATCAGAGCAAATCAGTCAAGATTATGCATTCGACTGTAATACTAAAAAGTGCTTAAATATTAAGAGTAATGAATAAAATAAGTGACATAAAGAAAATTCCTAAACATTTGATATGAATGTACTTTACAATTATTACAGATGATTCAGCCTGATGTGATGTGCAACTGTTTGTCTCCTGACAGATACAGCTGGGGAAATCTCATTACAATGAGAACAAGCATCTTCAATCCCCCCGCCACAAACCCACCCGGCCTCAGAAGCTCAGGATGCTTATCGTGAACACGTCTCGGTGTTACACGAGCGCTGACACTGTGGTGAACGCGGTAAAGTTTTGTATGTCTGCAGATGGAGCAGGTGAAGCAGTGGGCTTGTGGGTAAAAACGAGCAGGAGCTCCAGGGGGAGATGGAGGGCCTGGTGGGCTTTTTGCTTCACCTTCATCTCTTTGTTTTTCAGCTTTGTCGCATTGAACGTCTCTTTCTAGGAACTGGAAACACTGCACTTTGTTGTAAGTGGCTTTGGTTCCAAGTCACAGTGTGCTGCAAAAACATCACAAACACTGATATTAAGACGATAAGCAAACTTTTTTGTTTTTAGTTTTCATTTAAGTCATTAAGTCACAAATCAAACAGATGAGAAATCATATAACACGTATGTGTGTGTGTGTGTGTGTGTGTGGGACCCTGTGGTCTGTATGAAGTCTCCGTCTAATGCTTAAACTCAGTCTGATGATCAATATTCACAGTGTTTGTTGATTTGTCATCAGAGGAGGTTATGGATCAGTGAAGTTTGAAGAACGCTGATCATCTGAAGATCTGGTAAGACTTTAATTCACTTACATGAGCTCCAGTTTTACTTCTCTCTTTCTTAAAAGGGATATTTCACCCCAAAATATGTAATATAAACCTTTATGAGTTTCTTTGTTCTGCTGAACACAAAGTTTGTAACCAAACTGTTTTTGAGGACCATTGACTTCCATAGTATTTTTCATTCCTACTATGGAAGTCAATGGTGCCTCTGTTTCCTGCTTGATGATTACAAATATCTTCAATTGTGTTCAGCAGACAAGGTTAAGTAAATGATGACAGAATTTGACTTTTTGGGTGAACGGTCTATTTAATTTAAGAGACTTCATGGTTGTACTTTTATTTAAATTTTGTCTCAGTAGTTCTCCTAAAATCCATTAGAAAACAAACACAAATGAATCAAATTGCTGACATACTGTAAACGTATAAAAATAATGTGATAATTTTGTTTTGGAAGAGTTTTATCTTTTGAACATCTGGTTGAGATCTCTATTATAACTTATTTGAAATCAATGAGTATTTATTTATTATTTCATTTCATTCCCAAAAGAGTGAATTATTTTGACTGTGTCTAAAAATGCACTTACACATTTATACTCACATTTGTCACAAACATAATAAACTGCACATTTTATGAATAAAGTATATATTAAATCAAGAGTGCTTTATTTAACAAAAAACATAACCTCAGTATCCCTGATCAATATGTTTTTCTCCGACACGAGTCTTTGTTAATAGGTTATAATTGTGGTAAATAAAACAAAGTGAATATTGATTGACTCATTGCGTTTTTAGTGTTAAAGAGATGAGATTGACCTGACACCACACAATCTCACGAGTGTTAAACTTCCTGTGTGATTGACAGCAAGCTTAGAACCGAATCAGAAGAACTCATGAGAACACTCACACAACGTCTGCGAGCGTCTCATGGGTGAGTCTGTCCTGCAAAATAACAACTACTAATATAAACACTTAATACATCTGTAACTTTTCATTATTATGACATTATTGTATACCACGGGTCTGTTGAATGCTTTATTCTGATTGGTTGAGAAATGTTTCACAGGTATGCATTATTTTTTTGATAAATGCACATTTGAACTTGATCTGTCAAATGTCTTTAAATAACCACTAAAGCAATGTCTGTGTTAACTGTGGTATAAGAGGAATAATTCACTATAGTCCTTTGAATTATTTAAAAAATAATGCACACCCACGGTGTAACATCACAACGCAAGCATTATTTTTGAATAATTCAATGGTCCATCATCAATTATTCCAGAATTTAGCACATGTACTGCATTAGATGATTGAATACTAATTGATAAATTTGATAATTCAAATTGTTTTTAAATATTTATATAATGATGTACATCTAATTTTGGTATTAAAGCAATAACAGAGAGTGACAAGGAGTTTTGTGAATGTTTTCTACATTTTAAATGAGTTACATTAAATAATGAAACGAAAAGTTTTAATAAGATGAATATAAATGTAAGTGAATCTGTGATCTGTTATGAATGATGCTGCAGGTGTTTAGCTCTGGTTTACTCTCTTAACCTCAGATTGAGATGTAATAACTGAATTTACTCTTTAACAGGTGTCAATCAACCACAGTCTGCACATGTACTCTAGATTTGTTTTTTTTAAAACAAGCTAAAATAATTTGGTAACACTTTACAATAAGGTTGAATTATTAAACATTAGTAAATGCATTAATTAACATAAACAATAATTTTTCAGCATTTATTAATCTTGGTTAATGTTAGTTAATGTCAATACAGTTACTCATGTTAGTTCATGGTGCATTAATGTTAACAGTTTCAATGTTTTATGAACTGTATAAGCATTGTTCAATGTTAGTTCATGTTAGATAACACATTAACTAATGTTAAAAAATACAATCTTATTGTAAAGTGTTACCAATAATTGGTAATTGTTTTTTTAAATGAGGAGCTTAAAATACATTTTATTTTAGTTTTTTGTTGGTTGGGACGTAACAGAATAAAAGTGAGACATTTAGTTATCAATAAAGAAAATTGTAATGATGGTAAGTAAAATATATTTATTTCAGGTTGCGATCTCACTTGATGACATGCCACGGTCCTTTCTAGTGAAAAGTAAGAGGGCGGGGCATCACTCCACACGCTCCGCCCACTCTCAGCATCACCATTATGATGGATGGACATCCAGTAGTCATTCACCAGTAGTCATTCATCCAAAGACTTCGGAATCGGTGCCCTGTACAGACACGGACATCAGCAGAACCGAGCAACCATCTGTGATCTGGAGCGATACGAAAACTGACGCTCCACCTGGAGCAGGACACCGGTCTTCTCCTGGAGCAGGTAAAAAACAAACACAGGCTCCTCTCTCACCGCAATAATCTAAAGAGAGTAATATTGTGTTATCCTCTTATCCTTCACCTCAGCGGATAGAGAGACAGATGTAGAGCGACTGGTTCAAGTGTTTCTCACTCACCATCAGCTTCTGAACATTCGGACGTCCCTGTGTGAGTGTTTATTCTGTGAGAAGGTGAGAGGAAGACATCTCATACACCACCTTAGATGAAATGTCGAAAATAATACAATACAAGCAAACAGAATATTTCACCGTCTTGAAGTCAACCACATGAATCCACACATGATCATTCTCACAGAATCACATGTGGTTTTTGTGCACATCTCAAATTTAGTCTCAGCACATGTGAGAGTTTCAGTAAGTGTGTGTAGATCGCTATATACTTTCCATCTCTGATATGTTCAAATGTTTACTGATGGATGTTTTCTGTCAGCTTTTGTCTTCTGCCGTCGGCCTGGCGTCTCACTTGCACAAGTCACATGTCAACAGAGCTGCTCTCCCATTGGCTGGAACACTGAGCCACGCCCAGCAGCAGTATGAGTACAGACCGATGGAGAATCTCAGGGGGAAGGTGAAACCAAATACTGAAAACTGCATACTAAAATAAAACACGACCTACTACTCACTGTGCCATGTCTATACCATCATGAACAAAATGTTAACTCTTTCACCGCCAGCGTTTTTAAAAAAAGTTGCCAGCCAGCGCCAGCGTTTTTCATGATTTTCACCAAAGTTTAATGCCTTCCAGAAAATGTTCTTCTTTAAATATATAAACATACAATATACCAAATGAAAGAACAGACCCTCTGCTTTCAAAAAAAAAAAACGTTTCATCCTACCTTCAGTGGTTCTTTTGTAATCAGCTTTTGAATATGGGTAGGTTTCTGCAAAAACACCACATTTTGAGCAAAAAGCAGAGATAATTCTCTTTTTGTGACTTTTCATAGAGATCCCATTCAGAGCGATCTTTAAAACAGACACGGACATGCAGCCGCTTGCCATAGGGCAATACTTCCGGGTTTAAAAAGTTGCAGAAGGGCGCCACCTGGTGGATAATAGCGCTATTGCGGAAAGACGGAAAATCTTGTCATTGGCGGGGAAGCGTTTTCTCTTAATTGACAAGATATCTCGTCAATGGCGGTGAAGGAGTTAAAGTCGCAATGAAATTGAAAAAAAAATGCTAATTTACAAATTACTTATCTGTGAATTTTTTTAAAAAATGTATGTGCCCTCATAATCTTTAATATAAAACGTAAAACTTTACTTCTGGTCATATGGTATGAAGGGTGGGCGGGGCCCAGGAAAAGATCGCAGAGATTCGCAAATAGCAACATGACCCAACTTCAAACTATCCAATCAGTTCTTGATTAACGAATTCAAGTCCTACCCTATTTTTGCTAATTTCAAAAGCCGTTTTACTCGGATATACGTCACCACAGGGGAAATAAGACAATCACTACTTCTGTTTCATGACGACTTTTAAGGGACACTCCAATTTTTTTGAAAATAGGGTCATTTTCCAGCTCCCCTAGAGTTAAACATTTGATTTTTACCATTTTGGAATCCATTCAGCCAATCTCTGGGTCTGGCGCTAACACTTTTAGCATAGCTTAGCATAATCCATTGAATCTGATTAGACCATTAGCATCGCGCTCAAAAATAACTAGTGTTTCTGCGCAGCGCCGAAAAATAGTCCCCTTGGTTACTTTCAATAGCTGGGGACTATTTTCGGGCACTGCGTAATATCCTTGCGCCTGTTGCAGCCATGTTACGGCAGCAAAGTCCTTGATTATTATGCCATTTTGAGAGTATTGGTCCTAAACATAGCTGCATAGAAAATCACAACTTTTAATTTTCTGTCGGTCTTACAGGATGTAACTACAGAAGAGTCAAGTTTTAAATAGGAAAAATATTGAAACTCTTTAGTTATTTTTTAGCGCAGTGCTAATGGTCAGATTCAATGGATTGTGCTAAGCTATGCTAAAAGTGGTACCGCCAGACCCGGAGATCAGCTGAATGGATTCCAAAACGGTAAGAATCAAATGTTTAACTCCAGGGGTGCTGGAAAATGAGCATATTCAAAAAAAAGTGGAATATCCCTTTAATGTTTTCTATACATTTACAATTACACATTTCCTAAACGACGACTATATATTTTGTATTAATAGTATGTGTGTTCCCTTGGTTCAAATACGACCCCACATGTTGCTAAGCACGACCAATAATGATTAATATTAGATCTGGTATCACTGTAAACTGCACTGCATTGTGGGATACAATATATATATATATAGTATTCTTACAGCAAACTAAAGAAATAACATGCGCAATTATTTGTTTTGTGTGTTTCAGGAGAGGAGTTTTGAATGTAAGATTTGTGGTAAAGTATTTAAGAGATCATCGACTCTCTCCACACACCTGCTGATCCACTCGGACACAAGACCGTTCCCGTGTCCTTACTGCGGCAAGAGATTTCACCAGAAATCTGACATGAAGAAGCATACCTTTATACACACAGGTCAGATGTCTGTCTAGATCTCTGTCTCAGTCAAACAGGTCAAGTTGTCAAGTGTGTGATCATATGTGTGTGTGTGTGTGTCTCAGGTGAGAAACCTCATGTGTGTGCGGTGTGCAGTAAAGCATTCAGTCAGAGCTCCAATCTGATCACACACAGCAGAAAACACAGCAGCTATCGGCCGTTCAGCTGCCCGCACTGCACGCTCAGCTTTCAGAGGAGAGTGGAGCTACAGCGCCACCTACAGACACACACTGACAACAACAACAGCAGCAGCAGCAGCCTGTTTCATGGGACCTGAGAGAGACCCGCCTGTTTTACAACATGCACCATTTATATTCACCATAAAGAATAAAGAGAATGTATGCGTTTATGTTGTAATAAAGATTTTTACTTTTACACATAAATGCAAGTAAATGAAAGTACATAGATGCAACTGTTAATAAACTTATTTGAATAGAATAAGTGTTTTATCTTTAGGTCTCTATACATGACCTCTTATAATATTAGGTTTACATTAAAAGTCAGGTGTAGCATTTGAAATAATGACACTGAATGAAAGCAAAAGATACAATTATTTTATAAAATTCTTATAACCCTTGCAATTATTTTTGTATGTCTGTAACTATTAAAACTCAAACCACTCAATGACAGAACGTTTAATGAGCTCACATATTTACACACAGCTGTCAGACAGTGAGATTTTTTTATACATTAGCAAGATAAAACATTCCCAGCTAACAGAGAAAAGTTTTGGACCTCAGTTTAACAAAAAAAACTTTTGATGAGTTAGTAAATTAATTAATTAGATGATGCATTATTAACTTTACATTACCACAACAGATGTGTTTTTTACACACAAAGTTAATACAACCAGGGAAAAACTAGCAACAAGATGTCAAGGATCAAGAGTCCACTTAAACAAACACTGATCATCATAATGATGACTTTAAATGAAACAAATCATCAACTATCTAAACCTAAAAGTGAATTGTGTTTCTACAGCAATATTTTTACAGAAAATTCAGAAATAATGTTTTATATAACAGTTTCATAATTATAAAATGGAGTGTTTCTCTATTATTTACATAACAAGCAAATATAGTAAACAGTTGTTTTAAACATTGTGTGAAAGAAAACCAATAAAAGTTCTTTAAACCTTGGCATGTTGGTGTAATGTTTTTGGAAACTTTCAAGGAATGTTCTTAGAACTTTTCTGTGTTGGCTGGGTTACAGACCTCACATCAGTGTTGCACAAACTTAACTTTACTAAAGCAAAGGTCACATTACAACACAATCTCATTGTTTGTTCAGGATCCACTTTTATGTTTATTTCACCTTACGGTAAGTGTTGATCTGATCCAGCGCTGATGTCTGGTTGCTGACGGTAATATTCTCTAGGATGTTGCCTCCCTGCCAAAAAACAACAGCATCAATTTAAGTCTGATGAAAGTAAAGCTGTAAAAGGCTTAGTCTGCTTAAATAAACAACAACATGTATATATCTCAGCAAAACAATGGGTTAAAGGTATGTACCTCATGTTTACAATCAAATGCAACATACTGATGGCTAAATATATTGAAAATATTTATAAGCAATTTCAGCGTTATGGACATGAAATATATATGAAATATAATTTCACAGAGAATGCATTTATTTCCGATATATTAAAACGTCTGTTTATATTTTTCTAAACAGTCCAGACCTCAGAAAAATATCAGTCTATATATGCATTTTTCTACTTAAGACTAGTAAAACACGAAACGCGTTATAGATTTGACAAAAAAGGACATTTGTTTTTGGGAGACAATATACTTTGTAGGAATTTTGTGAATAAAAATGCACAAACCAGAAGCAATAAAACTCAACAAATGAAGAAAGGATGGCTATTCAAATAACATATAATATATTTATCTTAATTTTTTGTTTGAATGCACATTTATGATGAAGAAACAAAGTGGAAACAACTATGGAAAATAATGCAAAAATGCTTTAACAGAGACTTTGTATGGCCATTTAAACAACTAAATATTGACATCTGAGATTTTAGTACGGCTAAAAACTTTACTTTTTTAATATGGTTGACATTTGCATGAAATTGCTCTATAGTTTTTTTTAAACCCCTTTTAAACAGAGTACACAATGCGCTAGTTTTTGATCAAATAAGAAAAAATCCACATACATGGTTTTTTAAGAAAAAAATCACAAATAAATAGCAAACTTTGTAAAAATCCATCAAGCGCATAATTACAATTACACATAAAAAACAATTAGACATTACGTGTTGTTTACTATAAGCACAGATTCCAGAAAATCATTGGCAGTCTGTGAATGAACCAAAATCAAACCATCCCAGACACATTTTCAATGTGTTTTCTGTAATCTGTGTGTAAAAAGGGCTTAACAAATATATTGTTTCATTTCAGAAGACATTTATTAACTCACTGGAGTATTTACCCCTACTTGGGTTATAATGGATGGATGCACTTACTGGAGCAACAAAAACTATTCAGTGGCATTACAAAGCTAGGAAGAGCCAGGATATTTTAATATAACTGATTGGCTGTTTCTCAGAGCAGGTCCTTCAGTAGCTCTGTGTGTATGTAAACAGATCTCATGTTTGAGTCTGTATCAGATGAAGACACAGATTTTGAGGAATAATCAATTGTTTGGAGATTGTTAATGGACGTTTCTGAGTGGTAAGTTTCTGGGTTTTTTTCAGTATGAAACTGCAAAACGTAACTGTAACGTCAATAGTAGAACTTCAGCCTAAACGATAGCATATAGCACTAACTAGCATATAGCGCTAACTAGCATATAGCGTTAACTAGCATGTAGTGTTAACTAGCATAAAACATCAACTAGAATATAGCGCTAACTAGCATATAGCATTAACTAGCATATAGCAATAACTCAGCAGTCACAACTTGTTTTTATCATTGTAACAATATTGTATTTAATTAAATGTCGGGGTGTACATCTGGACTGTAACGTCACAGTTGGTGTTATGTTGAGATTGGTCTGTTTTCCAGTGGTCTTTTGCATTGATGAGGTTTACATAAGAAGGAGGAAACAATCGTGTTTGAGTCTCATGATATGTCATTACCATGTACACAACTCTTATCATTCATCTATGCCTACATACATACAATTTTACGTTCCACTGCGCCTTTAAAATGAGTAAATTAAGGGCTTATTTCTGAGTGCAGTATTCCTTTAAATAATGTGTATGTGTGTTTATACCAGTGCGAGTGTAGATACACCAGAGTCCCCCCATCAGACTGAAGCCCATCACAAACGCTGTAAACACAATCACCAGCACTGCACCCGTGTCTGCTTCTGAACACAAATATAACAACACAACAACAATAATTCTTGTTTTAGACAAAATGTTAAATGTTCTCTCATTCGTAGGTCAACATGAATTATTCATCATCAACAAAAGATAACAGAATAAAATAAACAAACCCTTTGGTGAAGGCGCCTTTCTTGGCATCTGAGTTGGCTTTTGAGAAAGTTTACCTGACGCACATAAATACAAGTCAAACATGTACAACCCATTTCTTTTAAGTAACAATGAAACTTTACAAACCAGCAGGAGGCGCCATAAACTCCACAGGAGACGTGACCAATACGGGCCGAGAGAGATTTCTGTACTCGCACTGATGAAAGAAATGAGTCGATTTATTACGCATACAAATAAAGTCAAAATTGATTGACAGGTGTGTTGTGATGTTTTACCTGTTGTGATGCAGGTGTGTTTGTGAATGCAGGTATGTGTTGTCCCTGTTTACAAACTTTGTTAACTGAAGGCTTTTCATCGGTCTGAAGTCCTGACACACACAGACGCAGACTGCAGTGTAGAAACTGAATGGAGTTATTAAACACAGGTCTGAATATGAAACTAAAGCGCAGTGTGTGTGCAGTTTCTTCTTCATTCATCATCACATCTCTCCTCTCTCTTCTGTGTTCTGCAGGTTTCATCATAGCTCTGAATCTGTCCGTCTCTGCGCGCTTAAACCGTCTCAATCTCCCGTCTCGACTTTCTGTCTTTCTCCAGCGTGAGAGCAGCTGTCTCTCGGTCCTGACGTGTTTTTGTGTGGTATGGTCTTTCTTAGTTGCACTGTGTCTCTCTTCCCCAGTATGTCTGTTGGTCAGTGTAAAGGTTGGGTCAGATGGACAGGAGCGTCTGATGATGTGCCAGTCACTGTGAGCCTGCGGGTCTGATAGAGATGAAACCCGACATGAATTCAGCTCCACGGCATCTTCAACACTGGCCACTACTGAGATCTGACAGACAAAAAGACAGACAGACAGATGTTAATAACACACTTCTGTTTGTAAGTAATGTTTATTAAAGGGGACGTATCATGAAAATCCCCAGTGCCTCTGTCAACCTAGAACATTTTATAAAGATCACTTAGTTTTGGTAAATAGCTCATTAAAATTTTGCTACCCATGTGACATCAGAAGGGGATTTTTTATATTAATACAGCCCCTTAATCTGCACTATCCAACCACAGCACTGCCATTTACTGCAGAGAGAGAGAGAGAGTGAGAGAGAGAGAGAGAGAGAGAGAGAGAGAGAGAGAGAGAGAGAGAGAGAGAAAATAATTGACAGAACAATTGAGTTTCAATTTCAACAAATCACCATTATGGTGATCAGTGTTTGCATTAGCAAGCAAAAACTGCACTTTTTTTTCAAATTATCTAGATGGTATTTTGAGCTAAAACTTCACATACATACAGCCCCTGGTGGCTGGCTGCAGTACAAGTCATATACCCCATCCTCTCCATGCAAACGGGACTCGGGTCAAAAAAATATATATTTGCACTTCCAATAAAATTTTCCAAAAGATGGTTTAATCCTTTAAGGTAGTTGTTATCATGCTGATATATGTTCAATTGTTCATTTTTGTGATAAGTTTCATTTTAGATAGTTCTTCAATTCCATAGAAACGGGGCTTGTGGCTATGTTTGACATTTGTGATTGACAGCTTCTCTAAGTAGGGTTGGGCGATGTCCCCTAAATTGGCAGTTGACTATAGTTAAGTAAAACCATCGCGATGGACGAGGATATCGTTAGGTGGGGGGCATAGACTACAGTATTTAAAATAGCATATATACATTAGTTATATTTTCAATTTAATTTATAGAGCAATTCCTGCAAAGATTTTAAGTTAACTATAGTCTATAGAAGAGAGTTACTGAGTGTCGACTCGCAGCGGAGTGGGGCGGCTGTGTGCGTGGTATCACGATGGTGTCTCCGGTCTCAGGTGATACCGGTCATGATTTCATTCAACCATCACAACTATCGTCCATCGGCACAACCTATCTGAGCATTGAGGGAAGATTGAAGATATAACTAACTATTAATTTTCGATTTCTGTGTTATTTCACACTGACCAAATTAGCTGTATTTAACGTACCTTATTTTAGCAAACCAGTTAAATAGGACGTTCAAGGGGAGCACGAGCATTCAGGCGGAAGTTTTATACCACGGTTCTGCTTCCGGGCTCCACAGACAATTCCTTCTGTTTATACCTTGGCTCCAAACTGACGTTTTTGTGTAACATGTCAGCACCCATCGTCAGACATTTTACATTCAGTTTATTACAATTGAAGGAAGCCACATCGCAGTTTTTCTGGTTGTATGTTTTTTGTTGACAAATTTACCATCTAATTCACTTAATTTCCAATTAAAAAGAAGGAAACACGGCTGGCGTACATGTCACTACGTCAAGCAGCAGGTGTTCGACTTGACGTCTCCGTCTTTAACTCCTCCCTCGACTGCAAGCGGAAAACCTCAAAGATCGGTCTGCGCAATGCCGCATGAACTCCTAAGGCTTGTTCGACTTCCTACGGCGCCACTAGAGCTGACAGGCAGATGACGTTAAAGTGCGACGAGACTTCGTATGATTTCTGGAATAGCTCTCGTGCAACTTCTGCAAAGTCGAACACGTTGCCTTGGTTTTCAGAATAACTTATCGCAAGACAAAAAAAATGGAACCGCTGTCATTTTGAAAATAGTGTTTGTCAGCATTTAGATAACAACGCTAAACTTTGCACAAATCGTTAATGGGAACGCAGCTGGTGTTACGAACTATACATTTGATCAGTATGTGTGTTCACTGGGATCGAACCCATAACCTTTTGTGATGATAACACAATGCTCTTCAGGAACACATACTGCAAGCAGCTTGTAGCAGGACAGGAAACATGTTTTGGTCAAAAATACCACAGTTATAAACAGACCTTCATATGTTAAGGAATCTCAAGACCTTGATGTTATTTAATCTCTTTAGATGATGTTAGCAGCTCTGACCTTGTGCGGGCGCCAGAGATGAAAACAGAAAAAATATAACAGATTTTAGAAAATAATAATGACCTGTACATAGAGTCGATCATATGCAGTGATGACACACGGCCCCACCGCTCTCCTCTCATAAGATTCGGTTACAAACAGCTCCATGGACAGCATTGGGGAGGTGTGGGATCTCTGTATCCAGTGACTGGACTGCAGCTCCTCAACTGGTCCAGATGATGGACTCACATCTACTTCATTCACAGGACTGGACAGAAAAACCTCACAGCTGATCTGAAAGAAGAGAAACAATCAGAGTATTCACGATACTCAGCATTAAACACAAACACAGCGAGTCTACAAAAATAAAGCCTGTGCTGCATATTTACACAGCATACATTGACATTATAGGTCAGGGTTTTCCTGCATAAAGAAATCTGGAGGCATTTGATAGTGCCCCATTTTAAAAGCTCTATCAAAAACTAATCCATAAAAATGGGTGCACTATCCAATGCCATTATAAAGCTAAAAAGAGCCAGGTAGGACGTTTGGCATTACTTATTTCTTGGTCTTAACCTACACTAATCTTGACAAAATATATATCGTTGGAAAGCTCTCTGATTGAGGTTTTCATATTTTATCACCATTTTGCAAAAATAAAAATGTAGTAAGAGTACAATACCTAAAATGTCATGGACCAACAAGTGGGTCCAAGGTGTTATTACATATTTATTATTATATCATATAAACCTGAAATAATCTAGACAAACTATATATTGTTGACAAACTCTAAGACTGTAGTTTTCATATTTCAAGACCATTTGAGGATAGAAATTATATAGTGACAGTCATTTTGTGAAAAGTCACTGACCCCATAGGAATACATATGAATAACTTTACCACTAATATCCTATAAATGTGACATAATCTTGATAAAACTATAAATTGTTGGAAAGCTCTAAGAAAGAAGTTTGCATATTTCAAAACCTTTTTGCATTAATAATAATGCAGCAACAGTAATTTATTAATTTGTGACAAGAGTATGCAGCAAACTGTTGACACCTAGTGGCCGTTGTTGATAAAACCACTAAAAGTGTGACAGAAATGTTGATTTTAAAATGTGATATCAACTTGAAATTTGGATCAGAACTAGTTGAGACTTGTGGCTTTAGTTTTGTAGTGTTCTGGGAGAAAAACATATTCATTTTTATGTTTTAAAATATAAAATACATACTATTGCAGTATTTATTTTTTTATTAATTTAAATTGCTATACAATTTTTTTATTTAATATTCACAATTCTAAACTCTTCAGTGAAAAACATTAAAGTATCTTCTTTAAAAAAAGACAAAATAATGCCTGAGTTATATTAATTTAAAGGTTCAAATCACCTTTTTACCTCCAGATTCAAAAAGGTGAAACTGTTGCGGATGTGGCCTATATGGACAGTAGATAGCTGAACTAGGGTTTAAAACAGATCCAGACTCACCTGAACACCCAGTGGATTCATCTCATCTGTCTGATTTTTTGAACCCTCTGTTGTCTTCCATAGAAACACCTTTAAAATAAGATTTAAATGCGTCATTGGTTAAATCAGCATCATGGGATGATTGTACTCCAAACCTGTCAATGGTTTGAGTTCAGTTTGATCTGGGTCACAGTGAGATGAGAATACTGTATGACTTTAGTCAAGCCAAATAACAGGAAGTATTTTTATAGTACTGAAGTGTAATCACACACATTTACACTAAAGAGTAGTACAGCGTGACCCGGGTTCAATAGTAAGATGACAGTGTCACATAATAAGAAATCTAATTCAGAACTCAAGAATAAGAAATCAAATTCAGAACTCAAAAGGTCCAAAGAACCTGCTTGATGCTATCTTACCGTGTTTGTGTAGCGCACTTTTCTGTTCACTTCATCCATTTCATCTTCGGTGCCACAGGAAATCATAGGAAAATTCATCAGAAAATGAGTCTGGTTAACCTTCGCCTGACAGCCGTGATCACGCAGACTCACGCTCATCACGGACAGAGACATGGCCTGTGTGTGTGTGTTTACAACAGCATACAGATAAAAAAGAAAAACATCATAAATTAAATCTTTTTAATATCTCTTCTGTTTCTCAAACAGTAGAGTTGCACCGATGCTTCTGGCCTATAATCGGTATCGGACAGTGGCGGCTCGTAACTTAATTTCTGAGAAGGCACGAATATTAAACTAATGAAAACATCATCATGCGCGTGGATCATCATGTCAAGATATGTGCATCACGTGTCATGTCAAAATACATGTCTACTAAAGACGCTCCGTAAGAGTTTATGATAAAAGAGATGCTTTTGTAATCTCTTTTACTTATGTAATCTCGTGTAATCAGTTAAGTGTTAAAGGAGTAGTCCACTCTATAGATGGGGCCCATTGACTTACCATAGTATTTTTTTCCTACTATAAAAAGTAAATGGAACCCATCTTTAAAGTGGACTACTCCTTTAAATAAGTGTCCTGCGAGACATGAACGTCTCTTTTTCATGAACCCTTTGGCATAAATGCAGAAGGCACGTATTTTGACATGACACGCGATGCATATAGGTTCCGCAAAAAACATATATTTTGACATAACGAGCCACACACATGACACCCCAAACACATATTTAGTTTTGTTGGTTGCCACTGTAAGCGGATAACTATCAAAAATCTGCTTACTATAGAAACCTCTTTTAATGCGTTTACATGCAAATCAATAAACAGACAATGCAGAAAACTGCGTTTACATTAGTTTTTGATATTTGTCAGGTTTCTCGCAGGCACTGACATCACCACTAAAGTACATATAGTGTCTTAAGCTATACTGTTGTATCTTTTTTGTAGAACCTGTAAACCCATACGGCAAATAAATATTCTCACATATAATTTTAAATATATTTCAAAATATTAAAAAGAATGATTTTATATTTATAAGCATTTATATTCACGTCGCATTGAAAGAACAACTTTGTATGTTACAAACCTGTAAACATAACTGTAAACATAACATAACGGTTTGAAAAGATTAAAACTAAATTTCAACTGCAAAAATATACTTTTGATATATAATTATATATTTTATACATTGTATACTTTATACATTTAATACAAACTTATATTTTGGGGCGCGAACAAACTGTAATTCTGTTGTCAATAATTGCGTTTACATGCACATTCTTACGCCGATTATGCCTAATAAACTGATAACGTGTGGGGTCATGTAAATGCGTAAAACGGTTTTCGTTTATCGGGGAAAACCCATAAACGACATAAACAAAAACAATCGGCACAGGTACAGAAATTTTTAGCTTATTACTTTGATTTCGTGTTGCTTGTAAACACCTTAACCAGCCAGGTTTTTTTGCAGTTCTGTTCATGTGCGCACGTCACCACGGGTGAAAGATAAACGTCACAGTTCGCAGTTTCAACTTTCACGAGTTTACACGTACATGAAATCGTAATTTGGATAATTCATATATATTAATTCATGCGTATTTGGCGTGCTGTCCAGGGAGGGCTCCGAGCTCGGAATATGGCCCGAACCCAGAGACCCCCCCCCCCCTTTTAACTCTTTCCCCGCCATTGACGAGATATCTCGTCAATTAAGAGAAAACGCTTCCCCGCCAATGACGAGATTTTCCGTCTTTCCGCAATACCGCTATTATCCACCAGGTGGCGCCCTTCCGCAACTTTTTAAAACCGGAAGTATTGCCCTATGGCAAGCTGCTGCATGTCCGTGTCTGTTTAAAAGATCGCTCTGAATGGGATCTCTATGAAAAGTCCGTCACAAATATGGAATTATTTTTGCTTTTTGCTCAAAATATGGTGTTTTTGCAGAAACCTACCCATATTCAAAAGCTGATTGCAAAAGAACCACTAAAGGTAGGATGAAACGTTTTTTTTTTGTTTGAAAGCAGAGGGTATGTTTCATTTGGTATGTTTATATATTTAAAGAAGAACATTTTCTGGAAGGCATTAAACTTTGGTGAAAATCATGAAAAACGCTGGCGCTGGCTGGCAACTTTTTTTAAAAACGCTGGCGGTGAAAGAGTTAATCACTGGGAGAAGAACCCAGGCTAGAGTGAGGTGAGTGGGTGGTGGAGGGATGCTGTTGAACTTGTCGCGGGATAGAGGTGAGAGACGGCTTTATATACCGGTCTTCTCGTCAGTGATTGGTTGATTCCCTGAACGTGCGCCTCCCGAACTTTGTTGAAATAAAACTTCATTTTATGCGTTACTTTGCCTTTATTTGCGAAAGATAAATGGAAGTAGCGCAAAGTAACACATAAAAGGCGCTCGACTCAGGCACTTTACAGAGAAACTGTGAAAAATGCTAAATACATTTTGTTTAATTAAATATCAACTAAAATATTTTACCTTCAAATATTAACATATATTTCAAAATGTATTTCAGGGGCAACAAATACATTTCTAATTTTACAACCCATATGGCAAAAAGTATCATTACTTTTTTTTATCAATACAAATTCTGTATCAGTAGATGCCATTTTAATTAATCAAATATCGGTATTGGCACATAAATTTTGTATCTGTGCATCCCTATCAAAAAAGTAAATGGAGCTGAAATGAGGCCTTTAGGATGTGTCACCTGTAGTATGTGTCTATCCACAGTAACATTAAGAGTCACTTCATCACACTGACAGCTGACCGCATCTCTGATTTTCTGTGCAGTTACATCCTCCTGAAAGATGTTCAGCCTCCTGCTCCCTGAGCGACTCACATCAGCATCAGCATCACCGCCTGACTCACAACACAACACAACAGCTGTGTCATGACACACAACACACTCTACAAAACAACTGTCTATCCCATCACTCATCTCACCTTGTCCGCCTCCTCTTAACTTCACCACAAAGCGATTGGCCAGGTCAGCCTCAGTATATGAGGTCACGTTGGAGATGTTTTTCTGATTGGCCCATTCTATGAGATCAGAAGGGCTGAGGAGGTCAGAGGTCACAGTGCTGGTCACGTTCAGCTCAGGACTTTGAGAGTACAGTAGATTTACACTCGTGGATGACTGGGGAAAAATAATATAAGTAAATAAAAGTGTTACAACAACTTAAATTGTCAGAAAGGAAGAAGAGGAGGAGGTAACTGACAGTGAAACACCTGATGTATTGCAGAGTAAAACAGAATTTTCAATAAGAACTGAAGGGCGGGGCTTATTTGATGAATTGATTGGATGGGCAAATGTCTCATTATTGGAGGGAAGGGGTTAAAAACAAGAGGGCTTGATGAGAGCCATTCCTCGCTTTAGATTACTCACATGATTTAAATTTGTGCCATGTGAATTTTTAGCTTGAGTTGAATATTGTCAAAGATGCGTTTGAGACGAATACTACTTTTTCGCAGCAATCTCTATCCAATTCTCGCCATTCGCGTCTTTGCATTGACAATGTATGTAATCTACTCGCCCAAATCGTTGAATTGCCATTTGGTGTGAACACCCCATTAATGTCTAATGCTCTCTGTGTTGTCACGTCATCGTCTCAAGAATAACGGGAATTGGGCAGCGAGATTACCGCAGAAACACATGCTATTCCTCAAATGTATCTTTGTGCAAATTGAAATTATTCGACTCAAGCGAAAAAAGTGCATGACACGAAGGTAAATCCCACGAGTAATCTAGAGCGAGGAACTCAACACTTAGCGTTTGGTGTGTACGCAGCATTAGTCTTAAAAAAAAGGTTGTAAAAGGGACACTCTTTTTTAAATCTTCTCATCTTCCAGCTCCCCTAGAGTTAAACATTTGATTCTTACTATTTTGGAATCCATTTAGCTGATCTCCGGGTCTAGAGCTGGCACTTTTAGCATAGCTTAGCATAATCCATTGAATCTGATTAGACCATTAGCAATGCGCTAAAAAATAATTAAAGCGTTTCAATATTTTTTCCTATTTAAAACTTGACTCTTCTAGTTACATCGTGTACTAACCCTGCTGAAAAAAACAGCATCAAACCAGCATGGACCAGCATGGGAATTATGCTGGTCTATGCTGGTTTAGCTGGTGGTCACAGCATACCAGCACCAAAACACAACATATGCTGGTATGACAAGCATGGGATGCTGGTGCTAATGCTGGTTTATCTGGTGCTAATGCTGGTGCTGATGCTGGTTTGATGCTGGTTTAGCTGGTGTTCACTAGCAAAACAGCACCAAAACACAACATATGCTGGTCTTGCTGGTATGCTGGTTTTTTCAGCAGGGAAAATTAAAAGTTGTGATTTTCTAGGCAGATATGGCTATGACTATACTCTCATTCTGGCGTAATAATCTTTGCTCCTGTAACATGGCATGGTAGTGATATTACGCAGCACCCGAAAATAGTCCCCTGCTATTGAAAGTAACCAAGGGGACTATTTTTGGGCAGTGCGTAATATCACTACGCTGCTGCAATGATCTCTGGTTATTTTTTAGCGCGATGCTAATGGTCTTCAGATTCAATGGATTGTGCTAAGCTATGCTAAAAGCTATGGTAAGAATTAAATGTTTAACTTTATGGGAGCTGGAAAATGAGCATATTTTCAAAAAAGTGGAATGTCCCTTTAACGAATATTTCTCGTCTTTATTTTCGTTAACGAAAATAACAGTACTTTAACATACAGCTTTGGTGCACGATTTTGGACCATTGAGATTTCAACAGACAACAATGTGAACAATACATGATGGTTGTAGCCGACAAATACTTTTATATAAAGGAGTATTTCAAGTACAAGTTAAATTATTCACAATTCAAAATGTTCAGTAACTCCTTACATAAACCCTGATGTGACCTTTGACATCTGGAGCCACCAAAGCCCAGGTGACAGAAACGGCACTGCTGAGTATGAGAACGATGTTGTGATGTCCTGAATGAGACTCTGAGGGCGACAGAAAGACAGACACGTCTGCCTGCAGAGAGCTGACAGACAAAGAGACATCATCTGTGCCGTGTTATGGTTTATCACATAAATGATGTTTCTTAGTAGTTTAGAAGCACCGTCACTCACCCACACAGAGCAGAACCTGAAGACCACAATCTGATGATATGAACCTCAGTGTCTGCAGTTTCACCAGATGATACACAGCCATGCACCTCCTGCTCGTGTAACTCGGACGCCTGATAGTTCTGAGACATGAACAGGGAACGCAGACGACACTCGCTCGGCATGCTGGGATCTGAGGTCCAGACAAAAGGAAGTAAAACATGAGCCAATGAATAACCTTCCATCAAATGTCATAAACATGTTTTCAGATCTTTACTGAACGCGTGTGTTTCTTACCCTCTCCCAATCGCAAGGAAACGCGGTTGGCGTGAACAGCATGTATGAGAGAGGAGATGGAGGTGTGGCGCTGAAGAACCCAGCGCAGAAGAACCTGAGGACGTCGTGGTAAAAACGGCACCTGCACCACACGCAAGGACGCGCTCGCAGACGTCACAGTTGAGTTCTGAGACACCTGAAGGAGACGTGTTTATTCTTATTTATTTTTCAAAGCAATTGGTTCACTTGATTCGAAGCTTTGTTTCTCCCATTACTACAAGTTCTCTGTTGTTTTGTCTATTTTTAATACTCTTTTTAATACTTGTCTATTTTTAATACTCTTTTTAATACTTGTCTATTTTTAATAAATATATATATTTATTAAATAAATTTATTAAATTGCTTTTTGTTATGTGATTTCTTTATTTTAAGATGATTAATCACTTTATTGCAGGGTTTCTGAGGTTTGATTTCAAAATGAATATTTTCAAGTTAAAATTACTTAAGTTTTCTACTTTAAATGAAAGAATAAATAAATCACCTGTATAATCATTTATTGCTTTTTGTTATGTGATTTCTTTATTTTATTTTATTGATTTATCACTTTACTGTTAATGAGCTGTGTATAATGAAAACTCAACATTAATAAAGTTTCGTTAACATCAGTTGCTTTTGGCTCAGTTTTTTTGTAGCCACTGAAGATTAAACTTTAATCCAACACATAAACCCTGAAACCATAAACTGAAGAACAAACAAGACAAAAACCTTACTAAAGATTTTCTGAAAAATATTATTTAGATCTTTTTACATTGCTTACATTACTTTTTTATTGTGGATTATGTATTTGACAGATTAGTAACAGCTCAGTCCACAATCCACACTGCTGTATAATGAGAAAATAGCTGAGTTTTTACTTTAATCTCAAGTCACTTTGTATTTTTACGTATGTCATCATCAGTCTGAAACCACAAAGAAATGATGATGCGTGGACTTTTAATGCTTCAAATCCTATGGTGCTTAGAGAACAGAATATAACATATATATATATATATATATGTAATTAATGCTGTTGCTTATGCATATAAACAGCCATACCTGCCATCTCAAACATTGGCTAAATTTACATCAAAGTCCCTTTTATCAGTATATGACATTCTCAGAACATATATATATATATATGTAATTAATGCTGTTGCTTATGCATATAAACAGCCATACCTGCCATCTCAAACATTGGCTAAATTTACATCAAAGTCCCTTTTATCAGTATGTGACATTCTCAGAACACACCTGCACCAACAGGTTAATGTTGTGCGGCAGTCCTTCGTTTTCGATCACCCAACGCATGGCATGCTGGGAACTCAGCACCAGAATCACCGGGCGGTTGACGGGGCGAAAGAGGTTCAAAGTTCTCAATACCACCGTCACCTGACAGGAGACAGAACACCTCAGTCTGATGACGATGATGTGTGCAGAACAACAAGATCTTTACAAAGACAGACATCATGTACCTGCTTATTTGATGTTTTGCCCACAGAAATCACATGGGTCTCTTTAGCTCCGCCCTCCCTGGCGGCACAGCCCGTCACTGCTTCGATGCGCTCCAGCTGAGCCTGCACAGGATGCAGCGCCCCCGCTGGCCACATAAAGCACTGCAGCTCGCTGCTGGACACTGACACACACAAACAAAGTAAGTATCTTTCAACCCTAGAACGGGGAAAATATCCCACAATCCTTTTAAAGCTCTCTCTTAATACAAAACACATGACATCACAATAATAATGACCATAAACAACTTATTCACGGTTACTGTTAGCGATTCTTTTTTATGCGTGTGTTATGCAGAAACATAGGTTGACACAGAGGTAGGATGTTCTGCCTTTATATATTAAAGGATTCCTCCACTTTTATTAAAAAAATCCCAATAATTTTCTCACCCCATGTCATTTTTTGAGGACAACAGTTTACAGTTTCAATGCAGCTTCAAATGGCTCTAAACTATCCCAACCGAGGCATAAGGGTCTTCCCAAATGATCATCATCTTCACCAAAAAAATCTTGTCTTCTCGACTAAACACACACATTTAGTTTAAGTGCTTATGTCTAACTGAAAGGCACAATTGAAACTTTTATACAGCACAGGACCTTGTTAATGCATTTACACAAAAAGTGTTTTGAGTGAAAAAGTGTTTTGAGTCATCTTCAGGTACCTGCAGTTCCAGCCCTCAACAACAGGAGGCATAAGAGAGTCCAGGGCATTATCCTTACACACACAATAAACGAATGTATGAGGAGAAAGCAGTAGAAAATGAATACATGCTGGTTTCCTCAGAGGCTACTGATAAATCAGATGTTTTAAATCTTTGATATTTTAACTTAAACTTTAATTTATTCCTTTATCTCACTCCATATTAGACAACATAAGCAAATTACCTTCACATTATGAATATATTTGCCATAACATATTTTACTTTTGTGTTTATTTGCAGTGTTACAAAACTTCATAATTCCCTTTATAAAGCTAAAATAATTATGCATTATGCAAAATAACATTATTGAGACTATTTGGTACTGTCCACCTGTACTGCTGTTACACAATAACAACAAAGCTGTAAAAACTCACCTGTGAAATTATCTTGACCCGTGTAACTAACTGCTCACCCGAGACCCACAGAGACTCCAGCACGAGCTGGTGTTTGTGACACCCGCACAGATTTACTTCACACAGCTCGGTTCGAGTCTTTGATGCCTGAGGGAAGTTCACCATATAGTTTCTGATGGAGAGGGGGCGGGGCCGCTATGAAGAGACGCGCGTGCTGGAGGCGGGAAGAGCGATTGCACGCGCTCCTCTGAGGGACAGAAACATTGAGATGAAACAGGTAAAAACAAGATAATACCATATTACTTATACTTTCTACTGTGCTTGTGGATCAAACCCCCGCATTCTTTTAAAATGTATTTACATAAACTATAGATATTTTGAAATTTTCACTCAGATTGTAGCCTAACTCTTCCCTTACCAAAAAGTAACCATGTTTTTTGTGGTAAATGTGTCGTAACCATGGTTTTTGGGTGTATTGATTACTTTTAGCCTCTGTTTAGTTTCAAGAAAAAATAATACTAAAACCATGGTTTAACATTAGTTTTTGAAATGGTTGTCAATTCCTGATGGAAAAAAACAGCATACCAGCATATGTTGTGTTTTGGTGCTGGTTTGCCGGTAACTACCAGCTAAACCAGCACCAAAGCAGCACCAGTATCCCATGCTGGTCATAATAACAGCAAGACCAGCACATGTTGTGACCACCAGCTAACCCAGCATGGATACAGACTAACCCCAATGATGTTAACCATTATGGCAAGATTTATTTATGTTTTATTAATAATTCATCATTAATTCAATCCTAAATAAATTAATCAATACACTCACTGTTCAATTTAAACCACTTTCTTAGTCGTCCTTCTTGCAGAAAATCAAAACTTTATCTATTGATGGAGGTTTCAGATTAACTCACTGTTTATGATTATGTTTTTGGTCATTTTGACATATTCACAGAAAAGATCAGGGGAGGGTTGGGGTGATGAAAAAATTCTACTAAACAATTTGCTTTTATCACTGAACAGAACACCAAAATATGCCACACATCCCCATGGCAACTTAATCACGAACCAACCATATCCTCCATTATATAACACAGTAAAAGGTTTACATACCTTTAATATTTCTGAATATAGTTTTCATTTAAAAGTGGTGATAACTCTGCACTGTAAAAAAATTTCGTTGTTTTCACAGTTTTTTACTGTTTTTCTCGACAGTTTCTTACTGTATAAGTTGTTTACAGTTTGTTACTGTAGATTTGTTGTTTCCACAGTATTTTAATGTATTTTCAACAGTTTTTTACTGCATAAGCTTTGTACAGTAGGCTACTTTAGTTTTCCAATGCATTATGGGAAATATTACTCTGAATACAGTATTACCAACCAACTGCAAAACACAATTACAAACGTCTATTTATATCTTAAATGCTTAATTTTTTGTGAGATATTTGGTTTAATGTCTGTTTTCACATCAGATGCTCGGTGTGTTCCTTTAACATAAATCAGGTGCCTTTTCTGAGGCTTTAATGAAATCACCAGCCAATTCAATAGACATACCATCAGTTCTTAATATTGTTGCCTCTGGGTCACAAAATGTATTTTTAAGATTAGTTTAGGCGATAATATATATATGTATAATCTTCAAATAGCAGTCGATTAGTTAAAAAAGCGCTAATTTTAGAATTTGATTAAACAAATGCGGAGGGTTCAGGCGCGAGTCGGTCACGTGATGTGCTCCTCAGTTCTGTCAGTAGGGGGAGTGGGAGAACGCGTGTGTGTCGTCGTATCTGTTCTGCTCATCTAGCGCGTATTTCTTTATTAATATCTGCTGGGTGAATATTAATACGTATATGCTAACATTAATTTTGTGACCACAAAATGACAGAGAGCTATTATACGAGATATTGTGTCGTCGTGTTTGTCTTCACTCACTTCATCTGGTAAGTGCTATATGCAATATCTGGTATGAGACTATATTGGCTCTAAAGGGTTCTTTCGGCTAAATTTTACTTCATTTCTGTCATAACAGCAAACAACTTCTGCAACTACACAATGATTGTCTGCGTGTGTGCAAAATAAAGCACGTTCACTGTGTAAAACCCCGCGCGGGCATTTTCAAATTAACGGTCAGGGGGAGTCTGAGCTGATAGTGTTGTGTTGACAAGAGACTTTGCTGAGGTAAGTAAGAGAAAGAAATTAATGTGTTAAATAAATAACGTTATAAACTTGAATTATGTTGTGCCAGAATACGTTGTGTAATGAATATCTGTGGAATAGGTTTAAAATAATACATTAATGACTGAACATGAACTTGACTGAACATTATGGCAGATAGAAGTATTAAAAAGACGTATAATAGATTTAACAATGTTTTATCTTCTTTATTAGTGTATGTAAATCTGGGCTACAGTCCACGACAAATTTTCTACGGTAGTTTTACGCCTGCACGCTGGTCATCTCGTCTATCGCGGGATATCATCATCACTACAGCGGCCATCGCATTGAAGAGATCCTGTGCTTGTTGCGTGGCGGTGTGTTCACTTGGATTGAGACCAGCAGTGCTTTTTTAAACAGTGGGTGAGTACTAACTTATTATTGTGTAGTTTCATAAAAGCCTTACTCTTTTCAGTCACATATTTTTGTTCATCTGCTAATAATAGGACTATGATCCATACACAAAGATGTATTGTGGATTTAAATAATAACCGCAAATATTTATGTGAAAATGTATAGTGTTCTGCTGACATGAGATCTGAAAATGTGTTCTAGGACCTGATATGGATTAATCCAATGATCAACGTTTTTCTTTGTATCCCTGTTTTGTATACGCTGCCATTACATGATGGTCATATGTCCCGGATGATCGGGAGAAGTCACGTGGTTCAATTATTATTATTTTTTTACGTGGTTCAATTATCTGTTAATAATTTTTTTTACCATGCATTTAGCATCAGGCAAAGCCTGCAATCAATCTATTAAGACAGAAACAATATCTTACTTATTATTATGTTGTTATTATGACAATATCATGTGATCATCTGAGTTAGAACAAAATCTATTCATTTTCAGGTATTACTGTGCAAGTGCCCTGAATCATTCTGTTGAAATGTTATGTGTTTAAGATTCTTTATGACATCAAGATGTGGTTTGGGAAGGACCTTCATCTAAATCTGAAGACAGGACATACTGGCTCAAAAAGGTACAACATTTTTTATACCCAATTTGAAATGTTGAACAATTACTTTACTGTGACTGGTCAAGCGTTTGGTCAGGAACTGCCTATACACTTGAAAAATGCACAGAACTGGAACAGCACATCAGTTGGGAGCACATTAACAAGGATTAAATTTATCTAATAATTATTTTAATATTTATAAGTAAGCAACTACTTGCTGAGTGTATTTAATGAGTGTGTATTAATCTCTTACAGCTCCCATACTTAGTACAGTATATTTTAATCAGTGTGGCAATAACTTGTGTTTTATTTTTATGTTTACACAGGTGTTTCTGATATGGAGAAAAACCCTGCACTGCTCATTTTATTTCTTCATCTTGAGAATACAGCAAGTTTACCTTTTGTCTGGAAAATGTAAGTTTTGAGTTTGGCTAACAATAGAGTTTAGATTTTGATGCAATTTATTACTCAACTCTTTAACTTGTATTCTTAGTTACTCAGTACATGTTATTTTCACAGGATTCAGCAAAGCTAACACCAACAACAATTTTTCATGGCACTTTAAACCTCCTTGATGTGAGGAGCCAGCATCAGAATGGATGGTGTCAATATCCTGAATGAAGAAGTGGAGGTAACAGAGGTACTGTATCTCTTTTTTATCTCCTTCAGTGTAGCATGTCCAAACCCATCATTGCACACTAAACGTTAAATATTTTTGGTGACTACAAAAGACAGTCTATAACACTTCTAAAATTGTACAAACAACGTATTTCTATAAATTGTTTGGCCATAACAAACCTTACTTAGTGGTAATTGGTTCGTATATAGTTTTGTGTAAATTTGTTCATTTAACGTCTTAAGTTTGGAATGGTCTATACGGAATTAGTTTTGTGTTTATTGATAATAATTATTATAGTTAACACATTTATTTATTTCTTACACCAGTTATAATTTATGGGTAGGGGTGTGACGGTCATTTTATAACCGTGAGACCGACGGTTATAGTTGAACACCGTCATTAGAACTCTATAACCGCCAAAGCCGTGTTATTAAAATATTTAAAAAAAAAATATTATCATAAAGAATTTTAAAATACTAATTAAAAACAATTGTTAACATGAGGGGGCGTGTTACACGCCCCCTCATGTTCTCACGCAGTGAAAATACAGAGCGGAGCAACACTGACAACGCGCTGACATACAGGACAGACCAGGTTACTTTTCGGTTACTTTTGAGATTAACCATATTAAACAAAGTCTCACCTTTCAAATCATCTCTTCCCTCAGTACACTCCGCTTTTCAAGTTCAAATCCTCCCATGCTAATCTACTAACTCTCCTGAACGCACATTCACTGCTTGCTGTTAATTTTAAAGAACCGTAGAGCAAGTAGCTAATCAGTGTCTAGTTTATTCAAACGCCGGGTGAGCACTGTGCAGCGCGTCTACGGAGAGCGTTTGCTGCGCGTGGCCATTGTGCTTTTACACCGGTTGCGTTTGCAGCGCATAGTGTGCAGTTTAATAACAATCTGAAGTTCACATTACTTTCTTTTACCTGCATTTATGAGCAAAACCTCTGGTTTTGGTCCGTGTAATGACAGATATATAGACACAATTACAGACATAAAAAGCCCATGGCACAAATGTGTTTCTCTAAAGATTATTAAGATAGATGATAGATAGAGGATTAATTTATGCTGGGCAGAGAGTGACAACGCAGTCTTCTGGCAATAGTGTGTTTTTTAAATATTTCATTGCTTTCTGTTAAATTGTTCAACATTATTACTGTTTGAAACACACTTGGCATAACATTCATGATTTTATGGTAAAATGACACTTTCCCGTCAATCCATGAGCATTTAAACGAGCAAAACGCCCCCCACCGACGGTTATGTTACGAACCGTCACATTTGACTCATGTCATAACCGTCATCACCAATTCTGAAACCGGCACACCCCTATTTATGGGGTAATATTTGTGTCATGTTTTAGTCACTGAAATGTGTAAAATCGTGCAAAAATATTTACTAGTCTACCTGTGGTCTATTAAATATTATTTATTCAAAATGTAATTCTACTTCGCAGTGGTGGCTGGTGACTTCTCTCCTAAGGGGTGCAAATTCAAAATATGTGTTCAGAGTGTAATGTGTGTTGCTCATCATGTCAAAGTATGCGTTCGTTGTGTCCTGTTAACCATGTGCATCTTGCCTTATGTCAAAATACGTGCCTGCTGTAAAAGCGTCAGAAGGGTTTATAATTTTATGACAAAATAAAATTCACAAAATACTCGCAAGACACTAACTTAACACTAAACTCTGATTACACATGAGATTTAGCGAGATGTTTTATAATAAACCCCTTTGAAGCATCTGCAGCAGACACGCATTTTGACATGATGCGTGATACACATAAGTTTACATGACGCACTAAATACATGTTGTGACAAGCTTTGCATCGTGCGCCCCTGAAAAAGAAGTCACCAACCAGAACTGCGACTGGGTTATTTAAGCTTTCAGTAATGTTATTGTAACATTCTCCGTAATATTTTCTCTGTTCTCTCAAGGTGGATCTCAAGACTTGGCCATGTTCTAGATTATAACTGGTGAGCTCAAAGTACATTATTGCTAAAAACAAGCATTTTAGATGATTAGTTAATTTTTTGACTTATTATTAATTTGTTTTATCATTTGTTACAGGATTATCACAAGTGCTGTCGCCCCTGCTGTATATGACGCCCCCACCACCTACACCAGGTGTAGGAAATGTCGGTCCTGGAGTGCCGTTGTCCTGCAGAGTTTTGCTCCAGCTCTAAACAAACACACCTGAACAACTAGATCTGAAGAGTCACCAGAAAACTACAGGTAGGCGAGGTTTTATCAGGGTTGAAATAAAATCTGCAGGATTTCGGCACTCCAGGACCGACGTTGCCTACTCCTGACCTACACCTTCATCCTGCCACCACCACCCATACTACCTACAAAAAACTGTATTGTAATTATGCTTTTCACTGTATTGTATGATGTGGTTTTCTCATTTAGGGTAACTACACTATGGCAACCATTTGATACATTGATTGCTGACTGATTTTGTTATTTTTTTTTTACTTTTTGTTTAAAATCTAATCAATTTTTTGGTTTTTTTTGTTAATATTGTTACAAATATACAGTTAAAACTGCACAATAAATTTTCTGCTTTTAAAGATATAGTTGTTGTCTTTATATTTAACATTAATCGATAAAATAACAGTATTTAATTTAATCTTAAAAAATACAGTAGTATATATTTTACACTGTAAAATAAATAACAGTAAAATTGGAAAATACAGTAGTATATATTTTATACTGTAAAATAAATAACAGTAACATTTCCAGTATAACAGTAAAATGCTGTATGTTGGATCTTACAAATAACAGTATAATACTGTACTTCATTTTGCAGTATCCTTAAAACTACTGTCATTCTTTTTACAGTAATTTTACTGTTGTTTGAAATACAGGAACTACTGGATAATTGTTGCCAGTAAGTTACTGTTAATTTGACAATAAACTTTTTACAGTGTGGTTACTCATTAATGGTAATTGATATTGATATGGAGGTATTTATTTTCTTGCCATTTTAAAATTTCAGTAACAAGGGTTTTGCATTTTATGTATTTGTTACGACTCATGTACATGTTTCTGCAAGTTTATTTATAAAAATATATCTGACTTACAAAAACACATGGTTAACTAACAGATAATAAAAGAGATCTGTTTTGCAAATGTAAAGACAACAGTGAATTATTTAAAAGTGTTTATTGTATGTTTAGTCGAATCATGAGTCTTATATCAAGGCCACAGTTAGGAAAGAAGTTGATTACAAGCTGAAAATGAGAAGCAAACCAGAGATGAATGAGAGCAGACAGACAGATAAATAGATTAAGAGATGTGTAAACAATAATACAAGCTATTAAAGAACGGCGACTTATGAGTGAGTTAAAGACGTGACTGTTATCTTTACCTTGAGTGGAACAATGAGCTCCGGTCTGCAGATGAGCAGATTTTACTCACTGACACAAGGAAAGTTGAGTTTACACAACACACAACAATTCAAACAAACATTTGATGACAAAATTACAGGAAAATCTCTTCAGATGTTTTATTATAGTGCAACATATAATTCATACTGCACGTGTTATGCAATGATGCCTCACAACGTGTTGCCTTTGGAGAAGATATGTTATTATTGATCCAAGAAATCAAAATTAAGATTTCACCTGGTGAGCCACAGCCCATTCTCATAATTTGCATATAAATAGCACGCACAGTGTGAAAAGTCGTGCAATACATACGCTAAATTCAAATTTTGCGTGCATTTGATACGGCAGTCCTTTCTTTTCACTTAATATGGCGCATCTTTTTGTATCGTTTTATGTATTGGTTTCTCTTTTTTTACCATTGTCGCTTGGGTTTGGGTTTAGAACATCTTTTTTATTACATAAAATGACATCCTAAACCAAACCCCAATTTTAACCCCAACTCCAAGCGACCATGATTTAAAAATAGACAAAACATAGAGAAACCTATATATTATATGACATAGTAAAGCAAATCGCAAATCTAACCCCAAACCAAAGCGACAATGAAGCAAAAGACTTGAGGGGTAAGAAACTTAGGCTACGTTCACACAGCAGGATTATACTGTTTTCATACCTGTATTTGAGTCGGTTGGGTTCACACACAGTTTGTTATTTATGTAAGCCCTGATGGCTGATCGAAACCGTACTGGACAACTTGTGATGTCACTGCGTTAAGGTACATAGTGCATGAACAGCGATGCAGATTTGCTTTGTAATGTTAAGCACGGCTCATATTCTGATACCAGACAGCTGTGCTATAATGTGATTTTTTATAAGCATTCATAGACACCAACTCTCTTTTGTAAACAATGCCAGTTCAATGTGGAAAATAATCATTTCTGTTGACAAGGAAAGTGCAATCTTTGATATGTTTGTCCATCATTGTGGTTACAGAATTGATTTCAGCTGTCAAACCTGATCATTGACAGTGTGAACGCAGATATAGGGTGAGTACTGCTCAGATACAGTAATACTGTATATACAAATCTTGTTGCAAATTTAAAGGTGCCAAAGAATGCATGTTAATAATCTGTTAAATTGTTCTCTGATATCTACAAAGAATGTTTGTGGCTTTATTAAGTGCAAAAATGAACCAGAGTCCATTTACAACCCTAGGATTTGCTTTTAGAATGAAATGATCTATTATTACTTTATTTGGAAGGGTCATGAATAATAATGTTGAGCTCTGCTCTGATTGGCTGTTTCTCCTTCAGTAGCTCTGTGTGTGTGTAAACAGATCTTATGTTTGAGTCTGTATCAGATTTTGAGGAATAATCAATTGTTTGGAGATTGTTAATGGACGTTTCTGAGTGGCAAGTTTGTGTTTTTTCAGTATGGACCTGCAAAACATAACTGTAACCTCAATAGTAGGACTTTAGCCTAAACGCTAGCATATAGCACTAACTCAGCATTGTAATAACATTGTAATGAATTTAATGTGTAATTTAATGTTGGGACGTACATATTGACTGTAACGTCACAGTTGGTTTTATGTTGAGATTGGTCTGTTTTTCAGCGTTTTTTTGCATGCATGAGAGGTTTACATAAGAAGGAGGAAAACGTCGTGTTTGAGGCTCACAATATGTCATTACCATGTACACAACTCTTATGTACACAACATGACATATGGTGCTAATAAATCAGCATTTTGACCTGATGAGCTCAAGGCATGCTTAGACTTATTGGCATCAGGTTGAACTTTGAGTGAAATGTCTCATTTTGAGTTAAAGGAAAAACATTTTTTTGACCAAATGCAAGGTCAATTAAGTGAAATCAGGAATGAACGCTAAGTGCGGGGAATGCAAAATGAACAAAACAAGACAGGAACCGAAAAATCCCGGAGCAGCTGGTGATTTAATGATGTGATTGAGAGATGTTTTTAAAACAGCGGGCAGTTTAATCACTGCGGCTGTCTAATGTTCAGACCGATGATGTTCAGTTAGGATATGTCCGATGTTTTGAGTCGTCTGGAGCGAACTCATTTGATAGATGCATTTCTGTGGGGTTAAGTGAACTCACTCTCTTGATTCATTAAAAATAACCAGTACAACATCACAACATATGTTCAGATAGGAGCTGGTACTCAATAGTTTGAATTGCAAACCCAAAGTTTTGCAAACTTTGTTGTCCAGAAGATAGTAGCTTTTACTAAGGACATCATGACCTTATATTTTACACCCCTTCTCTTTGTCACCACAGACACATTATCATCTCTGGGCAGTGATGAGACATTATCTCAAATATCTCTCTTCAAACTCTTTGACGTGTATCTCTCATCAGTTTAACCTCGCTTAGGGTTTGTGAAGATGAAGTCAAGCTGACTTTATTCTGAGGGGTGTTAAATTAAAAACACTTTTAGCATTGCCGTGATGCCATTATGTCTTAACCTCTCATATAATTGAGCCTCTCAACAGGTGGCAACACTATCTACACATCTTCCTCTTGTATTGTCTTCAATTCATGCACAAAACAAACACAAAGCACAGGGTGTTGTCCAAGAGTAAGGTTTGCATTAACACCACCGCTAAACCTGCATCATCTTTAATATACAGTAGAGACATCAGGTTGAGGTCTTACAGGACTTAATGGGCTTATGAAATGAAAAGTGTTTTGAAGTGTAAGTCCATGCATTAATGCTCTTCAGGTTTATTTCTAGCATGTGCTTAGTAATCTGCGCAGGTACTCTCACTTACACTGATGTACTACTTTATTTTTCGTCAGTCTGCATCACGTTGAACAGTCACAGTTTCTCATGTAGTTTGAAGTTCTCAGTAAAAATTAATTTTGGGTTGCACGATCTCTCCATATTGTTGATAACGTCCAGTGTACGAGTAAGAAACTGCATGTTGTGTGTGCACAGGCCGGCTGCAGAATGAAATGACTGAGGGGGCACGTGAAATGTTTAAGGGGCTTAACGGTGAGGTGTATGATTTTTGAAAAACACTTTGGTAAAGGGAGTTGGGCAGAGTACCAAAACACACTTGTATCCAATCAGCAGTAAGGGGCGTGTCTACTAAACAACATTGTTGCCTGGGTTGCGTATGTGTGGGGCGGGTCTATCAAAAGAAGGTCCAGATTCTGTTGGGGTACGGGTGTGTTTGTTTAGGTGATTTCAAATGTCAACATTGGCTTTCAGAGATCATGCACCCCACCTTTAACTTTAAACCAAAAAACACACAGTAGATTTATTATGCATATCATAAGTCATGGATAATAGATAATAGCGTGGATAAATGTTGGATAAAACCCCGTACATACTAATTTAATTTTACAAATTGTGTGCTGTTTACGTGCCTGTACACAAACACCTATGAGGATAAAGGTAGCTCATAAAGAGAGTTTCATTAAAGGCGGGGTGCATGATCTTTGAAAGCCAGTGTTGATATTTGAAATCACCTAACCAAACACACCCCTACCCCAATATAATCTGGACCTTCTTTTAATAGACCCGCTCCACACATACCCAACCAGGCAATAATGTTGGTTAGTAGACACACCCCTTAATGCTGGTTGGCTACAAGTGTGTTTTGGTAGTCGCCCGACTCTCTATTACAAAGTGCTTTTCAAAAATCATGCACCCCACCTTTAACTCGATGATGACATAATGTTTGTCTGACCTGACCGAGACCTGTGTGGTCGCAACATCTTCTTTTTAAAAATTTTGAGAGCAGTATTAGCAGTGTGCCGATTTTTGATCTTTTACGAAAAACAGTAGCTCACTCATAAAAGATTATCGTTTTTATTACATTTATAGTAAATATTACCATGAATCAAGGTTATAATAGTTTTGCATTTTACATTTTTATTTTGAGAACCACACGAGTCATGACTCAACGCTGACCTTACACACTGAGCTGCGTTACATGCTACTTTATTTTATAGGCAAAATATGATAATTTCTTCATTTTTTGAGATTTTAGGTATTTTAATCGCATGCTTTATTTTGGATGCAATAAATTATGAATGAAATAAGCAACAGCGGACATGCTCGACCTGATTTTGTCAAGTGAGAGATGTACACAGGGCAACATATTGTAACATTTTTGTAAATTAAACCTAAACTCACCCCAAACCCGACCATAACCAAACCCTAAAATCAAAGGGAAATAATAAATGAAAAACAATTGTCTAGAAGCAGCTAATCCAGGTTTTAAGCTTAAACTTGAAACAAATTTATTTCTGAATTCTGATTGGTTGATTGAAATGTGTCCCAGGGTCAACATACTGTAGCCCTGAGGACATCAACAACTTGGCAAATTCAGGAGATCCCAGTGGACACGTAACTGCATTTTGTTATCTGATAAAATTAAAAAAATAATCCAAAACTATTTCAAAACACAGTAGCTACCGCAATATTTAGTTGACCGAAACTGTGAACAAAAATCATGTTTAAAAGTCCATTTATTAAAGATTATATCTAGATTTGCCCCTAGAGGGAGCACAGATCACATGTCTGATTCTGAGGTCAAATATGATGCAAAAAGCGGTCCGCTAATAATTCTATATTTATATTATTTTTTAACATGAATTAAATGAAAGCATTACATTTAGATCTGCTGACGTTGCATCAATTTTATTTTTATTTACTGTTTGTTGATCATTACAGCCAATGGCAGACGTGATCAATGAGCGCATCAATATAGCGCTTAAATTAGGGGTGGCTCCATACCACTTTTCCCATTACCGATACGATTTCGAGTACTTGAATTCAGAGTATCGGACGATCCTAATATTTTTATTGATCCTTAGAATTGTGTGTGTGTATATACACAAATACACACACACACACACACACACACACACACGCACGCACACACACACACACGCTAAAAAAATTCTACTGGTTTCCATTAAAATACAATTAGGAACCATTAGCTTTTACCATTTAAACCACATTTGTAGTGTGTTTTGGGACATGTTCCAGTGGGGTTTAATAGTCCCACCAACACAACCCAACCCAAAAAATACCAGTAGAGACCCACAGAGACCATTATAGTTTCTATCACAACCAATACAATTCCCATTAAACCCATTAAATCCAATACAATTTCTGTAATGGTTTCTGTTGTGCAGGGAAAATCAAGATAATGTAATGTTAAAGGTACAGTATGTCGGATTGTGGCCAAAACTGGTATTGCAATCACAAAACTTGTGGCTAAAACTGGTACTGCAATAACACAACTGGTGGCCAATACACAAAATGACAACATAAACATCAGTTGAGGGCTGCAACTCCACTTTTTAAATGACAATATCCTGGCCAGACCACTGTTGTCAGTGATATAAGTATTTGAATGAAAATGATTTCTTAATGTCTAGTGACATATCAGGGCCATTTTATGATTCATTTATATACATTTCTTACATACTGTTCCTTTAAGTGTAAAAACTCATTTAAAATGAGTTTTCTTTATACTTCAGTTAGTTTTGTAAACACACAAAACCATTTCAATTAGTTATCTTTTTTGTAAAGCCTTGTTTTTAAACCTTGCTATAAATACCAAAAATAAAGGGGGCACAAATCACATCTGAGGGGGCAATGCCCCCTTTAGCCCCCTCATGAAGCTGGGTCTGTGTGCGCATCTGAGTAAACTTCAGGCCAACATATTTTTGATGGTTTAATACGGTGCATTTCAGTCAGAATATTACCATGGTTTGTCAAGAAAAGGAAAAAACCCGAAGGCTAAAGTTAGATTTAAATTCACATTTCATGAAAGGTGATGTTATAAACACACACAGATACACAACACTAACACAACTAAACACATTGAACTCTTGTACAGTATACCATCTGTGTGCTGGTGTCCATTCTGTCTGTTTCCACCCTAAGCAAAGCCAATAAATGAACCACTAACTGTAATGATACAATAACAATCAAATAATATATGGTGGTGTATACACAGGTAAAGCTCTCGCATCTGTGATGTGATGCCCCCTGTCTGTCAGAGATTAAACATTTTTATTTACAAACATCATATTGGTAAACTGATAACATGATTTCTAACAGAAACCTCTGACTGTCACATCAAAGCAGCAGGTATTTAATGAACGTAATGACTCTGAAATCCTCTCAAAACTAATACATGGGCAGATGGATCACATTATATTTATGTTGTATTTGTTCGTTCCCTGGCTGAACACCAGCACAATGTCAGTCACCAAAGATGCTACATAAATCTGAATGAAACAAACAACCTGTGGACAGTCTGTTTCTGTTTTTACCGTTCTCTAGGGCCCTTGTGTGGTCATATGTGTGTATTACAGCACTGTACACTGTAAAGCAGACAAAGAGATAAAGACAAAGAGAGAATCTGATGATGAGATATCATGAAACTATTTAACAGACTACCATGATTTCAGTCAGTGGCTGTGTTCAGAATAACATGCATTTATACTACATACTACTGTGTTTCTGCATGTACATACTATCTTGTGAAAGTATTTGAAAATGTGAAAACTCAGGTGCAAGTTTGGAAAACTTTTTGGATAGAAATTAATAAAATATTTTAATATTATCATCCTAATAATGTCAATTATAAAACAAATAATTTTGTATTACATTTTATATTATTGAACCACTGTTGAAATCTCTTTAGGGTGTTAAGTGTTCAGTCGACACATTAACTCTTTCCCCACCATTGATGAATTATCTCGTCAATTAGGAGAAAACATTTCCCTGCAAATGACGCTTTCCTGACGAGTTTTTTACGGTGATCTGTAATTCTGCTATTATCCACTAGATAGTGCTCTTACCCAATTTATAAAAACTGAAGCAAAAGCTAATTTAACAAATGTTTAAACTCCGTGTATGTTTTGATAATCGTTCTGAATCTAATCTCTAACAAAATTCCTTTACAAAAATACAATTATTTCATCTTTTCGCTCAAAATGTGGTCTTTTTGAAGAAACCTACCCATATTTAATGCTGCGTTCACACCAGCCGCGCCAGAGGCGTCAAACACAAAGTAGACCCGCGAATGAGGCGGAATCGCGCCTACCGTGCTGTGTTAAACATCTCATTCACGTCGCGAGACCTCCAGACACCCATCAACGCGTCTTTACATTGACTTAACATTGAAATCATCCGCGTTTGACACCTCTAACGCAAATTGAGTGTTGCCGCGAGTTGAAAAATCTGAACTTTGCGGAAAAACGCGGTGCGTTAACCAATCAGAAGCTTGCTCTAGTAGTGATGTGATTACAGGAAGCAAGCGGAGTCGCAGATGCCCCTCCCATAACGCGAATTTCCGCGTAAATGTCTTACACGTGAATTTGACGCTTTAAACGCATCTGGTGTGAACCCACAGTTAAGAGGTTATAAAAAAGAGAACAAATGAAGAAAGGATAAAACTTTTTTTCCCCGTTTTGTTTGTTTGAAAGCAGAGGGTCTGTTCTTTCATTTGATATATTTGTATGTTTATATATTTATAGAAGAACATTTTCCTGGAAGGCATTTTGAAACTTCACAAAAAAAGGCTGGCGGTTACTGAGTTAAAGATGCCACATTGTGTCTCAAAGCGATATGCGTACAACATGCCCCCCAATTTCAAATAAAGATGATTCTGCCCTTAGTACTTTTCAACTCACTGCCACCATTCCCATGTTTTTGTTTGTTACTTAGATTAGAGTGAAGTAACATATACCCAATCACAAGTGAGCATTATAAGGCGAATCATCACAACCACACACGCGTTTGGTTGAGCATCAAAGTTTAAAGGACAAGAGCGGGAACAAAGTTAACCTGTCACTGCATCATCTCAAACGCAGTGCAGTGTCTGCACAAGCGATTATTTAACATTCTGAACACAGCCATTGTTTTTATCATCTATGATACTAATGATTGGGGTCATGGCTGACCCTGATTGGACCATTGGTAAATGCTACCTCTGCCCTAAACAAGGAATGAAAAACTTTCTTCTGCCAGCATTTCGATACACCATAAAGCATCACATTATTTGGATTATTGAATTTCCCTTCTGACCGTTAGAGTCTTTACCCTGAAATCTCCATCTTTCCTGATGTCCACTTTAAAACACATCTATTAGCAGATCTTTTCCACCAGGAGGACGTCCAAAGTCAAACGTCACCAGGGTGAGAGATCCATGTTAGGACAAGACAAAGGTCCAAATCTCTCATACCTAGCAGCCTCATAGTGTCCCCTACATCTTAACAGAGGTCAGAGACGTAGTCAAAGTCTTTAAAGTGGTCCTGGTCTTTGCGTGTGAGGCTGCGGGTTTCACGAGGAGGCGTCAGAGCCGGAGCTTCATTTGTAAACTCTGCATCAAAGTTACTGACGTCCTCTTTTCCTGTCACGGCCGGGACGAACGGAGGAGGAACTTTCCTCTGCAACAAAGCCTCAAAGTCCATATTCTGCAAAGAGAGAGAGAGAGAGAGAGAGACATATACCGTCAATTCCTATTTATATGCATGCATCACTTGTCATTTCCTTCCTACCTAAAACTCTTGTGAGTCAGTCACGAATATAACAGTTAGTCCATAAACTATTATCTGAACTAATCTGAAGAAATCTGAATAATTAGTTCATACTCTGAAGAACGGCTGTTTCTTGATGTCCTCAGCATCTTTCTCACTGGAGCCCAGTCGCTTCTCCGCATTGCGCCTCAGCAACTATAAATAGAAAACAAAGGTACACCTGTCGTTTATTTATTCATCCTTAACCAATCACAGAGCAGCAACAAGAGAAAGTAGATCTTTACCCGTCTCATAATCCCAATTGCCTCAGTGGAGAGGAATCTTGGGTACCGTACTTCATCATTGACAATGCTGTCAAACACTTCCTCCTCATCATCACCTGGAAATGGTGACTAAAAAGAAAAGAAACCACAGAAAATGGGACAATTATTAAATATACAAGTTTTTTTTCTTTTCTCTTATTAGAGATTCAGTCAATTTATAGACCAATTTAGAGTAGACATCACAGTTACGTCACTGCAAGCTGCGCGCGCAATGCGGTTGCAGAAAAACAGTGGAAATGAATTAGACACGAGTGAAAAGAGCAAGATAACTCACTAGAAAATGATCTGCTGTGCTGTTAAGTGTCAGAATAAGAATGCCAAAAAAGGTGGCTTTCATTTTTATAGAATACCATCGTCGAAGACATCATTTGAAGATAAACGTAGGTGTTTATGATTACAATAAGCCCTTAAACGGACAGAATGGAGCGAGGAAATCATCTGGAAATCTTTTAATAATTAGAATAGAAAATAAGTAGAGAAGATGTCCGGTGTTCTGTCGAAGTCTGTTCCCTCCATGTGTTTCTTATAGCATTTTTATCATGTTACAATTATAATTTATTAAGGAAGAAATAATAAAAAACAGGAAAATTATGAAATATTTAATAAACGCTATTATATATAATACATGATAGTATTGCTTTTATATGTACTTTAGCGATTCAGACTGTAAAAATATTTGATTTAGCAAAAAAGAACAATACATATACATTACATACATGCATATCAGTAGCCAAGCCATTTAAACTTTTTATCTATCTAAAAAAATAAACGTAACGTGATTAAAACGCTATAAGAAACATTGCACTAAAGGGAAACATAAAGGAATCAGACTTCGACAGAACACCGGATCCATAAAAATCACGGTTTAATGCTAAAACACTTCACAACCCTACTGCGGTGCAGTCACTTTCTGCAACCAGTTTGGCTCCGCCCACAAAATACGTCATCTCTGTTTGCAAACACGAAATTGGTCTATACTGTATGATAAATAACAGGCGTCATATTAAACTAGACATGCCTTTCTATCTAACATGAAAACAGTCCTTAAAGAAGAAAAAATAATATTCAGAGCAAAGGACACAGAAAGAGAGTCGTAAAGGGCTGTGTGGGGGCCTAAACATCTGTGGGTGCGTAATTATCCAATCAAATTCGAGCTTTGGATGCATTAAAGAAAATAAACTTGTGTGACTACACCGCATGTGACACGCCAACCAGAAGTGATGTATTTCAGTGTGTTCAAACTAAAACACTGTGTGCAAGGTGAGAATTATTCATCCTTTTTTGTTTCACTTTTTCAGTTACACTTAAATACTTTAAAAATGATTGATAACTGGATAGTAAATTACTGGAATGAGCTTCTCTCCCATGACACAGATTTACGATTAACTGAAATTTAATTACGACTGCCACTAGGGGGCGAACTCCCGACAATCTTGTCTGGATGTAGTGTACAATGAAAAGGCGGTTTAGCCTATAAATCTTTAAAATATTAAAAAAAGAAAACATGAAGTGCAATTTTAGTCATTAGGAGAAAACTGACTATAAGTATGTTGTGAATACTTGACATGCAACAATTAATGAAAGTTAAACCGTTATAAACAAAACAAGTTTGTGCGAATAAGGAGGAATCGTGTCTACCGCGCCGCACTAAACGCATCATTCGCGCCACGAGACCTCCAGACGTGCACCAACGCGTCTTTACATTGACTTAACATTGAAATCACTCACGCATGACACCTCTACCGCGGCTTGTCTGAACGCAGCATTTAGAGCTCTACATGTGTTGATCTTTTACACAATGTTCATAGTTCAAAACTATTAACATTTGGCTCTTGCAATGTTAAACTGCAATTGTTTTTTAAATATTTAAAAAGAAAATATGAGTTTCCAGTAATTAAAAGGCGAAATACTTCTTTTTTTGAAAATGCATGTTATTTTATTGTATGACCTATAACAAAAGCAACAAAAACAGCATAAGAGATTTTATATATATATGTGTGTATACATATATATATATATAAACACACACACACACATACAAAAAATATAAAAAGGTAAAAAAAATCGCCCGCATCATATTTACAATTTTTAAAACTAGTTCAAAAAGAAAAGTAGTTGAAGACCCCTGCTGAAGGTCCTACCGAGAATGTCCACGTCGACATGTAACTGAAAATCCAGCATTCGCTGTTCATAAAAAGTTATTTCTGTTAGAGACGATAACTTGCTTTATTGTAGACTTTGGGATTTGAAAATGTAGAAAAATTTATAATGTAAAAATGTAAAATCAGTAAATAATAAGTCATGCTACACACACCTCTCCAACCAGCATCTCATAAATGAGCACACCGAGACCCCACCAATCAACTGCTCTTGTGTAAGATGTGTCCGTCAAAACCTCTGGAGCAAGAAACTCTGGAGTACCACAGAAAGTGCTGGTCCTGTCCCCAAAACCCATTCCTACAGAGAGAGAGAGAGTTTTTGTCATGCCAATAAAAATCTTTAGCATCATACTGTATTCTGATTATCAGTTTACTGTAGTGTATATTCAGCAGTGTGCACTACAATCATAGTTGTGTTATTTCATGACAAGAACTGTCTGATCTAGATTATTAAACAAAAACCAGACTCATTGTTCTCTTCATTTATGCATGTAACATCTTTCAGTGTGTAACTCACCCTCCTTACAGAGGCCAAAGTCTGCGATTTTTACATAACCTTCAGTGTCCACAAGGAGATTGTCAAGCTTTAGATCTCTGACACAAACACACAAACATTAGTAAAGATTAATTACGTCTGATAACTAAGTCCGCTGAAATATAATATGTTGTGATGTGCTAAAGTGTTTGTGTGTTTCTTCTACATTATAGCGACGTTGTTACTAAAATGCAAGAAAGACTTCATAATAATAATTCTGTCACTCCAGGATTTTGTAATTATTTTTGGGATCAAAAATACTGATTTTGCGGCGGTAATTTTCAGAAATCTGCGCAATTTTTTTTCTCTCTGTAATTAGGATATCAATGCTTGTCTAATATTAAATAATTATTAATAAGTTCTCAAGTAATTAAATAATTAAGTAAACAGTCAGTGATATAATAAGAACAGAGAAAAAAAATAAAAATATGACAATTTTTGATTACCATAGACAGCTGTCACACAGCGATTTTAATAAATGGGTCACCAGGATGATTTAAGGAAAATGTTATTAAAATAATTAACCACTTCAGCTGCATAAATATTTGATCGTAAATAATAAATTCTTATCGCCAACAATCTTTTCTTTTGTCAAATAAAGCCCAAAATATTCACCAAGTTGTCTACTGTGTATCGTGGCAGAATATAGATCATTTTCTTAAAACAATTATGAGACCTTTTTCATTTTGCAGCAGGGTCACAAAATAATGCAACATTTTGATGATTTTGCGCTGTATTTGTAATCGCAGAATCGGGATAAACCTTAATATGAGTTGAAGTTTGTGTGTGTGTACTTACCTATACACAATCTTATTATCGTGAAGGAACTGAAGTCCCAAAACTACACATGCAGAATAAAACCTATAACACATAAACATACACATAAACATGTTACCACTACATTATTTTACACATTGCATTGTTTATCTGCACACAAGTAATACAAACTGCAACATAATAATAACTACACAACACACCATTACAGACACAATTACAGCAGATTTAGGCGGTGATATTTTATCAAAAACCAAATGTATTTTTATTGTGTTTTGCACTAAAGTATTGTAACCTTGAATTTGTTAAATCATTATTTTATTTTATTGTTGTTTATTAACGATTTTATAAAATTAAAAATGTTTCTGTATGCCTTATTTCTATGTAATACTTTTTGGTGCATCTGCCCCTGGAGGTGCGTTTGTGTTAAGAGAAGGAGAAGTAGTATGTCCGAATTCATTGTATTTAAAAAACAGTAGGCGAAAAGTACCCGGATGATCTACTACTTCCGGCAAGATCCAGAAGTGTTCATTTGATAGATACTTTTCTATCCTGTTAGCCCCCGAGAGTGGATATCTAATGAATAAGATGACGGAGGGGATGTGTTTTTTATTAAAAATTAGTGCTGGGCAAAGATTAATCGCGATTAATCGTATACAAAATGAAAGTGATTTGTAACATAATATATAAGTGTGTTCTGTGTGTAATTATTATGTATATACAAATACACAAACATTAACTTAAGTATTTAAGAAACATTTACATGTGTGTATATATATATGTATTTATATTTTTATTTATTCTATATTATATATACCTTTTTTTTAATATATATAAATAAAACTTTCTGAAATGTTTACATGTATATGTGTGTGTAAAATAAATATACATAATAATTACACACAGCACACACATATATTTTATGTGAAAATTTACTATTTATGGCGATTAATCTTTGATTAATCACATATTAAACAGCTGTCCCCCTATCCATATTCATACTATATAGTACCTACTGTTTTAACGGTCAATGAGTAGATCCTTCATCTAATTCAGTACCTACTGTCACAGTATACGATATCGGACACAGTCACTGTGATAAAAACAAACTTACACAGATCGTTGTTCAGAGAAGACATCAGCGTGTATGTGCATCATCAGATCACCGCCTGCTGTGTACTCCATCACGAAACACACATGTTCTGATGTCTGAAAACACGCAAAAAGGTTCACCAGGAACGGATGCCTGGCGCTGTTCACCGTCTCGAAGATTCGCTTCTCACATAGCAAACTGAGAGAGAGAAATCAAAAACAAAATATGCTATATTACAATATGTACAAAATATTATATGTTTAATACCATTTTATAAGATTATAATCTGAAGACAATAATTTTGCAATAATACCATATATACTACTTTATATATTGTATAGATCTATGGTTTATTTTTTATTTTCTTAAAGCAATGCAACATTGTAAAAAGTATTATAAATACATTTGACTTGACTTCATATAGTGTTCACTGCTGGAAAGATGGTTTATCACATAATCCCAAAATCTACCTTTCCACCTCATCCCGTGCCACAATGTCTCCTTTCTTCAGAGCTTTAATGGCGTACAGATTTCCTGACTTTTTGTATTCAGACAGCAGCACCTGAGATTAAACACACACATACACACAACATACAGATGAAGTTTATTTCACAGACTGAGATTTATTGTGATCTCATGACTTTACAATTACTGGTACCTTGCCAAAATGCCCTCGTCCCAAAACAGCGATCAGTCGGAAATCCTCAAGACCCAGAGATGAACCCGCTGGCCTGTACAAACACAAACAGAGCAAGCCGGATGCAATTAAACAGACTGTTCTGAGAACAGCGGCTCGTGTAAATGACTTTGTTGTGTACAGTATGTGTGTGTGTCTTGTGTTACTGTGTGTGTGATTGTGTGTTTCATGCTGGCTCTTGGCTCGGTCTGGAAGACATATTGTGTGCTGGTAGGAGATGTACCTGCGCTGGGAATTATGGGAAGCTTTCCTGACAGCCCTCTGAGGTGTGGGAGGTTCAGGAGAGCCAGAATCTGTCTCTGAAACACTGTCCATCTGACAAACAAAGACATTAAAAACAATAAGCTATATTAGTGGCCTGAGAACTGATCGAGAACCAATGTGTGCTTATGGTGATCAATAACGACACATGACAGTCAACACTACATCATTTATTATTCTGCTTTAATCCAGTATTAGATCATGTTGATGTATTAGTAATCAGGTACATGAGATTTACTTTTTATTTTAAAATGTAAAAAAAACATATTATAGTTTATTAAAAATCTTTCTATTTTTTAAATATGTTTAAATATCTCAGTGCTGTGTAATTTTAGAAACCCACTGACAACACCATCTGCTCTCTCTCTCACCGTGTGTAACCTCTGTGAGAAGTTTCTCCTCCTCTCTGATGCTGGAGATTCACCGTCCAGTTGAATCTTCTGGATTGAAATATCAGCACTGAAATACACACACGTGCCCACACACACACGTTTACTACACTGTAAGCGCAGACAAATTAATTCAATTGAAAGTGGACATATGATGAAAATCTCACTTTTTCCATGTTTAAGTGCTATAATTGGTTCCCCAGTGCTTTTATCAACATAGAAAATGTGTAAAAGATCAACCCAGTAACTTGGTTTTGGTAAACTATTCTCTGCAAGCATTAAAACAATCCCGACCCTTAATCTGCACTATCCAAACACGGCACTGACATTTAGTGCAGAAAGAGAGAGACAAAATAATTGACAGCACAATTAAGTTCAATTTCAACAAATGTTATTATGGTGATCAGTGTTTGCTTCAGCTCATTTGCATTTTAAAGGACACACCCAAAACCGCACATTTTTGCTCACACCTACAAAATGTTAATTTTAACATTATAATAAGTTATCTGTGGAGTATTTTGAGCTAAAAGTTCCCAAAACATCCCCTTTAAAAAAACATTGGGTAACTCACTGCCCTAAAAATGTTAATTTGGCCTTTTTAAACAAACAAGTAACTTTAAGTTAAATCTACTTAAGATTTTTATACAGGCAATTTTATTTTTTTAATTCACTGAACGTAAAATTTCTCATTCCAGCAATATATTCCAGCTTTTTCCTCCGTCATCCCCTTTCAATCTTGCAGCCGTCTCTCTCTCACTCTCTCTCTTTGCTTGATCGTGCACACAGGCGCTGCTAAACATACAGTGCTGTATAAACGTTGTTGCAAGTTTCTTAAGCCAGAGTAATGAATAGGTTATTGGCATTTTGCACGGGAATAGAAGATCGGATTAATATCCGTTTAGCCAAGACTCATTTATGTTTTAACAAGTCTATCGCTATCTGATCAGAGAAGTGACCAGGTGTAAGGCCTTATAATGACTGCTAGAATGTTAAAAAATATTTATTGTTAAATAATGTGAAATACATATACTAAAAACCACATTCTGAAAATGTAACTTGTGCAATGGTGAGAAAATTGGCGAAATAATTAGGAAAAATGAAAAAAATATTCGGCCTTGGGTTGAGTTTGTCATTTTATACGGCTTCGGCCAATAATTTTCCTTTTGGTGCAACCCTTGTTTATGAGGGTTAGCAGTAACTCAACATACGTTCATCCAGAGTGCGTTGTGTAGTTGTGTTTATTTACCTGCTGTTGTGTGTGTTGTGGTGATGTGGGTAGTTGTGTGCTGATGGGCTGATGGTAATGGCATTCTTCAGCAGTCGAACCCATGTGGTCATGTCAACATTTAACTGCTTTGCACGCATGAACGCTTTACCTGAGCAAACACACACAACAAACACACACTAAACATCATAAAGTGGTAAAAGCACTGGAATGATTTACCAAATAATGTTCGAGTATCAGACACAGTCAATTACTTTTAACGCTTAACTTAAGACATTCTTCTTTAACAAAGCATTCACATAAAATGTCCAGGTTATGTACCTATCCCGCAATAGCTAGTGTGTCTAGAACAGGGGTGTCAAACATGCGGCCCGCGGGCCGGATACGGCCCGCAAAGGTGTCCAATCCGGCCCGCGTGATGATTTATACAGTATTATTAAATATTAAATACATATTTTAAAAACCCTTTTAGGCGGGTGTCTAGTTCGTTTTTAATATGAAAGACTTGCGGAAAGCAGCAAAACGCGGAACATAGACTAAACACGGTGCCCAAAAATCTTGCCGTTTTATTGTTACCGCTAAAGATCCACTGATTCCGGTGATCCACTTCGTGTTTTCTCGCCCGCTCCGCAGCATCTCTGTGTCCACTCTCTGCCTGGAGAGCGAAGACGACCGTTTCCAAAGTTCGTTGCATTAACAGGTAGATTCATTACATTATATCAGTTGTTAAACCGCAGAATTAGTAATTTGTAAGTTTGTTTATGTATTTCTTCCGGTAATAATTTGCTGTCAGTGTTCTAAAAGTGCTAACAACTTAGCAAGCTAACAAAAACAAAATATCCACATTCTTATTAACGTTACAATGTTTGTCTAATCGATTTAATGTTCCCGATCAGATCTAAGTTAATATAAACACTAAATTCGCTGTTGTTGGCACTCTTTGTAGACAAAAAATACAAAAAACACCAATGCCTTCACAAAATAACGACAGAGAACGGAAAGAGAGGCTTTTAGCAGCAATTCAACATTGCAAACATGGATTCAAAGCTCCATCAAGCCAGCAGGTAAATCATATTGAATATTTTGCAGATTGTCACACTTTAATTCTTATTATATTTCCCATTATAATCACTTGTCTAAGTTGATGCTAGAAATATAATACATAATATTTATAATACTTTATTAAAACCATAATAATAGTACCACCTCCCATAGTCCCATTTTTGGTTTGGGCCACTGCCCCATCTAGCATTTTCTAAATGACTGTTCTCATTACAAATATATTCCAAAGAAAAGTGAATGGTTTATAAATAATTTTGGCATTAAGGCAAAAGAAGTTAAATTAAAGCTTTTCAACCTATAAGGCCAGTGGGTTTTGTTCAGATGTAAATTTGTGTGTATAATATACAGTATGAGTGTGACCTTATGAAATGTAGTTTTCACAGAGCTGTGTGTTTCTCTGGTTTTCTTGCTAAACAAACTAATTAATTGGTTTGTTAAGTTAATTTTAACACAATTATCAGCACACTAAGGTTTAAAAAAATTATCCGGCCCGCACTTCATGGCGTTATTTACCATCCGGCCCACAGCCTAAAATGAGTTTGACACCCCTGGTCTAGAACAAAGCATTCACATAACTCATCTGGGTAATATACTAAGCCGCAATAGTTAGCCTGTCTGGAACCGAGCTGTTTAAACCACAATACTTTTTGTGGTTTTGTGTTTTTTCTCCTAGGGTTTTTTTTCATCCCCTGGAGAGTCCGCCACCATTGGCTTAACTTACTACTTTACTGTATACGTTACACTATTACTACGCTCGCTTTTCTATGCTTTTTCCTACATCTATTAATGTAAAGCTGCTTTGAAACAATTAAATAAAATTGAATTGAATTGAAACACAACACACGCTTATCTCATGACAACTTTAAAATATTTCATCATTTTATAAGCTTTCCATGTAAATATTATCTTTGGATGTTTGGATGTGTGTGCACTCTACACTGTAGACAACACTCTATTTTATGCTATCTTTTTATTTTTCCAAGAAAAGTTATCTTTTTCTCAACATAAAGATGCATCTTCTCTGTATGAGAGTGATCATTATTTTAAAGTTCTTACCCTGCTGTTTAGAGAAAATCTTCCTCTGACGCTGGAGACGTGGACCTCTCTCTATGACTGGATTAAAGAACATCACCTGTAACACACAACACAAACTGGACTTATTCATACACATCATATATGTGTGTGTGTGTGACAGTGAATGCGAGCAAAATTGTGTGTATATGTTAGTGTGTACATGTGTACCTCTGCCAGCAGCAGTCCCTGAGGTTCAAGCTCTAGTTGTATTTTGTGTCTCTGGTTGTCCAGAAACTCCTCCAGCTTGAGATATTTAAGCGCGCAGAGTGAGCGATAGTCACGCCAGTATACTGCGATCTCCATCTCTCTGGACTAAACACAGTGAGAGTGAACATGATATCTGAACATCACAGTGTGTGTCTGTGTGTGTCTTTGTGTGTGCATGTGTGTGTGTGTGTGTGTGTGTGTGTGTGTGTGTGTCTCACTCACTCTTTCCAGCTCAACAGTGAAGCTTTGATCCCAAGTCAGTTCTCCAACACCTTTCCAACACGTCTGACCAACAACACAGTTCTCCAGCTTTAACACAGCACTCACCTCCGCTAAACACAAACACATACAATATCAGATCATTCTGTGCAAACCACACACAAACATTATTAACTCTTTCCCCGCCATTGACGATTTATCTCGTCAATTAAGAGAAAACGCTTCCCTGCCGATGACGAGTTTTTACAGCAATCTATATTTCCGCTATTATCCACTAGGTGTTGCTCTTACACAACTTATAAAACATTGAGGCATCCACTGATTCAAAAACAGTAAAAACTCTGTGTATGTTTTGATCATCGCTCTGAATCTGTGCCCGGTTGCATGAAACTCCTTAAGTGAGGGTTTCCCTGAGGGAGAAAAAATCCCTGAGGTAAGGGATTTATTTAAGAGCGTTGCAACAAAGGTCTTAACTGTCACCCTTACCTAAGTGTTGATACTAAGTATTTTACGATAGTCTCTGCCAAAACACGGCAGCGGAGAAGCAGTTGCTACAGTTACAAAATCTCACAGCGTAAACAAATCAACGCACGCAGCTCAACAGACGGTGAATTTGTGTACAATGAAACATCGCAAATAACAGACTGTAAAGTGCCGCATGCATGAATACTCAAAGTAATTCAAACTGGAAACACTTTATTTTGACGGACGATCAAACCGCCATTCTTCTGATAAATGCGCATCACTTTTCTCTAGGGATTATTTCGATTGTTAGAAATGCGCGTTTGTGCTTCATTTTCTTAAAAAAAAAACATAAAATCAGCCATCGCGTGTGACGTTAAGGGACCTGTTTTAGTCCCTTAAGTTTTTAAGGGAAAATGGGACTTAAGGACTTTGTAGCAACGCATAGCAGAACCTAAGGTAATACTTTAGCATTCAAGGGTAAATACTTATTGACAGCCTTAAGGTTCACTTAAGGGTTTTTCTTGCAACCCATTTTTTATTAAGGGTACCCTTAACCTTATATTTAAGGGATTTCTTAGCTTAAGGACTTTCATGCAACCGGGCACTGATCTCTAACAAAAAGCCTTAACAAAAATGCAATTATCTCAGCTTTTTGCTCAAAATGTTTAATTTTTAGAGAAACCTACCCATATTTGAGAGGTGATAAAAACAAATAACAATTTTTTTTGTTTAAAAAGCAGAGGGTCTGTTCTTTAATTTGATATATTGTATATTATTGTATGAAAATCATAAAAATGCTGCAGCTGGCTGGTAAATTCTTTAAAAATAAATGCTGGTGGGGAAAGAGTTAATTTCACTAAATAAATAAAATGTCAAATGAGACAAACAGATGTTTAACAGCCCATATTTACAGTGATATCACTTTAACACACAAACAATCTTACAGGACAGATCTTCAGTTTTGCTGGGTAGTTTCAGACTAAAGCTGCTGTTTCTGGTGCTCAGTGTGAGTTTAAAGGGTCGTCCGTCTCCCGGATTAAAGTGTGGTAAGACCACCGGTGATGCTCGACTGCGGCCTGGGACGATGTCCAGCAGCCCAACACAACCTAACAATCGAACCTGCAGCGTCCCTGAAAAAAAATCAGCAAGTTATATTACCACAATCTAAATACAGTTTAAAACCCTCAGACAGATTCTTTTCTAGCAATAACATGAAAAATGTAGTAGAGTAATCGGGGCACAAACTACTAAAAGTTAATGAATGACATAATGTATGTTAAAACGCCAAAATAGGTCTAAAACATTGGCATTTTCCCTAATGAAGCTATATCACTGAACAGTAGCTAGGTGCTTAAAGAAAAGTAAAAAAATATTTGTTTGGAAAGATTTCTTAATAAAATTTCACTCAACACTACAACGATGTGAAAATGCTTTATAAAGGATTCAAATGATGTCAGTTCCTGGGTGCCACAATTTATAAAAAAATAGGACATGAATTTGTAGCCTCTGTTTCTTATGTCTAATGTGTTTTATGAGCATTAAAGGGGACATTTCACAAGACTTTTTTAAGATGTCAAATAAATCTTTGGTGTCCCTAGAGCACATATGTGAAGTTTTAGCTCAAAATACTTCACAGATAATTTATTATAACATGTTAAAGTTGACACTTTATATGTGTGCACAAAAATGTGCCATTTTTGGGTGTGTTTTTTAAATGTTAACGAGATGATAATGCAAACACTGATCACCATAATGGTGGTTTGTTGAAATTGAAACTCAATTGTGCTGTCAATTATTTTCTCTCTCTGCACTAAATGTCAGAGCCGTGGTTGGATAGTGCAGATTAAGGGGTGGTATTATTATAATAGGATCCCCTTCTGACATCACAAGGGGAGGCAAATTTCAATGAGCTTTTTTTCACATGCTTGCAGAGAATCCAAAACTAAGTTACTGGGTTGATTGAAGCAATGGGGATCCAATTATAGCAATTAAACATGGATAAAGTCAGATTTTTATGATATGTCCCCTTTAATAAAGTTGATAAGTGAACACAGAACAGCTGGTGTACCGGTGAGAGGTGAGGGTCTGCTGAGAGTGCTGTACTGATTGTGAATGTAGGGGGCGCTGTGACGTGAACTGAATGCTGAAGATGATGACAACACCAGTTCCTCTTTGATCAGACACGCTTTAGGATGATCTTCTGGTAGATCAACCAAACGCTGCTCTAACGACACTCGCAGAAGATCCAAACGCTGAGAAGCTTCACTTAATCGACTCTGAGCCTAAAGAGACAAAACACACGTCTCAATCTCTTAATATGGCAACATTTGCAATGAAAAGTTAAATATTTCAATCTTTCTTCTCAATGATCTGAATGTCTCATTTGTTTGTTCAGTTGGAATATTTATCAGTGTGTGTGTGTGTGTTTCACCTCAGCAATGGCTTTCTTGTCTTGTGCTTTACCAGTTCCCAGTAGTCTCAGCATGTTTTTGGCACCCTCTGCCATGGCGTGCTCCACACGGTAATGATGCCAGAGCTCCTCGATTCTGAGCTCCACCCCGCACATATCATCTTTACCTGCACACACACATTAATATATCAAAACACATCCACTTATATATCCTTTACTGTATAAAAACTTAAATCTGTCTGTATGACTAAAGATTATATTCCAAATCATATGACAACTGGATTTGAGCAACAGACCAAAATCTCTTTTAAAACGTATTAATAAAAGCTAGATTTAGATTACGCAAAAGTAAATCCCACAATGCATTGTAATTGATGTGACAGTCATTGTGCTGTGTGACGAATGAACCAGAACCTTTCAACATCTCATTTTTGATTCATGAAATTTTACTAAAAGCTTGCACCAGCGGAAACCATTTTTTTGCCGTTAAAAGAACTCCGGATTGTCAGGATTTTCTGATGACACGCAGTGAAAAAATTAGCAATGAAAAGGCGTGGTCACGACTGTTTTTTGCGACAGACCATAATGCATATGCATTTGTAGGAGTTTCCCTTTCAGATGTAAAATTTATGGGAGGAGAGGATTTAAATCAATCACACGATGCAACTTACTAAGGTTTGCACTCGTGAGTTTACTGCCAGTTGTTCCAATATTTAAGGACTAAACAAGCATGTCTTACATTGGTCATTATAGAAATTAGATTTTTGTGCCTGTGTTCTTTAATGTCAGTAAATCACGCACAGTAATTGTCCAATACCATTTGCACTTTTTTCAAATTGTGTTCTCACACTAATAAAATAGTAAATAGAAGTGCTGGGAAAAGATTAATCGCATACAAAATAAAAGTGATTTTTTGAATAATATGTGAGTGTGAGCTGTGTGTAATTATTATGTATATATAACACACACATTCATGTAGTTTTTTGAGAAACATTTACATCTGTATATATATTTATTTATTTATATTTTTATATATTATATATTAACAATAAAAAATTGATATATAAATAAACATTTTCTGAAATGTATGTGTGTGTGTGTGTGTGTGTTTAAATATACTTAATAATTACATACATAGACACATATATTAGGCAAAAATTCACTTTTATTTTGTATGCGATTAATCTTTTCCCAGGACTAGTAAATAGTAGTAATTTTTGGGCCTTAAATTCCATTTATAATAAAAAAAACTTAATTTAAAACGGCCCGTTCAGGTTCTTCATTCTGATTGGTTGAAACTCGTTCTAAGCCGTGATAAAATACCCCGGTAACCCAACGGTTCAGACCGCATTACATAAGTATCACTGCACCACTGTTGCTACGAAGTTTTGATCATGGCTCTGAATCTGATTTCTTACAAAAGTTCTTCACAAAAATGGAATGATCTTAGCTTTTAGCTGAAAATTTCAGAGCTGATAAGAGAACAAATACCGGTAGGATGAAACTGTGTTTTTTTTAAAACGGTGGGTCTGTTCTTTCATTTGATATATTTAATGTTTATTTAAAGAATAATTTTTTTTCTAGAAGCTAGTAAACTAAAGCTGGGTGGCAACTTGAAAAAAAATGCTGAAGGGGAAAGAGTTAAGCATGCTTCCAAGCATATTTGATCATCACTTCAACCGTTGCACGATATAAATGTTAATTTATAAATTAGATGAATGTTGATATATAAAAATAAACACCACAGTCTTAAATCATATTTAAATTGTGTCTTTGCTGCATCTGTGTTGCTTGAGCACCGCGCTCTGTTGCAGTCACACTTGATTCTGAGGAACTACTTTGTTTGACGTAAGAGTAATAATTGTATTAATATAATTACAACTTATTTGTGTTTTATTTTATGAAATCCTGCTATGCATATGAGGTAACTGTTTTATAAACGCAATAAGCCCCACGAAGATGTGGGGTTACAGTGCATTTTATAACAGCTAAGGGGGTTTTAGGCACTCCTCTTCGCATCGTATCTAACAATGCCGCTTAGCTGTTATAAAATGCACTAGTAACCCACTGCTTTTTGGGCTTCTTGCTTTAATAAATGTTACTTTTTGCTTAATGCCTAATTTAAACCTTATGTAAATGTAATAAAAAGCCCAAACAATCAATCACTTGATCTCCTGTCATCGCTGTCTGCGCATCTCTGTCATATAAATAAATGTCTTTGTTATCTCATCCAATACTTTAATGTTACTCTGGTGGACACAAAGCAATGGCATCCTCCATCGACAGCAAAACCTCCTAAAATAAAATTGTAAAGCAAAACAGAATCTTACAGATAATAAATAGTATCATGGATTTCTTTTCCAACTCTTTTGGCGTCGGTGACAAACTGCTAAAAAAATTCTGTGGACCAGTGCTGTGGAAAGCCCTTATATAGAGCTAGATTGGGTGTGTTTTATGCAAATTTCCAACCTCATGTACGCGGCTGCTCATGTACAACACTCGAAATTCACTAACGTAAGAACAAGTAGTAGCAAAGTTTTCGTGTGAAGTTCAAATTTATGTGTAAATACAAAAAACTTACTATTACGTACTACTACGTACTATACGCAGTTATTAGTGAATGAGACCCAATGCGCTCACATGATCACAATGTAACATACTACTGTTTGAAATGTTCATTGCAGAACACTGCATACTGTTTCACGTACTTGTTTAATAAGCATGCACAGTGGACATTGAGATTCAGAAAGCTTTTAGAATCAGCATTAATACGGATCGATCAAACAGATGGAGGAAAAGCTCATGGGATTTTATTAGCCAGTTTAAAGCCAGATTCTGGGAGGGTTGAAATCGGGCAGTTTGCTGTATTTAAACAAAATCCAGGTTATTGATCTACAAGAAGATTGAAATGTGCGGTTATATCTCTGAGAATCATCTTTAAATCCACAAACATGATGTCAGAGAGTGAGGACAGAGCAGCATTAATAAATCTATTCTTAACCAACCTCGCACGGCCTCAGGACACACAAGACATCAGGACTGAAACACCATTAGAGTCCATTAGAGCACACGCTTCAACTCAAACATCATTTCCTCTCAGATCATCTTCAGCTCTTTCTCTCTCTCTTTCTCTCTCTCTCTCTCTCTCTCTCTCTCGATGAGGGCAGTGAGACAGATCTAGCTTTATTAACTAAATGTTTAAAGATTAAGAGTTAAAGAGAATGTGAGGAGACTCAATATCAGAATGTTATATATACCATGAGACTCGTTTGTCTGCTCTGTGGCCTGCATGGCTTTGCAGATCTGCATGCGGATGATGTCAATCTTCATCTTACTGTCCTGCAACATCTGCTGAGCCGACTGAAGCAGCTTCTTATCCTGGAGGAGACAGACAGATAGACATATAGATTAAAAACAGAGAGACAAATATATAGAGACATGTAGATAGACCGACAGACCAACAGATATGCAGACAGATAGATGAATAAATCAGATTGACAGACAGATAAAGAGACAGAGAAATAAACAGGAAGACAAACAGATAGATATAGAGACAGACAGACAGATAGACAGAGATATAGGCAGACAGATAAATAGATAGATATAGAAAAAGACAGCTATAGAGACAGACAAACAGATATAGAAAGACAGATATAGAGACAGACAGAAATACAGACAGACAGTCAGATATAGAGACAGACAGCTATAGAGATTTACAGACAGACAGACAGATATAGAGATAGACAGACATACAGCTATAGAGATAGATAGACAGACAGACAAGCAGATATAAAGATCAGATAGACAGACAGACAAACAAACAGACAGATATAAAGATCAGACAGACAGACAGATATAAAAATCATACAGACAAATATAAAGATCAGACAGACAGATATTAAGATCAGACAGACAGATATTAAGATCAGACAGACAAATATAAAGATCAGACAGACAGACAGATATAGAGATCAGATAGACAGACAGACAGACAGATATAAAGATCAGACAGACAGACAGACAAATATAAAGATCAGACTGACAGATATAAAGATCAGACAGACAGATATTAAGATCAGACAGACAGATATTAAGATCAGACAGACATATATAAATATCAGACAGACAAACAAGACAGATATAAAGATCAGACAAACAGACAGATCTAAAGAACAGATAGACAGACAGACAAATATAAAGATCAGACAGACAGACAGATATAGAGAACAGATAGACAGACAGACAGATATAAAGATCAGACAGACAGATATAAAGATCAGACAGACAAATATAAAGATCAGACAGACAGATATAAAGATCAGACAGACAGATATTAAGATCAGACAGACAGATATTAAGATCAGACAGACAGATATTAAGATCAGACAGACAAATATAAAGATCAGACAGACAGACAGATATAGAGAACAGATAGACAGACAGACACATATAAAGATCAGACAGACAGATATAAAGATCAGACAGACAAATATAAAGATCAGACTGACAGATATAAAGATCAGACAGACAGATATTAAGATCAGACAGACAGATATTAAGATCAGACAGACAAATATAAAGATCAGACAGACAGACAGATATAGAGATCAGATAGACAGACAGACAGACAAATATAAAGATCAGACTGACAGATATAAAGATCAGACAGACAGATTTTAAGATCAGACAGACATATATAAAGATCAGACAGACAGACAAGACAGATATAAAGATCAGACAAACAGACAGATCTAAAGAACAGATAGACAGACAGACAAATATAAAGATCAGACAGACAGACAGATATAGAGAACAGATAGACAGACAGACAGACAAATATAAAGATCAGACAGACAGACAGATATAGAGAACAGATAGACAGACAGACAGACAAATATAAAGATCAGACAGACAGACAGATATAGAGAACAGATAGACAGACAGACAAATATAAAGATCAGACAGACAGATATAAAGATCAGACAGACAAATATAAAGATCAGACAGACAGATATAAAGATCAGACAGACAGATATAAAGATCAGATAGACAGACAGACAAATATAAAGATCAGACAGACAGACAAATATAAAGATCATACAGACAGACAGATATAGAGAACAGATAGACAGACAGACACATATAAAGATCAGACAGACAAATATAAAGATCAGACAGACAGATCTAAAGAACAGATAGACAGACAGACAGACAAATATAAAGATCAGACAGACAGACAAATATAAAGATCATACAGACAGACAGACAGACAGATATAGAGAACAGATAGACAGACAGACACATATAAAGATCAGACAGACAGATATAAAGATCCGACAGACAAATATAAAGATCCGACAGACAGATATAAAGATCAGACAGACAGATATAAAGATCAGACAGACAGATATAAAGATCAGACAGACAGATATTAAGATCAGACAGACAGATATAAAGATCAGACAGACAGACAGATATAGAGAACAGATAGACAGACAGACAAATATAAAGATCAGACAACCAGACAGACAGACAAATATAAAGATCAGACAACCAGACAGACAGACAAATATAAAGATCAAACAGACAGACAGACAAATATAAAGATCATACAGAAAGATATAAAGATCAGACAGATATAGAGAACAGATAGACAGACAGACAGTGTTGATGTCTTCTACCTTTGTATTTCCATTGGCATAGATTGGGATCATGTTCTCTGCCCCCTGTTTAACCTTCAGCTCAATGTTAAGCTGTCGCTCCAGAGCCTTGATCCGGTCCTGATTGGCTGAAGAGCGACCTGTTGTCCTGGGAGACTGAAGGTCATCTGGGGGTTAAATGTCGGAACATCACATTAGGTCATGGTGATGTGTCACACATTATCATAACACATAAGCTCACAGCATTTGACTGTAGATTCACATGATCAACATTAAAATCCTGTAACACCACTGATGTACAGATGATATACACAGAGATTAAACTTCATCTATAAACCATCTGAACAGTCATTAAAGAGTTAGTGACCCCTGACCTTTACTGTCATCGTGACCTTTGACCACTATGTGAGCGTCCAGTTCCTGCAGCTGCGCATGAAGTGAATCCAGTCTGCGTGTGGAGCTGCGTAACTGACTGTCCACCTGCTGAGCGTTACGCTTGTCTGTGGTCGCCCGCCGCAGGTTATCTGCACCCGCTTTGATCTTAAACTCTTTACGTATCTCCCTCCGAATCCACTCGCGCTGCTCGTCCAATCGCTGCTGCACGTTGGTGTCGGATAAATCTGAGTTCTGGTCCAGACCCAGCTGCTCCAGAACAGATAGACCATCTGACTCCTACAGGAAATAGAGGAGGATCAAAGGTCACAACGTGTTTGCATAAAACCATCGGCTGGATCGGGATAGAGAGACTGGAATTAAGATTTATGTAACAATGCCTCCACCATGAACATGTGGGTGATCGTATGTTGGTAAGCTCATGATGTCATAATCCAGAAGATCTGCGAAGCAGTTTAGTTCCAGTAAATGTTCATTGTAAACTGGAGAGGAAGTTTTTATAGTTACAATTTGTCACACAGTACTTGATAAATGATTTCCATGAAACGACCCTGTGCTCATCTATAAACTAAATAAGATCGTCAGGTTTGTGTTTAAGGGTTTTCTGATGAGTCAGCAGTGTTAGGATCACTACTGTAGATCTGTAGTATCATACCATCTCTCTACTAAACATCATTCACATACAACTAACATATTATGTCACATACAACTAACATAACGTGGGTGGAGCTGAGGTGCCCGGTTGCTGAAACTACGCCCCCTTAGCACAACGTTAGTGACTGCAGTTAACAATGTCCCTTTTCGGAAAGTTTTTCAAATCGGAGGTGTGAAAAAGCACTACTGAAACAAGGGGGTTTCATGACACTTTAAAGACTTTAAAGTTTGTCACACCAAAGATAAAGGTGTTATTAAAGGCGAAGTGCACAATGTATGAAAAAGGGAGTCTACCACACTTGTAGCCAATGAGCAGTAAGGGGCGTGTCTACTAACCGACATCCTTGCTGGGGTTGCGTATGTGTGGGGCGGGTCTATCAAGAGAAGGTCCAGATTCTATTGGGGTAGGGGCATGTATGTTTAGGTGATTTCAAATAACAACATTGGCTTTCAGACATTGTGCACTCTGCCTTTAACCACTCAGACAAATTTGAATAGGTACAAAAACTTTAAGTACAATTCTCTGCTCTGAAACGCTAGGGGCGTGTTCTCTGTGTGCCCCGAAACCACACCCACTTGTGGAAAAATTGCCATCTCTTTCAACTTTCACCGTTACAACTTGAATGTATGCTCGCGATTGTGTTAGGGGCGGGGCCATGACTCCAGTGTGTCATTGAGCCACCGTTTTTGCCCCGCCCAAATAATCCTGAACACAGAAATGTGGAACAACCGTTTAAAGCTCTTGTAACACACGCTGTTTCTGCATTTCTGATATTAATCTGGAGTACCTATGGAGTAGTATGACATCCTTTATATCTCTGAAGAGTCTTTAGTTTAATCAGATTTATAAAAGAAAGATTAGCTTTACCGAATCTTTCCGATAACGTACGAAAAAATGAAGAAGGAGGAGTTATAACACGGGAGGAGCGAGTACGAGTCATGCAACACTATACAACACTGTTTTAACTTATGATTCACTACATGTTCGTGTCATTTATATAATATACACGCGCCTATTTCCAACATAAGACAGAAGTCTTACTTACCACGTGTAACTCGTCATGAAAATCCACCGCATCAAACACACACACGCAAAACTCCGCTGCTAATCCGGATAATAAACTATTTCCATTGTTTCCATAAGGCTGGATGTCTTCTCCTTGCATCCAAAAACACACTTCTTGTTGTGCCATTGTTGACTTTTGAAATTAAACAAAGCTGAGTGGCGTGATAAGCTGTTAGCAAGCTCTAGCGTCTCCCGCTGACTGACGGCTGGGCGGGGTTTTCCGGGGGAAGTTTTCCGGCGGAAGCCCATATAAAGAAGTGATACGTATCGAAAACCCCTGAAACGTCAGTTAGAACCGTAATCGAAAAAAATTAGCCGAAACTTGTACGAACCCTGGCGAAGTGCATTCGGCACAGAAATACTCTGAAACACGCCCAACTGCATTTTTGACACTTTGCCTACGTTTAGCATGAGGAAACAACTCTATAACTGTGTTAATAAGTCAGAATGCTTGAAATACCATTAAACCCCCCCTTTAACGGTGTAACTTCACAATTTAGTACTACATAGTTCACAGTCTTTGTAATGTATTTCAGAAATACATTTATACACAATTATCTGAAATGACTGTACATGGACTTTAAATGTACACAACACTGTAAGTCGTGAATGATCTAAAATGGCGGCATGCCAGATCCATACATAAGATGATCATTGGTTCTCGTGTGTCTCATATGATGACTAGTCACGAGACTCATGTTGTTATATATGTATGTGTTTGAATGAAGAAAGGAAGTCATATAGTCTTTAAATGGCATTAAATTATGAAGTCATTTTCATTTTTGGGTGAACTATTCCTTTAAATGATTGTGAAGATACGGACGTGAGAGTGAAATCTTACACTACTACACACATGAGAGAGTAAAGAGTCAAGACAACACAAACTGTATAATATCTGACTGATAGAAAGCAGAGACACATGAATGATGTTATGACTGAAAAAGGAAGTTCAGCTCGCTTTTAGAACAGACAGGAAAAGTCCCTTCATCATAAAACACATCGGCTGGCCTGCAACAACATAACCTTACATCTCCATAACAGCAATGAGATTTAATGGAGATTTCCACTTTTGAACTCAAACCTTTCTCATCGAGTTCTTTCAAGAGCAAATAAGCTATCCACACACATAATATGCTAACAAATGTCTCATTAGTATCTCACTTTTCATCAAATCAATATAATCAATCTCTACAGTAGGGATTGGCAACTTCGGTCCTGGAGGGCCGGTGTCCTGCAGAGTTTAACTCCAACCATAATTAAACACACATGAAGCAGCCAATTAAGGTCTTACTAGGCATACTAGAAACTTTTAGGCAGGTTTGCTGAGGTAAGTTGGAGCTAAACTCTGCAGGACACCGGCCCTCCAGGACCGAAGTTGCCCATCCCTGCTCTACACCATATATCCTGTTTCTCTCTGTAATACTTCACATTACACAAGATAAACTACACAAGAAGCAATAAACACACAAAACAACTTGAAGTTGAGTGAACACACTTCAACACATCAGACACAGATCAGGGCATTCAGCTAATGTGTGCAGAAGTTCACAGACACCATGTTTGGCCATCACAGGCCCGTCTGATATCCTACCACATATTCAGCTTCTCCTGGACTCTCCTCAACAGAACACAGATCTCCTGGATCTTCAGCCTCCATCAGCTTCTCCTCATAAACTCCTTTAATGCTCGCCCTGTGCTCTTTAGATATAACACTGTTGAATAATCAGAGCGATCGACACCATCGACAGCGATCACTTCCGCTCAAAGAAACACAGGCAGCTTCCTGTTCATCTCAATGACATATGAGAGAGAGAGAGAGAGAGAGAGAGAGAAAGAGAGAGAGAGAGAGAGAGAGATGTTTGTCATTTGCACATACACAGGAACACATTGGCACATGGTGATAGCGTTTTGAAATCACTCAAACAGCTTCCTGTTCAGATGCAAACACTGCAGCCGGACATCACTGTATGTGTGTGTGTGTGTGTGTGTGTGTGTGTGTGCGTGTGTGTGTGTGCGTGTGGCTTGTATTAGTTTCTATTTCACCGTTTCTAAATGTGTTGAGATCACAGTTATCTGAATGAATAAACCATTTTCAGTTCAAAGAGAGTCACTTTGAACTCTACTGAAAACCAAGTAAAGGAGGAAGAGGAAGTAAAACTGGCATGGACACACACACACACACACACACACACGATCACATGGACACAAGCTTGTATTCACATTTCTTTAGTTGCACGTCACAGCAAGATAGTAAGGTTTCTAAATAAATATTTGGTGTCCCCAGAGTACATATGTGAAGTTTTAGCTCAATAATTTACTATAAGATGTTAAATTGCCACTTTGTAGGTGTGCCATTTTTGGTTGTGTCTGCACTAAATGGCAGTGCCGTGGTTGGATAGTGCAGATTAAGGGGTGGTATTATTATAATAAGATCCCCTTCTGACATCACAAGGGGAGCCAGATTTCAATTTCAATGACCTTATTTTCTAGGTTAATAGAAGCACTGCAGACCCAATTATAGCACTTAAAGGTATAGCGGAGGATTTTCTTTTTCCGGATGGATCATCAAGACTATTGGTCCTCCTAGTTGTCAATCATTCTGGTGATATGTTGACGTAAGGCCGTCGTACGTGCTCGTCCCTAGGTTCGCTTTCTGCACATGCGCACTTTCAGGTGTATATGTGTGGTGAGCTACGGTTTCAGCCATTCATTGAAGCTCGCATTCTCATCGTGTTTTTTCAAAATGTCTGAGGGTCGCAAGAGAAAAAGTGTTTATGAATTGTATGACAAGAAGAGAAAGGCCTCTGAAGAAAGAAACAAGACCAGAGTGTTTTTGGGAGATATTTCACACAGGTTGGGCTTCCTACTGATGCCTCAGTCGTGAAGTTTCTACTCGACAGGTAAAGTTTGTCATGCTATTTGGAGAAATCCATTTAAAATCGCTGCTAGTAAAAGTTGATGTAAGCTATGATTAGCAATGCTAGCCCTAGCACAAGTCACGAACTGCGCAGACACGGTAAACATTTCAATGTATGAGCCATACCGACAACAACTTATAAACAGAGCGTGCATGAGAAGAACTAGGCTTGTGCATGCTCTCTCTCGTGCACACGTTTAATAGGCTTTCCTCTTAGGAGCAGGTAGAGTGTTGCACAATTGCATTTTTTTTAAAAGCGGAAAGGGCGGTTCTTTTCTAAAATTTGGGAAAATCTTCCAATATAACCCTTAAAGGAACAGTATGTAAGAAATTTATATCAATTAATCATTAAATGGCCCTGATATGTCACTAGACATTAAGAAATCATTTTCATTTCAAATACTTAAATCACTCACAACAGCGGTCTGACCAGGATATTGTCATTTAAAAAGTGGAGTTGCAGCCCTCAACGTATGTTTATGTTGTCATGTTGTGTATTGGCCACCAGTTGTGTGATTGCAGTACCAGTTTTGGCCACAATCCTACATACTGTTCCTTTAAGCATGAAAAAAAGTCAGATTTTCAAGATATGTCCCCTTTAAATAATATAGAAATGGAATACAAACAGCCAACAGCACCAGAGGGGTTTGGATTATTTAGGATGCTTGTGTGAAGTGTCCAACCATATGAGTGTTAAATATGACAGCAGCATGCTACCTTGGCTGAGCACGCTACACACAATTTTTGTCTATATAAAGCACAACAGTCATAAAGTCTGTGGACCAAAGCTCGATATACCACCCAGCCCTACCAGATTCCATCAAATCACAGCACTGATTCATAAATAAACAGAGAATAGTTTACAGGACCTCGAAGACTCCGCCCACACGATGATGCCCCGCCTACAAACAGCATGCAAGTCACAGTAAAATACAGGTAGATTTCTCAGAAGCCATCTGACTCCACTTTACCATCTGTATTTACAGAAACATTTCATATGTACAGAATCTGTCTCTAAATCAAGAGGAAAACAGTAAACAATGACCAGTACAACTTAAACTACATCAGTTTCATGACAGAACCTTCATTTATTTGGTGATGTCTCTCTTTAAAACTCTTGAATCCATATTTCAATGCTCTGAGTCTCATAAATGTAACAGTTCACACACAGATAAATATGAATAAATTAATATTTGATTTAAAAAAGATTGAAAGTGAGTGTGTGTGTTTGTGTGTGTGCACTTGGTAATTATCACGTTGTGGGGACCAATTGTCCCCACAAAGATAAGAATACCAGTGTTTTTGTGACCTTGTGGTGACATTTTGATGTCCCCATGAGGAAACAAGCTTATACATCAAACAGAATGATGTTTATTGAAAATGTGAAGTAGCTGAATGGTTTCTGTGATGGTTGGGGTTAGGGAATGGGGTAGGTAAGGGGAATGATGACGATGACAATGAAAACTGATGATGTAATGAGAGGTGAAGGGTTCAGAATGACACAGACCTTACATGATTTCAAAGAGCTTCTCTTTAGGAGACACACACACATCTTCATTTCATAAGTTCACATTGTCATGTAATTAGATATGATTAGAAAGGATATTTGATGAGCCAGTTTGACTGGAGGGCTCTGAGCTCTGAATTTTAGCCCAAACCCAGAGTATTTCCCCTCCTTATCTGTGATAGACAGCAGCTAAGAGGGTGGTGCTGGGGTGGAGGAGGGATGCTGCTATATAGACAGACTTCTTTGTACTGATCACAGCACAGATTTTTTTTCACAGTGAAGGAGGGGCAGGACAAATATCACATTAACCAACTGGCACATCATTCAACGACTGATAAACAAAGCAGAAGTATTATAGCAATTATGGGTTGTGCACACCAAAATTTTTAACGCAGCTAACAACGCCTAGAGGATGCCGAATGCCAGCTGTTTTTCTGCTTACTGTAAGCTTTCTTCAGCTGAGCAATTTGGTAGCTCTGATACTTCAGCTGTGAGCCGGTTGGTTGTTGTGGTAATGTCCCACCCCTCCTCCACTGTGATTGGACGGCCGTGTGAGAACAGACATTGACGAGGGGAGCGTTTCACCCAAAGTTGAATATTTTTAAACTCTCGGCGCTCAGCACTGAGCCAGAAAAAACGCCGAGCGCCGGTTTTCAGAGCGGAAGAAAACCGCTAGCTGCTGGCTTTTCTGAAAAACGCCAAGCTTCCATTGGAAACAGTTGAAAGCATGCGCCTGCTGCAGGCATAACAGCTTTGGTGTGTACACCCCCTTAAAGCGCTCAGCTGAAAAAAGCTGGCAAGCGCCTACAGTCGGCGTCCGTTTCAACACTTCGGTGTACATGCAGCCTAACGCTAACGTTTTGCTCCAAAAGACTTGTAATATTATGAGTCATATGGATTAGTTTCATGTCAGACATCATGAATGTGTTAACCTTTTATACAGTAGCTTTTTTCTAGAGATATTTAGACACTATCATTAACTATCACCTCAACTTACTGACCCATCATATAGCGGGTAAAATAACCATTGAACACGTCACAATTTTTCCAGTTATTATATTTCTCAAGGTGCTATTGACATGAAATTTTACCAGATGTTGTAACAACACATGCAACCCACACATTCAAAGAAATCAAACCATAGATGTCCATACATTAAAGGACAAGTTCGGTATTTTAGACTTAAAGCCCTGTTTTCAGATAGTTTATGGTGAAATAGAGCGGTTTTGACTGAAATTTCGACATTTGCGGCTGTCCTGAGAATTTTCGCGTGTTTGTGTTTCAGCTCAGACCTCTACAATGGGTTTAATGGTGCACTGGAACAATCCTTCCTAAAATGCATGAAACTTTCGTTTACAAAGACGTGAAACTCACCGAGTGGTCAGGGGTGTTCACTGATATGCTCACAAAAAAATCGCTGCAAAAGATGCTTTCCAACAGCTGTTTTAGCATTCGTTGTTAACTTGTGGACCTATTTTCCCAAACGCCTCACACCCATACATTCTTCCGCTTAGAGCTTGAATAATAAACACTCCAGCCCAGGTGGTGGCGCTAATCCGCCTTTGCCTATTGCAAGAATAGAAACAAAGTTCCCGGCGCGGAGTAATACCGTACCTCACAGCACAACTAATACAAGTCAATGGAGTCGGCAAAAACTACGATAAAACCTGTTGGAATGCGTATTTTGGAGCGATTTTTGTGTGAGCATATCAGTGAACACCCCTGACCACTCGGTGAGTTTCACGTCTTTGTAAACAAAAGTTTAATGCATTTTAGGAAGGATTGTTCCAGTGCACCATTAAACCCATTGTAGAGGTCTGAGCTGAAACACAAACACGCGAAAATTCTCAGGGCAGCCGAAAATGTCGAAATTTCAGTCAAAACCATTCTATTTCATCATAAACAATCTTAAAACAGGGCTTTAAGTGTAAAATACCGAACTTGTCCTTTAAGTTGTGTGTAATACAATGTAAAATTGCATAGGCAAAAAAATCCAATTGAAAATTTGTGGAAACTAAAGGTCATAGAAGAGATATGAAGACTGGTTGTTTTTTGGCAGATACATTTAAATACATTTTAGTAAGTGTGTTCAATACTTTTCCCTTTGTGGTTTTATATGTATGGTTTGATTTCTTTAAATGTGTGGAATTCATGGGTTGTTACCAACATCTGGTGAAATCTCACGTCAATAGCACCTTTTAACTGAGAAAAATGGTGACAGGTTCAATACTTATTTTACTCGCTGTATATAAAAGACTTAGGCATCAGCACAGGAACAGGGTTAGAAAAGAGATGTTTACATTAAGCTATCATGCGGAAATCAACAGCATCTGTTTAACTGGTATCAAACCATGAGGTCAAAACATGGTGTAATGTTGTCATAACATCAACTTCTTATCTCTTGATATCCTGAAATGCTGCTCCTGTTCTCTTCTGATATAAACTGAGTTTCTCAGAAGCACATCATGACGGACAGCTCACATTAACAGATGCGACAGAAACACACTCATATCTCTGACCTCCAGGGCATTCGAGATGCTTTCTCATCGCTCTACAGCAAACATTTGGACAATTGTTTTAGCAAACGACCCACAGCAGGTTATTGATTTTCTCCATTGAGCTTTAATGCATCTAATGGTCTGCAGAAGCAGGAGGTGAAGAGGGGCACAGCCAAGATAAAAGGATTATGGGTCAGATCTTTCTCCCGTGAGCGAGGCAGTTAATACTGGACATGGACATGATGGGTTACGTTACACAAATCCCCTTTAAAGAAAAACCTGATGTGTGACACTAAATATAACCCCGTCCTTTACTTCAGCTCTTTAGATTATATATATAATATATAAAAACTGAATGTTGAAAGATACAAGCAGAGATAGATGCTTCACTTCTGTAGAGATAAACTATTCAATATTTAATTCCCATATCGACAGAACGCTGAAGCATTGCTGCAACAGAGGCCAAATTTACTTTTATTTGTGTCAGACCCTCCCAAATTTTTTTTATATGACATTAAAAGGATTTTTTTGATTTACGCCCCATTTATATTTAGTTACTTTATTATTTTGATTATTATTATTGTTGCATTTTAATCATCATTCTCACTGTTTTGCATTGTTGCAAAGCAGATTTACAGAAAATACATTTTGATTAAATAAAATTATTTATTATGTATATATTTATGTTCATAAGAGCTGCATAATGATTAATAGCAACTAATCGTTTGGAGAATAAAAGTTTTTGTTAACATCATATATGTGGGTTTATTGTGTATGATAATTTATTATTTAAGAAAAAAAAATATATATATATTAAGTATTTTTATATAATATAAATTATATATAAATATTAAAATGTATATATGTAAATATTTCTTAAATATATACATGCATGTGTGGGAATTTATATACCTAATTATTATACACATTACACACATATATATGATTTTTTTGAACTTTTATTCTTCGCAATTAATTGTTATGCAACCCTAATGTTGATTAATTTAACCTTGACTTTTCTTCCAGTTTGGTAAACCCTGACATTTGGCAGGAAATGAATCCAACCCATGTTTATTAAACTTTAAAGAACGTTTACAGAAGTAACTGAAGAAGTGCCGACCACATTACAAACCATTACTGTAAATGACAAATCTGCAGAAATAAATCTCAAAGACCGCATTTATGAAAACAAACCTCTGCAGGATTACACTGCACTCCAACCCTTATGAAAATTAACCGAGGGTTTTTGTGGTAAAAGTGTAGTAACCTTGTTTTTTATTATTAGCAAACCCATGGTTTTACAACAGTAACCATGAGTTTTTTAACTGTATAAAACCATGGTTAATTTTCATAAGTGAAAGTCTAAAGAAGAGATTTATTTTCACAGAAAACGCAACTATAGTAGGCTACACAAGAGGTTAACTGAGGTCAGCTGGGACATTCACTACTTTTAAACTCCATTAGGTGTTACCGTTCCGAAAATTAACCATGCTTTAACTACAATAAAAACCATGGTTACTACTGTAGTAAAACCATGATTAATACCCCTACGGAAAAATCCAGCTAAGACCAGCATAAGCTGGCGAGCTGGTTTTAGCTTGTTTTGCTGGTGTAGCTAGCTGTGTTTTGGTCACTTTTTAAGCTGTTCTAGTTGGAAGAACACCTGACCCACCAGCTTGACCAGCTTTGCCAGGCTGAGAGGACCAGCTTAAACCAGCTACTTATGCTGGTCTTAGCTGGATTTTCAGTAGGGACACCAAAAACCATGGTTAGTAAACTTTTATCACAGAAAAAACATGTTTTTTTTTTGTACTAATGAGTCAACTGGGTTATCTTCGTTCTAAACCTCGCTTTTAACCCTGGGTTAAGGATCATTTAACATCGTAATTTAGAAGTGGGGTTATCCCTGAAATTAACCCAGGGTTATGAAACCCTGCTAGCCTTACTTTTGTGGGCTTAACCATGCTTTGCGGTGCCAAACACACGCAGTGTGAAATGAAGCATGGTTATAAGGTTATGACCCCAACAAATCAAAACTGAAGCAGCTAATCAAGGTGTTCAGGGTTGCTTGATAATTACAGACAGTTGTAGAAGCAGGGTTTCAGACACCTGACCTAGGGTTTAGGAATGCACAGTGTGAAACGTCAAATTATGAATACCCAGGGTTATCTCTTAACCCCTGGTTAAGTGTAAACGTGAAACAGATAACCCAGGATTCCGTTAGGGTTTAGAGTAGCCTACACCGTGGTAAACTATTTCCAGTGTGAAAAGCCCTACTGTGTGTGTAACTATAAGGTGCAATAGAGTCATTTTACGTTTCCTACAGCCGACTATAAAAAGGGTCAACCAAGTAAGATTTGAGCATAAATACTGATTTAAATATTGACATTGTGTGTTTATGAACAACGCACAGAAAGAAAGAGAGGGGGAGAGAGAGATTATAGTGACAGCTGGTCTAAACTTACTCGCGTGCCGCTGCTGATGTTGATCGCCATCTCAGGTAACAGTGAGAGGAAAGATGACGATACTTCTCACCTGAAGCGATTCAGTTTCACGCTAATGGAACACCATATCGCGATAAAACCTCGCTTACTGCGCTCATTGGACGATAATCCACTGCGTTCAGTCCTGACATGCAGTCAAATCCACGGGTTTAGTTCTGTGAAAAGACACACGAGTCAGACAACAGTCCCAAGATAAAATCAACACAAGTTAAATTATTTTACCTTCGCACGGCAACGAAACTACACCATAAAGTCCATAACCGGACCGGACCGGATCATCCAAACTTGAAGTCATGATAAGAACCCGTCCTGTACTACTTGGGTCATGATGGTCTGTCCTGGACGAACGCACAAACCTCCACCTGTGATCTCGAGCTCCGTTGACGCGCGCTCCAGCCGCCAGCGCGCACCGGAGCGCGGTCATGTGTCCGCTGTGCAACAGAGCGCATTCATGTCCACTAATCATTTTAGCGAGTGTTGATCGAAGGGTATTCACTTTCATTATTCATTTCAAATAGTTTTGTTTACATTATTAACTTAGTAAACACAATATGTTTTTAAACAGTGACTATTGTTAGAAAGTGCTTTTTTAAAGTAAGTATAATTTGTTTTTTTAGTTATTGTTTTATATTATTGAAACGACTCATCTGATATTTTCTATTAATTTAAGTTCTGCTTTTTAAAGAGCTGAAGTGTTAAACCCTTACGAAACCATGTTTTCTTGTGGTAAAAGTGTATAACTATGTTTTTTTGGTGTATGGTTTATATGGTTTTTGTGAAACCCATGGTTATTTTGTGGTAACCATGATTTTACTACAGTAGCCATGGTGTTTTGGTTTTAACTGTAGTAAAACCATGGTTAATTTTCGTAAAGGAAAAAATATTCGCTTGTAATCTTATTCAGGATTAAAGTGAAATGTGATGTTTTACACGCACTGTTAAGCTGCCTTATTGAATGGAAATTGCGCACCCTTGTGTATCATATTGTCATTGCAAGGTTTCGGCCATACAATTCCTAGATAGAATACATTTTAAGTAGGAAACAATCCAATTGTTTAAGTTAATTTAACTAATAAATCATTAAAGCATCAATGCACTTTTTTAATGCACCACAATTGAACCTGAGGACTTGCTATCAAACTTTAACATTATTGTTAAGCATTTCGTTCTTGTGCAGCCTGACATACATCCAAACCCAGTCAGCACATCCATGTCCAATCAGCCTACCCACCTGGGGCCCAGTCCTTTTTTCCCAGGTTAAGTCCCCAAATAGCCCAGGTCAGATAGGTTAATGATGGGCCCTTCATGGGCCCCATATAGGGCTAATATTATGAGCAACCCACTCCCCTACAGAAAAAAAATATATTTTCAAACATAATTTTAAATATATTTTTAAATATACAAAAATGCATATGGAATTAAATATATTTAGAAATATTTTTTTCAAATGTATTTTTCACCAATATATGTTTGTGCTTTTTTAAAATAAATATATTTTAAAGCCTTTATATTCACGTTGCATTGAAAGAAAAACTTTGTATGTTACAAACCTGTAAATATAACAGTTGTGAAGATAAAAATAAAATGTATTTTCAACTGCAAAAACATACTTATAATTGTATATTTTATAGTTATAAATTTTATACTTCAATTTTATACAAACTTTTATATTTTGGCCAGGAACAATATATATCTTTGCCATATGTTTTTTTTATTAGACATTAGTACAAATAAAATTACAAATTCTTAAATCAAGATGTATTTTCTAGATGAGAAAATGAGCCTAGTTTTTAGACAAAAAATATACAATTTAAAAGAATTTGTGCTTCAAACAAGCAAAATTATCTGCCATTGGGGTGAGAAAATATTTATTGAATTGTGTTAAGAAAAAAGTAAACCTATTTCAAGATTTTTTTTTCTTACCCCTTTGGCAGATATATTTGCTTGTTTTAAGCACAAATTTATTTCAATTTTATATTTTCTATCAAACACTAGACTAATTTTCTTAGGTCATTTTGCACATCAAGAAAAAGCATCTTAATGTAAGAATGTTTAGATATTTGTAATGAAAACAAGACAAAAATACTAAGTAAGAAAGTAATTTTCTGCAGTTTATTTTAAGTTAAAACTAAATACATTTTCAAATTCAAAAATATATTTCATTAAGCTTTACTTTGTATTTATCATATATTAAAAACAAATTTTTGACCAGAGAAATTTATTATTTTTGCCGTATGGGTGGGGTCGAAAGGACCCGGTCTTCATGGGTTGATGATGGGCGCTGGCTGCTCTCTCGTTCTTTTTGCACATTCGGCATAACAGCGCGAGTTCCGCCCCCAGCGTGACGACAACCGAGCGGGCTCCTCCCCTCAGTGACGTCACGTGCATGCCGCGAACTCCTCCCATACAACTATAACGTAAGGCCCAGTCACCTCACAGCGGTTAATTCATCACCGTATTATCTTTTAGCTGTGTATTTTTTTTGCCTTAGGACATTAAACATTATAACGACTTATTAACTATATCTATTATACATTTTGGCCACTTTAAATGTAATATTCATAATATCTTTTACAGGGACATTGAAACATCAAGATCAGACTTCCATACCAAAGGTACGAGAAGACACACGGCCTTAAATGCTTCAGGCATTTTTGAGCAATGCAGTATTACATAAATCCTTGCTTTGACACAATAAGGTCATAGAGAAGGGGCTGAAGTGAGATCATCATTAGATGTTAAAGGGACATTCACCCAAAACTTGACTTTTCCAGTATGACCCATGACATTATCCAAGACATTATCCATAAATAATTATGTCAATAACAAAAATGAATAAATTGATAATTACCATTTATATTGGTAGATTTAACTTTTTCTCATTAGTAGGCCTATATTAATAGTAGTATAGTAATATAGTCCATAGATATAAAATAATACATAATTGCTTTTTCTACCTATAGATTCAACATTACGTTCACACCAGAAATGGAGTCTACTACAAGAAGACACAAGTAAATATGATAATATATAGTTTGAACTGCTTAAAATTATCAAAGACATGTAAGATATAAGAGATATGCGATTTGATTTTATCTTGAGAAACCGACATCACATCGACAAGTTACAATCAGCAGATGGCGCTACTTTACTGCTATTATCCTACTAAAACAGGCCTAACATTAGGATTTAAAGCACACTTAACTTGATTGTGCAGAACTATATAAGAGAAGAAAACACTTTGTTTAAAATATAAAGACTTAAAGTGTAAATGAGAGCCCAGAGTCTAGACTAAAACATTACAAACACAAACAGCTGACTCAATATAATTTACAGCAAACATATTTACAGCACCGACACCCAGAAGTTCAATATGAACTCTCACAAACACACACACTCATCATCCTTTATTTCTACCTCATGTGTCTTTTTGACACCCCCTTTTCCTGTTGCCATGACATCATCAGTAACCCAGGAAACCATTGAATCAGAGGGACCCAGGAAATGAGGTAATGGTTCAGGAATGTTGAGAGAGAAGAGATCCAGAAATGCAGAAATCTCACTCAGTACAACAGCTTAAAGCGAACAACTACAACATCACAAACATAACATCTACATAAGTACCTATTTAAAATAAAAATTTCTGGCATTAAATTATGATGTGGTAATAAAAATATTATTGGCCTTATATGATCAGGAGGATTTTTAAGAAAACTAGTTCTGATGTCATGTTGCTTTTAATGCAAGTTGCCTAAATCCCACTGACTGGTCCTCAGTACAAATGTCATCAATAAAATTCCAATATGTTATTTTTAACCCAGCATTAGGTCACAAAGGGACAAACCCACCAGCAAGCAATAGCCATCATTTCACCATCCAGGTTAACTATAGACTCGATACAGTAACCCACTTCTAGCCAAAATAAACTTGAATTTGGTTACATGCCATTTTTGGTCAAAATAACTTGCTAGATGTATGATAGTACATCATGTACAAACTCAACAGTGATTACAAGCTGTTTGCTTTCATTTTTTAAATTTATTTTGGGTTATGGTTAGACGACTATAAAATTTTCAAAGAAAGCCCAAATTTTACCTATTTTACCTATTACCTACCGATGTCTTGGCTGTGTTTCGACGTCTATTAGACATCTTTAAAACGTAAAATTGCTTGCTGGGCAGTCATTAATTCTTGACTCAGCGCTGGGTTGAATATTACGGAGCCCCTGAGGGGACATGGAGAAAAAAAAGTTTAGTTTCGCATGCGCACGTGAAACTATCGCGTTTAGTGTCGCGTGCGCAGGTGAAACTATTGCGCGCGCCCATGAAACTTTTGCGCGCGCATGTGAAACTTTCGCTTTCACGCAAACTGCGCTTTCACGTAAACTGCGAGACTAAACGCGATAGTTTCACGTGCGCACGTGAAACTAAACTTTAAAAAAAAATTCTGCACATGAAGGTTTCGCGTGAGCAAATGAAAGTTTCACGTGATTTTTTTTAATCCAATGTCACCTTAGGGGCCCGATAGAAAATAACCCATGAAATGTAGAAAAAAACTTCTCCAAAAAGTTTATGCATAAATATTGAAGACCTTTCTTACTTAGTATTTTTGTCTTGTTTTCAGTACAAATATCTAAAAAAAATATCTTAAATCAATATGTATTTTCTAGATGTGCAAAATGACTTAAGAAAACAATCCTAATTTTAGACAAAAAACCTTTACATTTATTTTTTATAGTTAATAATTTGTGCTTAAAACACATTTCTTAAACACTTAATTCATAAAAAATTCTGCTTGTCCCACTGGCAGATTTTATTTGCTTATTTAAAGCACAAATTAACTTAAATTGTATATTTTTGTCTAAAACTACACTCATTTTCTTAGGTCATTTTGCTCTTCAAGAAAATTGATTTTGAATTTTTAGATATTTCTACTGAAAACAAGACAAAAATTAATAGTGACTGACGGAGATTAGTATAGATGATGTATTCTGGTGGTGGACTAGACTTTTATGTCTAATGATATGTTTCCAGTTCCACCACCGTCCAGTCACCTTGTGGGGAGCAGCCCTGACTGATGGGGGAGTAACTACTGACAGAGGCCACCGTTGCTGTTGAGGAGTCGAAGCACGATATAATGTGTGACCACAGGCTGCTCTCCACAGGACTGAGAATCCCTCCTCCCTGCCCGGGGAGGTACAGGAGCGGAGGACATCCATCATCACCTGCCAGTAGCAGGGCCTGGTTGATCAGCTGCTGGACCACGTCCAGTTTTGTGTTCCAGTCCAGCTCCTGCGCAGGCGGGCGTCGAAGGTTTCCATTAGCGACTCTTAGAGGAAGGTCTGTTGGGACGGAACGGCCGGTCTTGTAAGGAAATTCATTGTTTCCTCTAGATCCGTTCTCCTTGTTCTCTTCCTCCTCTTCCTCGCTGGTCTCCATGGCCTCGTAGATGGTGCAGAGGCCGGATGAGGGCGACAGAAGCAGAGAAGAGGGCGGCTGCGTTTTCGTTTGTCTGTATTGCTGCTGTACCTCAAGCTGCCGCTGCAGGATTTGCCTGCGCAGCCGGTGTTCCTGCTGCTGCTGTTGCAGCTGCAACTGCAGCAGCTCTCGCCGCTGCCTCTCTAGCGCTCTCTGCTGCTCCTGCCGCTGGCGTTCCTCATCCAGACGAAGACGTTGCAGTCGCTCCTGCTCTTGACGCTGATGAATGTGGCGCAGCTGCAACTGGTGTCGTTCTAACCGCCGCAGCTGCACGTTCTGCACCAGCGCAGTGGTGGGAAATTCGAGAGGCTGTGATTGCCTGTTAGTGTTTGGCAGCGGGGCGAGGTAGTTATCATCAGATACGTCTTGGATTAGTGTTGACTGGTTATCATTCTCGTGCTGGCTCAGTGAGAACTGATGCTCATCAGTCTCCAGGTCGCTCCAGGTTTTCCCTGTGGACAGTCAAGAGCACTTGCGATATGTGTTACTGTCAGAGGCAGGGGTTACAGAGAAGGGGAGACCAAACAGGAAATGGAACAGCAAAGACAGGAAGAAGAACATGCAGACGAGACCAAAACAAAAATCAATTAGACAAAACGGTTTTCCCACACATCCGTCCCTCATCTTATAAGTTATTGCAAAACTTTACTTTTCTGATGTGTTTTTGTTTTGAAAATGGACTGATTGTTGAAAAGAGGCTGCTAAACGTCAAAATTAGTGTTAGGGTAGGGTTGAATTTAGTTTTTTTCTTTGGATTTAGTGTGTAATATTTGTATGTCAATCAATATTTGCTATCACCACAAGTTGATCCTCAGGTTGTTTAGGCATCTTGAAGATAGAGTTCTGATAGATTTAGGCCCTCACAGTCACTTCATGTCATCTGTTGTATCGCTTATTGTTCATATATTTAATGATATAGATCTTGATATTTCCTACTCTGAGAAATAAAGGAACAAAACCTGTAACCGGGGCGGTACTTTTTCAAAATGTTCCCTTATATCTGTACCTACAGTATATGGTACTTAATATGACCATTTTAAAGGGTACCGTTCTAGTGACAGATGTTGTAGCTTCTCTTCTAACAGTGTACTTACACACTAAAACATACGATTATACAAAAATCTTAAAGGATTACTCCCATTTCATAAACAAATCCTGATTTACTCACCCCCATGTCATCAAGATGTTTATGTCGTTCTCTGCTCAGTCGAGAAGAAATGAAATTTTTAAAGGTAAACATTTGAGGATTTTTCTCCATGTAGTGGACTTTAGTGGACCTCAACAGTTTACAGTTTCAATGCAGCTTCAAGGCTAAACGATCCCAACTGAGGAATGAGGGTCTTATCTAGTGAAACAATCATCATTTCCACCAAATAAAATAAAAAATATGTACTTTTAAACCACAACTTGTCTTGCACTAGCTGTGTGACATGCCAGTTCGACCTTACGCATTACATAATCACATAGAAAGGTCACACATGCACTGCAAAAAATAACTTTCTTACTTAGTATTTTTGTCTTGTTTCAGTACAAATATCTGAAAATTCTGAAATCAAGATGCATTTTGACCCAAGAAAATAAATCTAGTTTTTAGACAAAAAAATATAAGATTTAAGTGAATTTGTACAGAGCCTGTAAGGGGACATGGGGAAAAAATTAAATAAAGTTTAGTTTCGCATGCGCACGTGAAACTATTCAAGTAAACTTCTTGGAGTAAAAAAATGAAACCATCATGTGCAGAATTTTTTTTTTAAATTAAGTTTCGCATGCACACGCAATAGTTTCACATGAAGGTTTCGCGTGAGCACATAAATACTAAACTTTAGATGTTTTTACTGTCACCGGGCTCGGTAAAATGTGTGCCTAAAACAAGCTATTTTTTATAAATTTTAAATTACTGATGGGTTAAGACAATTTTCTTGAAATAAGTTTACCTTGTACTTTAAACACGTAGAAAAATGCAAGATTTTTTTTCTTACCCCATTGGCAGATTTGCTTATTTTTGAGCACAAATACACTTAAAAATCGGTATTTTTTTGTCTAAAAAAATTTCTTAGGTCATTTTTGATATTCATACCTAAAACAATAAAAAATACTAAGTAGGAAAGTCATTTTTTGCAGTGTAATGTATGCAAAACTACCACTCCAGTGTTTACAAGTGTGGAGAAAGAGGAGTGTTCAAATATTGTATGTGGAATGATATTAAATAATGTGTTTGTGTCAGTTTATGGTTTAAAATGGTCCATAAGTGTGCGTTTTACATGTGTAACGCATGACCTTTCTGCGTGATTATGTAATACTTAAGGTCCCACTGGCATGTCATATGGAGATGAGAATGGGAAAATGAGGTTCTTTTTGCTAGATAAGACCCTTATGCCTCAGATCATTTAGAGTCTTTGAAGCTGCATTGAAACTGTAAACTGTTGAGGTCCACTGAAGTCCACTATATGGAGAAAAATCCTGGAATGTTTCCCCCCCCCAAAAAAACTTAATTTCTTCTTAACTGAACAAAGAAAAACAAAACATCTTGCATGACAGGGGCGTGAGTAAATTATCTGGATTTGTTTAATAAAAATAGAGTAATCCTTTAAAAACATTCTCTTTTTAGTAAAGACTTCAGAGTGCTTAATAAAATATCAAACATATATCACAAAAATCTCATCAGACACATCCAACCACACATAATATTATACACTGACCTACAGTCAGCACTTCATGAGATAATTTTGATGTGAAATGACAGGGGGGTGAGGCAGAGGAAACACTTGTACCTTCATTCAGATGAGTCCCTGAAACACTAGTAAAGAATCTGACATGCATTCAGACAGGATTTGTAAAGACAGAGTGTACTGGTGCATTAGTGTAGTGTACTACTAGAAATCCATGAACGATTACTTGAGATGTCATGCAGTGAAAATGTCTAAACTAAACTTCAAGTGTTGGGCGTTCAGAGAAGGGTCTCTGTTCTGTGTTAAGTTTAGGGAATCACGCATGCTATTTGAGGGAATCAAACATCATGAACACCAATTCAGCACTTAAATAACATCAGACCATCATAACACACAAAATAACCAATAAAGAACAGGAACAGACAGCCTTGCAATAATGTTTAATGCAGTTTTGAAAAACCTTTTAGTTATTGTAAATGATTTCTGTCCAAATACCCTGGATCATACGTGTTTAGATTAGAACAAGATTATAACAATTGCTTAATTAATTGCACATGCAGTTCCAATTCATGTTGAATGTCCCAATGCTCACAATACAGTGACTCTTTGCAAGCATTATTTTTTCAATAATTAGTCTGTTCCAAAGTACAAATGTCCAAATACTGAAAAAATCTAAGCTCAGTACTTTAAAACACTCAAGTTACGTGCCGATGGGAATCTATGTTATCCTTCACAAAAATGTGCAGCGGTTAAGAAAAGTAGCCCAAAACAAAAAAAATGAAATATGACAAGCCAGCTAACACTCATTCACCTCCCTATGTAAGTGAATATCTAATCTGTATTTAATGCTAAAACCGTTAGTGCTGAACAGTGGTACAAGCTAGTGTTACAGTGCAGGAAAACTGATGTGTGTACAAACATTAGGGTAAGACAAGGATTTTAACACCAAATTAAAATAAAAAAAGAAATAAAAACAAAGTATAAAAAATTGACACTTGATCGGTAAAAACAGTAGGATAAATAACAAAGGTAGGTTGAGTCCATTTCATGTTTTTCTTTTTTGATTTTCTTTCTTTTTTCCTTTCAACAAAGGACTTATTTAACATTTCAGGTTCAGGGGTGCCATGAAACGCAGTGTTATTTAAAAAGTACATTCTAATAGAAAATGAGAAAAGCCTACTGTACATACAGAACTTTAAGCCGTACAATCATAACCATGATCATGGTAATAGAAGAACATAGAGCAGCTCAGACAAAGCTATAATCCCTCCCCCATTTCTTTTCGCCTTTCCATTCCTTATTACTATTCATTTCTTTACTAGCTAACCCCACATTTGAAAGAAATGAAGAACAGTGGGGTGCAGGGTAGACAAGGTGCATTCCAAAGGAGGAACTTTATACGTTACCTGCCAGAAAATTATCAGTTTTATCACATATAGCAGAGAAGTAGGGTGGCTGGCCATCTGAATCATCCCCATGTTGGGGTGAGAGCTGCATGGGGGACTCAGGATCTAACTCCTCCGCTGCGGTCGGTTCTGTCTTGCTGTACAATAAGTAGTGCTCGTCAAAGCCTGCATCGCTCTCTGTGGGCTCTCTGATAGGCAGCAAATCCACCGGACCACCTAACAAGTCGTCGCTGTAGGCAGAAGCCGCTGGCAAGGTGAGCTCTTTGATGAAAGAGGGATCCTTGGCCTCTTCAGGAAGCTGTTCTTCATTTTCCAAACTAAAGATACCCGGGCTTTTCCCACAGCTCTCAGCCGTGGAGTGGGCATTGGAGTTGGACGCGGAGCAGTCGAAACCGTAAGATGCCACAGAGTTTGCAGACTGAGGCGTACCGCCATCTTCCTCTCCTGTCTGATCTGGAACCTCCTCATCTTCCTCTAGGGAAGCGAAGTTGTGGGCGACGGCAGTGCTTTCGTCAACTGCAATTCCAGGTTCATTGATCTGGATCTCACCCTCTGTATCACTGGCCTCATCACCGGAACTCGAATGTGAAGACGGAACGGAGGCCGGTGCTGTCGCAGCATCACCCAGCACCTCGTCGGCAGGGAGTGTTTCTGCTTCCTCCTCCTCCCCATCGCCACGCTCCAGGTGGATACCAAGGTCTTGCTCCATGTCTGTCTGAATTGCAGGAACTGGCGTCTGTTGCTTGTCTGATCTGGACTCTACTCCTGAACTGCTGTCGTAATCTCGAAGCTCCTCGGGTGTGCTGGTCTCACTGCTGCTGTGGGCAACCAGAGCTGTCCCACTGAGAGTGCTGGACTGGGACATTCCAATGGCAGGTGGTGCCAAGATACCAGACTCCACTGCAAGTACGCTCTCTTTCTCTTCTTGGACGTCACACTGAGGTTCTGGGTCTTTGATCAATGGTGGACTCATACCCAAAAAGGCCTCAGCTGGGGATTTAGGAGGTGTTTCTGGATCAGCTGAAAATTTATCAGACAGGTATGGTTCTTCAGATCTTGTGTCCATCAGGCTTGACTCAGAAAGGATAGTAGCAGACTGAACCCAAGGCTCAGAGAATGGATTGGAATGGCTCCAGCCTTCTGTCATTTTCATAGATGATGCTTGCACAGTGTGACCCATGTTGTCGAGACTTAGATGAGCTTCCTCTGTGTAATTATCACCATCATCTTCTTCATCATCATCGTCATCATTAGCTCCATAATTTCCACAAATTCCACTTTTAGCCATGCTGCTGCAGACCATCTCCACATCTTCCTTATCCTTTAACTCATTCTGTTTATGATGCTCAGTGACTTCCTCTTCCTTTTCATACTCTTCCTCCTTATCATCATCATCCTCTTCCTCATCATCATCTTCATCACAGAAATATTCAATTTCAGGAGGCCCCTGAAATGGCTGGTCTGTGTCTGCCTCCTTCATTAAGACGTCACCCATCCCCTTGGTACTGCAAATGTTTTCAGCACTGAAGGGAGATGTTACTTCTCTGTCAAATTTGTAACTGCTATCTCTGTCATCTGACTGCATCATACCCCAGTCTGATCTGCCAAAATCTGCCACACCCTTTTTAGAATCACTGTCAATCTTTGATTGGGGCAACGCTTGCTCCATGTCAATGTCCTTATCCTCATCCTCCTCCTCTTCCTCCTCATCAATGTCTTCATTAATCTCTTCCTCAGCTTTCTCCACTGCCACCTCTTTCTCCTGACAGGGTGATACAGGAGCCACACCTTTAAAGTGATCTGCCTCAGTGCAGCTCAGGAGATCAAAGCCCTCTACGATTTTTTCTGCTGTAAAAGAGGACATCTGTATTTCATCCTGCTCTCTATCCTCATCTTGCTCCTGGGTGTCTGGGCTCATGGTGCTGGGGTAAATGCTCTGATCCCAGGTTGCAGCTGCACCCTGCATTTCCAAAAAGGGAGCGGAACTTTGGAACTCAGCTGGCACAGATGTTGGGCCAGTAGGAGAGGATGGTGGGGACAGTACTGTGGTGCCTAGGGGAGACACAGCAGACACTGGCTCCTCCAGACTAACCAGGTCCACTTCAGCAGCTAGCTGGGACATGGCACTGTCATCTTTAGAAATGTCCAGGCTTTGGGGGACATCATGGGAATGGACAAGTTCCACCTCCTCAGAGGCCGGAGAAATGACAGGGGTAACTCTATCTTCAGGTGCATCATCAGAAGCAGAATTATGGACTGTTGTAAATGTGTCTTCAAGAGCCAACTCAGAAGCAGGAGGAAGGATATGTGTGACTGTCTCTTCAGGTGCATCATCATAAGCAGCAGAACAGACAGGGGTGACTGTGTCTTCAAGTGGTTCTTCATATGCAGAAGGAATGAAAGGTGTGGCTGTGTCCTCGGGTGTCTCATCATAAGCAGGATGAAGTACAGATGTGACTAATTCTTCAAGAGTCTCACCAGAAACAGGATGATGGGCAAGTGTATCTGTTTCTTCCAGTGGTTCTTCATATGCAGAAGAAATGAAAGGTGTGGCTGTGTCCTCAGATGTCTTATCATAAGCAGGATAAAGGACAGGTTTAACAATTTCTTCAAGAGTCTCATCGTATGCAGAATGATGGACAGGTGCATCTGTTTGTTCAGGAGTCTCATCATAAGCAGAATGATGGACAGGTGTATCTGTTTGTTCAAGAGTGTCATCATAAGCAGGGTGATGGACAGGTGTATCTGTTTCTTCAAGTGGTTCTACATATGCAGAAGAAATGAAAGGTGTGGCTGTTTCCTCTTTTGTCTCATCATAGGCAGTATGAAGGACAGTTGTATCTGTTTGTTTAAGAGTCTCATCATATTCACGATTAAGGACAGGTTTAACTGTTTCTTGAAGAGGCTCTTCATGAGCAGGATGATGGACAGGTGTATCTGTTTGTTCAGGAGTCTCATCATAAGGAGGATGAAGGTCAGGTTTAGATGTTTCTTCAAGTGGTTCTTCATATGCAGAAGAAATGAAAGGTGTGGCTTTGTCCTCAGGTGTCTCATCAGAAGTAGGATGAACGACAAGTGTATCTGTTTGTTCTGGAGTCTCATCATAAGCAAGATGAAGGTCAGGTTTAGCTGTTTCTTCAAGTGGTTCTTTATATGCAGAAGAAATGAAAGGTGTGGCTTTGTCCTCAGGTGTCTCATCAGAAGTAGGATGAAGGACAAGTGTATCTGTTTGTTCTGGAGTCTCATCATAAGCCGGATGAAGCACAGGCTTAACTGTTTCTTCAATTGGTTCTTCATATGCAGAAGAAATGAAAGGTGTGTCCTCAGTTGTCTCATCAGAATGAAGGACAGGTATATCTGTATCTTTAAGTGTTTCTTCAGATGAAGGATGAATGACAGGTGTGACTGTGTCTTCAGGTAACTCTTGAGAAGCAGGTGGTATGACAGGTTTGACTGTGTCTTCAGGTGCCTCATCAGAGGTAAGGGGAATACTAGATATTTCTTTGTCTTCAGGTTCTTTCTCAAAGGCAGAAGCAGTGACATCTGTAACAGTTTCTTCTGATTTAACCTCACAGACAGCAGGAATAGTTTGTGTAAAAGAGTCTTCAGGTGCTTTCTCAAAGGCAGCAGAAGCAAAAGGTGTGGCTGATATTTCAGGCGCTTCCTCTGAGGTTGCCATGGAGACAACAGCAGCAGCAGCAGCAACAGGGGCTGCAACTCCAGCCAAAATTGGTACGATGTCCTCCTTCACACTCTCTGTAGCTGCAGAGTCTGCTGGCTGGGTGTTTTTAGGGCCGCGCTTCACTGGCATTGGAGTGCTGCTGCCAACCGCCTTCTTTGGGCTGCTTGTCTTAGTGCTGGACTTGTTTAAAGTCTTAGGGCTTGCACTGACTTCCTTTGAAGGTGCTGCCTTACTATCCTTAAGTTTATTGGAGGTTTTGACATCCGCTGCCTTGCTTGAGGTGGTGAGTTTCTTGGATGCAGATTCTGGTTTGGCAGGGGTGGCTGATTTTGAGGTGTCAGGTTTGGTGGTTTTTGTTGCCGTTGGCCGGGTGAGCGGAGAGGCAGCCGGCTTCTTGGCCACAGAAGTTGGCGGCTGCTTGCTGACATCTAAAGAGAACGAAAAACAAGATAAATATAAACTAATCAAACTCTATATCACATCATCAAATTGATTTGAATCTGGGTGTTAAGGCCTAAGACTGTCTTGCACTGTACTGTATTTCACTGAAAATGCACCTTCACCTTTCTTGACAGCTGTAGTAGTTTTAGGAGTTGGAGTGCGAGCAGCAAGAGGGGCTGTGGTTTTAGCAGGAGAAGGTTTAGCTGTGGTGGGTGCTGTCTTGGGTGTAGTTGTAGTTGACTTGGATGCAGATGTAGTCTTGCTTGGAGTCGCTGGTTTCGGAGTGGCAGCAGAAGATCGAGCAGCGGGTGTAGTTCCAACAGGCCTGATAGCATTAAAAAAGAGAAATCATTAGAAAGGAAGACCAACAGGTGAGTCATTTGGACATGATGGTTTGCTTTTAGTTAGTGTGACCATACATGCCATTCTTCCCGGACGCATCCTGGCCAGGATTTCGGTGTGTCTTCCAGAAGTCGTATTTGTTGACCGCATACGCCATTCAGTTAAAAACATAAGACATACAATCGTAGTTTCATTCTTACCTTAAAATGTAATGGTTGCTTTTCTGTAATAATAATAATAATCCTCTATGACTTCCAGAAGACAAAACAGAAATCCTGGCCAGGACACGTCTGGGAAGAATGGCACGTATGGTCACCCTATTTTAGTTTACTCAACTCTGCAGGTTAAAGGTAACAAGTCCCATCTAGAGCAGTTAGTAGGGCTAGGACAATTCATACAAATAATACCTGAAATCTAAAAATCGATTCTGAATCGCAAAGGCGATGTTTGCCCTTTTATGTATTATGGCTCTTTGATCAGTAGAAAGTTTATAACATGCATTTGATAAAGCAACACTCATCAAACATTATAAATATTCTTTATTATCATGAAAATAGCTGAAAATGTTTGAAGAACAGGGATATAAATATACTTATAGGTATTTCCTGAAGCAAGCTGCATGTGTAAATGTTACTTGTTCTGCGGCGCATATTGAGTTTCTGCATGAGAGCGCCATCTGGCTTTTGATTGTACCAGCTTTTCACCATAATTCATTGAGAAGCATAGCAAGCAGAATCATACGATTTATCGTCCCACCCCTAGCAGTTAGGTATTGAACTAATGATTAGTCATCATAACAAAAACCCTGAGGGGTGGAGAGGCCAGACAAACTAACCTACATCCTGACGATCTTTTTACTCCTCACTTTATGCCTCTCTCTTGCTATAAGTAAAGTACATGTAGTTGGATGGCAGCATTAGCATAAAAGACAAAGCGAGTACCATGTTAATCTTTCATTGCGAGGAGTAAAAATAACCATACAAATCCCATTGGAGTGCAGAGCATGGATCTCACTAGAAAAACACACACGTATCTTTCCTTTAGACAAACTTTACAAGGGTTGGGCATGAGATGATACAAAACTGGTCTGCCCTAAATACAGAGCGTCAGGTGAGAAAGTGAGCAATAGAAACAGAGACTGAGAGCTCCAGCGGTGAACCTTTTAGATCAAAGACCTTAAAGAGAAAACCTTTACAAATAATTTTAGGTGACTAATGAAACATTACACATTTGTTAATACAGCATTGTGTTACACAAAAGCTAACCTGACTGTGTTGTTCTCTATTAATATAAAAGTATTTTATTGACAAATCAAACAGGCCTGCAAGCGAACATAAGACCCTAACAAGGACCCTAACATCAGTGTCTACCCAATACCAGGAAAAATGACGGGAATTACATATCAGTATTACGTGAGAAAAGCACCCAAGTCATTGTGTAGAATTTGTTGTCAATACAATAGAGATAGAGAGAGAATAAAGAATGACTTGTCTGCTGAAACACTGTCAGTTGTATATCACGATCATTACACATTATTTATATTTAATGGATTATTTGTGAACATATTCAGTGATCTTAACTACAGACACCATTAATGCAGCAGATTTCATCTCAATCAGTTATTATGTTGCTCTTGTGAGGATAAGTGACTTAAATCACGGATTCAATATGTGTGAGCTAAATGTGAGTTACAGTATTTATATAAAACAAATGATTGGATGTTTTGTGAGCGATGAGGAGGCCTGAAGCGTGACTGGATGATAAACACAGCTAAATTTGCTGTAACATTAAATGGCAGAACTTCCCCTGAAGCCACAGCACAAAAATGAGGAAGAAAACCTCCTCCTGAGTCATAGACTACAGCTGATGAGGTTTTAATGAGGCTTTCTGGCCTGAAGCACCTCTTTAAACTCAAAAAAAGGGCTTCAGGATGAATCCTAATACATTGGTGAAGCTAAATTTGAGTCTATCTGCTGGTGCTAACCTGTGTGTGCACGTCATGAGAAGTACGAATACGAGCCAATAATTCGTCCAAGATTTGATTCAAGATTTTTATGCCATTAGAAAATATTTTAATGTGCACATCTGCAGTAATTTCATAGCCTGCGGATGCATTAAATGTGTCGAATCAATGATTCCTCCTCAACACAAATACTAAGTGAACAGCACATGAACCCTTCACCATGTCCTGAGAACAACTGTTGTATAGACCGGCATGAATTTTGATGACGTACCTGACGAATATATGTATACTAACATACAGTCACAGTGTGCAGTTAAACTACCAAAACATCGCAATCCTAAACCTTATCACCATACCAAAATCCCAGATGGTCAGATTATAATTGATCTTTTATACATTTTAAAGGGGGATGCTGTGGTCTTGGAGATTGTAGTGTACATTGATAATAAAAAAAAAGTAAAAATGTGTGATATGAATAAATACTGTTCATAAATGGGTTTTGAGGCTTGGACCGTGAAATGGTATTCATTATGTCATGATGACTTATGGCAGATAGTTTGCCCATAATTTAGGCCGTGTCCACCGAAGCATTTTCGCTGCGACCAGCATTTTTAAAAAGTGTGTTCATCGTTTTTTAACATTCAGTGCTGAATGCAAAGAGTTTAAAATGTTTTAACTTTGGGTGAAATGTTGAGCTCATCAATGTCAAGTTTACTTCCATAAATATGATGGAATTCAATGGGTACCGTCAACTGTGTGTTTCCATTATTTATTAAAATATCTTCTTTGGTGTAATACGGGTTTACAACAACATGAGAATTAAAAAATTATAACAGAATTAAAATTTTTGGATCAACTATCGTTAATACAGTGCCTTTTCACTGAAAAATTTTGGGTTTTAAAGATGGGTTTTAAAACTACCGGTACTCCTGTTTATTATGGTTTCTGTTTTACTTGTCAAAGCTTTAAAGGATTGGTTTGACCAAAGACCTATACACTGCAAAAAATTATTTTCAAGAAAAGAAATTCTTAGTATTTTTGTCTTGTTTTCAGTAAAAATATCCAAAAATTCTTAAATAAAGATACTTTTTTCTTGATAAGCCAAACGACTAGTTAATATTTAACATATCAAAATTATATTTTCACAGAATGTGCTTTACATCATGTAGGATGAGTTTATGATTTTTTTTTACATATTTTTATGTTACTTTAACTTAAAAAAATAAGGTAAACAAAAAAAATAATTAAATAGTAGGTTGAATTGACTTGTAAAACCAAGTTGTTTTAACTTCATGCTGCATTTTTTAACAGTGCGCTGCAAAAAATGATTTTCAAGAAAACAAATTCTTAGTATTTTTGTCTTGTTTTCAGTAAAAATATCTAAAAATTCTTAAATGAAGATGCTTTTTCTTGATGAGCAAAATGACCCAAGAAAATAAGTCTAGTTTTTAGACCAAAAATATCTAATTTAAGTGATTTTGTGCATAAAACAAGCTAAAAAAATCTGCCAATGGGGTAAATCTTGAACATTTTTTTTAAACACTAAATTCAAGAAAAATGCAAGAAAAATTTGCTTACCCCATTGGCAGATTTTTTTAGCTTGTTTTATGCACAAAATCACTTACATTTGTTATTTTTGGTCTAAAAACTATTTTCTTGGGTCATTTTGCTCATCAAGAAAAAGCATCTTCATTTAAGAATTTTTAGATATTTTCGTTGAACACAAGACAAAAATATTAATAATTTGTTTTCTTGAAAATCATTTTTTTGCAGCGCACTGTTAAAAAATGTAGCATGAAGTTAAAACAACTTGGTTTTACAAGTCAATTCAACCTACTATTTAATTATTTTTCTTGTTTACCTTATTTTTTTAAGTAAAAGTAACATAAAAATATGTTAAAAAATACATAAAAAAGCACATTATGTGAAAATATAATTTTGATATGTTAAATATTAACTAGTTCTTGTCAAAAATTAAAAATCAAACTTCATCAGATAATAAAACTTCATCTTGTATTATACAGACAAGGGTGACAAAGCAGAGGTTAGAGATTTGGTGCAATGGCTGTAATAAATCTCTCTGCTGGATGAAGCGCTACCACACTTTAATGAACAACAGACAAAGAGACACAGAAACTGAAAGAAATTCATTTATGAGAAATGATTCAGATGGTTTAGCAGAGACTGCTACATAAGCCCTTTAATGCTGCATCAGTATGACATCATCGTCAGGAAATAGATCTCATCCATTAGGGCTGCACTATGACATCATCACTTAAAGTGATTCATATTTTGTTTACTGTACAGCTCCTGCATGTCTGCACTGCTGTTATACATCAATCATATGATTCATCTTACAATAGCGGTGTTGCCAAGACTTCTGGACACAACCCTTTAAAGATGCCGTGTGTTGTGTTTATGTACTAGATAAACACACTAGACGATGATTTAGCAGGCAGTAGTGCTGTTTAGATGTACATGTTACTTTTTTTAAAGGTACAAGTATAATGTATGAAATAATGACAATGAGCCTAAAAACAGACTGTGGTCACATAAAATATGGTAATAATTAAATTGCTTGATTTTTGAAAAACACTTTGGAAAAGGAAGTCGGGCCAACTACCAAAATACACTTGTAGCCAATCGGCAGTAAAGGGCGTGTCTACTAACCAACATCGTTACCTGGGTTGCGTATGTGTGGGGCTGGTCTATCAAATGAAGGTCCAAATTCATTTAGGGGTAGGTGTGTATTTATTTGTTCAGATATTTGTCCCGCGTCTCCACCACTGTGATTGGACGGCCGAGTGAGTAGTGACACTGACGAGCTGAGCGTTTCACTTAAAGTTGAAAATTTTTCAACTCTTTGCACTCAGCGCGGAAAAACTGCTGAGGGCCGGCACTTAGCACGGACAAAACTTGCCAACTGCAGTGTGGCCTACTTGTAGAGATGCTGTAACCATAAATGATCTCCCTTTGGGAGATTTATGCTCGTTTAATTTTATCAAACTGATATTTTAACCCTGGAGAACCCAAGAAGATTTTGGGAAGCAGCAATTAACAGCTGCCAAATTTGACCCAGTGGGTTCTCCAAGGTTAAGGACAATGCCAAAGAAACTCTTTCCTGTTTAGATTTAAAATAGGAATGTGCAATGACATCTGCACCAATCAGACACCTACCTGGTTGCCTTGGAGACAGGAGGCTTATCAGGTTTGGGAGAGCCAGTAACGCTGGGCTTGGTGGTGGATGCTGAGGCGGGTCTTGGTGCTGGAACTAAAATAATAGATGATGGAAATTGTTTAACACCATGACAAACGACCAGAAATACTCTACTAAATAAATATAAGCTGTAAGTGACAAACCTGTAGTTTTTTGTTTGGGTTTCAGACCATCAGCTGATGCAGCAGGTGCTTTTTTAATGGGCTGTGTTGTCTTCAGTCCATTAGTTGAAGCGCTGGCAGGTTTCTTCTCAGCCACCTTCGTCTGGGTTTTAGTGTTAGTTGCAGCAGTAGACCCAACCGTTTTTTTAGGAGCAGTAGAAGATAAGGAGGTCTTCTTCTCAACCCCAACTGTGGTGGTCTTTTTGGTGACACCATTAGCTTGTGGCTTCTGCGTCCCATTCGTTAAACGGCTTTGCCCGGTGGTGGGACGAGAGCTGGCTGTAGATGGCTTGGTACCAGCGGCGGATGTCTTTGTTTTGGCAGGAGCTTTTGTTTTAGTTTTGGCCTCTGAAGGCTTCTCTTTTCCAGTCTTGTTGTTTGTGGCCTCTGTTGGCTGTGGTTGGCCTTCTGTTTGCGTGGCTGGTGAGGCCTGGTCGTGACCATCGCCCGCCGGCGCCACCTCGATCTCAGGACCTGCGTTTAGTGCTTCCATTGGCTCTACAGTTGCCATATCAACACCATCCGGTTTCATTTTGTCTTATCTCCACAGCTGGCCCGTCGTAGCAATAGTGGAATCGGGAACCAAAGACTCAGTCCACTATCAGACAGCTACAGCAAATGATCTGAAAACAGAGAAGCAAAATAGTTTTAGTCTGATCTGAGACGCACAATGAACAAGTCTGAGCAAGAGAGAAGTCTGTTCCTCCCTATCATTGGCAGACTGTCTTAGATAGATGAATCAGATATGCTTATTGGGTTTAAGAAAGAACACAGATATTGTCAAGTTTTGGATAGTTTGAACTGTAGCTAACATGAATGAAAGCCACAAAAGATGTTGCTGGCATCTCTATTAGAAGATCAAAGTGATGTTTCACACTTGGCAAGATATCTCTAAAAACATATTTTCTTTAAAAATCCTTTTCTAATTACTAACTACTCGCAAATCAGCAGTGCCAGATGCTTAACCCACAAGCAGATGTTGTTTGCATGACTGATCCACAGTGGCTCCACAGCAAAGTTCATCCGGTAATAGAGGCCAACGAGAGGAAATGGCTCAAGAGAGCATGGGAAAATAATGACGCGAGTCAACAAACAAATTAAGAAACACAACCTTAAGTCTTCTCCATCCAATGTCTACTGTAGAGAGAACCTCGGTGTCACTGGACAATTCTTCTTCATCATCATTATCTTCAGGGTCATCCTGTTTCTTTCTAAGGCCTACATTCATCCCTCCATCCCCTTCTCCCCCTCCCCAATCGTTCTGTCCATTACTCAGTTAGTTCTCACACAGATGGTCCAGACAGCTGAGCATCTTCAATGAGGATAAACTGGGGGAGGGGGACGGAGAAAGCATGAGGGGGAGGAGGATGAAGAGTCTTTTGAATGGTTGTTTGTTGGCCTTAAGTCTAAAGAGTGGACTCTTAAGTCTGGACTTTAGATATGACACAGGCCCTTCCTTCAACATAAATCGCCAGTCAAGACTTAAAAAATGGAAATCCAATCCCTTAAAAATGTAACTGCACACCTCTCCTCTAAAATCCACAAATTATCCTTTATATCCACAACACAAACACTGCTGAATGACTGTCACAACATAGGATCAAAGGTTTGTTTATACAGTAAACAGTACAAGGAGTATTAGCAATAGAGATGCTGGCCATAGCACACAGCACTTCTAACCGTCACCTGTTCTCATGCTGTCATTCAGTCAATAGCTGGCTTTCAATCAAAACGTAAAGCAAATCTTTTCAAAATTTGCACGAAAAAAAAAACAATGCTAAATAGGGGCGTCCATCAAGTTGTACGGAGGTACTGGTAACCTAGAAATCAACAGTAAATAAAACAAGGCACGCTTAGAAAATGGAGTGCGGACTGCATTTAGTTACGATTGGGCAAGTTATACATTTACTAGCAGTGCAGCTTGTAATTGCCAAACTGAATGCTGTGCACAAAAGAAGAAGTGAAGCATTATTGATGCAGGCACCAGTGTTGGGGGTAACGCATTACAAGTAATAATATAACTTTTCTGAAGTAACAAGTAAAGTAACGCATTAATTTTTGAAATGTACACATTAATATTTTAGTTACTTATTTTAAAAAGTAATGCGATTTACTTTTTTAGTTTAATTAGGTTGATTAAAAAAAAATGTCACAAACGTATTCACATTATGCGCTCTACGCATACACGCCTGTCTGGGAACAGTTTAACTCAGAAACTGAAATGGCAGGCCAGAGTTCAACATTTTTGTGATGAAATATGCAATTTCTGAATGCAAAACTTTTCAGTCATAAAAAACACCTGCAAGGCCTGAAAGAGATCAAGAAAAAGTAACGCAAAAGTACCTAAAAAGTAACATAAGCATTACTCTCCATTAAAAGTAACTAAGTAACGCAATTAGTTACTTTCTTTGTATGTATCTTAATATTGTAATGCATTACTTTTAAAAGTAACTTTCCCCAACACTGGCAGGCACTAACAGCAAGGGCATTGCGATGAAGTCGAGCCCCATATATGGGAAAGACAACGACAGCGGAAACAGCTAGGCGGTCAGTCATGTGGGTTTAATGTTTGCTGTGTCAGAATTTATTCCAGAATTTCCATTTCCCATTATTTGCATAAGTCAAAAACCACCTCAAGTGAGAGTAAAAACTTTTTTGCGAATTAAGGGATTTTTATTCAAAACTTGGCGTTTCCATCACTCGTATTTTATGCAATAATTCTAAATGCGCATACAATTTGGGTGATGGAAACCCAGCTAATAATGGGAATTGATAAAAAATATGCAAATGGCAAATGAGCAGTGCTATGTTTACTCCTGAGAGTCTTGGGCATTTATGCACACAGAAACACATACCAACAACATAATGTGTCATTGTAATGTTACATAAAAGTAAAAAAATAAATGCAGAAACAAACAAATGAAGAATAGGTTAATAATGAAGAAGCTTTTGATAAAGTTTACATAAACTGGAGCACATGCTACATCACCTCAAGGGCTAAACCTGTAGATCAGCCCTCTCTATTTTAATAATGCTGATAAATACAAGATTTGTTGTTTCTACTCTACTCCCTTGAGACTTTCTTCTGTTTTCTTCTTTTGCTATTGATTGTCTTGGTGATGTTAGATGAACATCAGCCTGAGAGAATATCAGGTGCTGCAGAGCTAAAGGGGTAAAACT